>NC_058132.1:144378684-144520838 GCF_016433145.1 Gracilinanus agilis
CTTGACATTTCATCCTATACAGTTTGTCACTATTCCCTCTACGTAAACTTCTTCTAGTTACCCTGTTGGTAATAACAATTTTTAATATTTGCCAATATCTTCTTTTCTTCTTGGGATACAAATTGATTGAAGTTATTGGGTCCCTTAAAGAAAAGATCCCTCCCCCCCCCCGCCATTCTCTTAATTACCTTATGGTGATTCTCTGTGTTTGGGCAGCAAACTCTCTGTTTAAGTCCTTTTTTTTTCTTTATGAGTGCTTGGAAGTCCTCAATTTTATTGAATTGCTATACTTTCCCCTGCAATAATATAATCAGTTTTGCTGGATAGTTGATTCTTGGTTGTAGACCCAGTTCTCTTGCTTTCTGGAATATTGTGTTCCATGCCTTCTGGTCCTTCAAAGTAGTTGCAGCCAGAACCTGTGCTATCCTAACTGTGGTTCCCTATATCTGAATGGCTTCTTTTTAGTAGCTTGTAAAATTTTTTCCATGGTCTGGTTGTTTTTGAATTTGCCTACAATATTCCTATAATATGCCTATAATTTCTTCTTCTTGTCATTCTCCTTAATGAAATTGTTGATTTTTTCTGATTTGTTCTTTGATGAACATTATCTTTAGAATAAGGTTATTTAGTTTTTCAATTAGTCTTTTTTCCCCTGAAGCTCTTTGTTGAGTATAATTTTATAACATCATGGTCCAAAAGAGTTGCACTAATATTTCCGCTTTTCTGCATTGGATTGTTAGGCTTTTATGTCCTATTGTGTAGTTAATTTTTAGGAAGGTCCTATGTACTACTGAGACAAAGGTATATTCTTTTCTATTCCCATTCAATTTTCTCCAAAAGTCTATCAAATCTAACTTTTCTATCTACCTTTGTAATTTCTTTCTTTTTTTACTTTTTGTTTGATTTATCTGATTCTGAGAGGAGAAGGTTAATGTACCTGACTAATATAGTTTTATTTTCTATTTCCTTTTGTAACACATCTAACTTCTTTAGAATTTAGATGCCATGCCATTTGGGGCATATGGGCTTAATATTGATATTAGATCATTATGTATAGTACCTTTTTATCATGTTGTTATTTCCTTTAATTAGATCAGTTTTCACTTTTTATTTGTCTGAGATCACAATTGTTACCCCTGTTGTTTTTAACTTTAGATTAGAATCATAATAGATTCTGCTCTAGACCTTTACCTTTATTTTGTGTATATCTTCATATTTTTCTTAGAAGTTTTGGATGCAGCAGTATTGATTTTTGGTCTTCCTTGTCACCAAAATGTTGTTCTATGTTGTTTCTTTTTTATTGTTTGCTCCTTTCCAGCCTTTTTCTTTTCTTTTAATTTAAAAATAACTGTTAAAATTGGCCTCTGTAATTGTGGTAAAGGGAGCACTGTTCCAAACTTCAGCTTCTTTGTGCAGCTGCCTTCAGTTCTGGCTCTGGGGAATCTATCTGCTTTCATTTCTTTCAAGGTGGTATGATGTAAGGAGAAATCTATTTTAATATTCTTCCAGCTTGTGTTCTGGTCTATGAGTAACCCCAGGCACGCTTTTACCCCTTGGAACTATGAACTATGTCTCTTGCTCCCTTAAGGCTGCAAGTGTTGGTGTGTGCTAGGGCTTCTTCTCATCCTGAAACCAAGCCCCAGGACCACTTTCTGGTTCTGCTTTTGGCCAATGCAATAAGAGTCTTGTATCCAGAGCTAGCAAAGGGACCCCTGCAGTCTCTTTCTGAGTAGTTGTGTGACCTCCCTCACTCTTACTTTCTATGACTGAGAGCCCTGGAAGCCTTTGTTGCTCCTTCAGCTGTGCCCAGGTCCTATTGCTGCAGTGGAACCTGCCCAGGTGCACTACTTTGCACTCCACCTTCACCTTAGTATACTAGATCCCTTGTGCTGACCTAAGTTGTTTTGGGCTGGAAAATTACTTCACCTCATCTTTTTGTGAGTCATGCTACTTGTTCTCAGGAATTACATAAGTTTTTTGGAGGGTAATTTGGTAGAGACCAAATGGGGTCTATGTACCTTCTCCACTATCTTGGCTCTGCCCGCCCCACCTTAATTTTTTTTACATATCATTCCATCATGTTCAACTTACTCCCTGTTCTCTGTCTATGTATGCTCTTATTTACTGCCCTAATATTGATAAAGTTCTTAAGTATCTTTAATATCTTAAGAATCCTAAATAGTTTAGGCATCTTAAGTATCACAGATATATTAAATATCTTAATCATCACCTTCCCATGAGGTAATGTAATCAGTTTAACCCAGTTATGGGCAAACTATGGCCCATGGGCCAGATGCAGGCCCCCTGAAATGTTCTTTCCTGCCAAGGGATATTATTCCTAATATGAGGAATACAATGAGTAGGATACAATACAATAAAACCTGGAAAGAGTTGCCTTAGAAACAGACTGACTAATGAGCATTTCCTTTCCTTTGGCCCCCTCTTTAAAAAAGTTTGCCCATCACTGGCTTAACCCCATTTATTCCCTTGACTATTTTAAGTATCTTAGGTAACTTAAGTACCTTAAGTATCTCTTTTATCTAAGATATCTTGTGTAACCTAGTTATTAATTTCTCATGTATAAATGTGAGTAGTTTAACCCTGTTGAGTTCCTCAAGTTTTATATTTACTGTTTACCTTTTTATACTTCTATTGAGGGTCAAATTTGATTAATTTTCTTTTAAGTTCTGATCTTTTCATTAGGAATGTCTGGAAATCCTCTATTTCATTAAATATAAATTTCTTCCCCTGGGGTGTTATGCTCAGTTTTGCTAGGTGTGTGATTCTTGATTGTAGTCCTAGATCCTTTGACTTACAGAATATTATATTCTATGCTTTCTGGTCCTTTAATGTAGAAGCTGCTAGGTTCTGTGTAATCCTGACTGTAGGTCCACAGTATTTAAATTGTATTTTTTTTCTTTCTGGCAGCTTGTAGTATTTTCTCCTTAGCCTGAGAGTTCTGGAATTTATATTATAATAGTTCTAGAATTAAAAAAATTGGGATCACTTTCAGGAAGTGATCAGTGGATTCTTTCCAATTCTATTGTTCCAACTGATTCAAAAACATCAGGGAACTTCTCCTTGATAATTTCTTGCAATGGTGTCCCAATTTTTTCTTTTATCATAATTTTCAGCCTGAAGATTCTTAAGTTATCTCTCCTGTATCTCTTTTCCAGGTCAGGTTTTTCCAGTGATATATATATATATATATATATATATATATATATATATATCATGATGTTCTACTTTTTTCATTCTTTTGAATTTATTTTATTGATTTTTAAAAAATATTTTAAAATATAATTCATTATATTGATATTTTATGGAGTCATTAGTTTCCATTTGCCCAATTCTCCCTTTTTAGGAAGCCATTTTCTCACTTGATGTTTTATACTTCCATTTTTAGGGAGTTATTTTCTTGCTTGAGGCTTTGTACTTTGTACTTTCTTTTTTTGGTCTCTCATTTCCTCTTACAACCTTTATTCTACATCTCTTAATATATGTTTTGTGACTCTGTTTTGAAGCTCTTCCAGGATTTCATTTTGTACCTGACTTCCTTTCACATTTTCCTTTGAGGTTTCACATCCATTTTTGCATTGTTTCCCTCTTCTGAGCCTACAATCTTCCCTGTTGCTGAATTTGTTTTCTGGGGTCAGACTTTTTTTTTGTCTTTTGTTCATGATGGGGTAGTGCTTTTTTTGTTTTTTGTTGGCCTGTTTATAGGTTGAATTTTGACTGCTCCTGTGGTGGAGAGAGTGCTTTCTCAAGCTTGGAACTTGTTAGGCTTTGCTTATTCCCCTAAGTTTAAATTGGGTTGCATACAAGGTCCAACTCAATAAGCTGGACAGTATTCTTGCCTCCTATGCCAGTGAGATGGGCCTTCCTTGGTCTTCCTTCATGCTGACTTGAACTGGGATACTGCTTTACCCTGTATTCTTTTGTTTCCACAGGATTCATTTCAAGACATTTTTTGATTTTCTCATGTGTTTGCATTGTAAAAGGGAATTCTTCGTTGTCTTTGAGTTCACACTTGTGAAAAGGGAATCCTTTGTTCTCTATGCTTATTTAAACACTTTTGTTGGCAATAACTTTGAATCAACACAAGCTTGAACTAGGTGGGAGAAGCTTGAAAACCACTTAATAAGTTCATAGCTTACTTGATGCTAGGTGAGAACAAACCAGAAACTTAAGAGTTCACATGCTCAGAAAGATGTGATTCCAAAGGTGAGAACTCAGAAAATTTGGAAGCTGTGATTGGCCCTTGTGAAAAGGGACAGGGACAGGAAACCACCATAAGAGCCATGAAGTCTGTCTGGTGAAAAAGTCTGGTGAAGGAGGTCTGGTGAAGGATTGTAGTAGAGAGTGAACTCCAAGAAAAGAGTCACTCCAAGAAAGAAGGCGGCTTCAAGAAGAAGGTCAGCTCAAAGAAGAAAGTAGGCCTCATGAGCCACCTTCAGCTCCAGTCATTGTCTTGGGTGAGTGAATAGCTGGTTTTCCCTTCCTGTCTTCTGGAGATAGTTTAATTCTGATTGAAGGTTAACAAGTCCTAGCTGAGCCAAGCACTGGAATAATATTTAGTTAGATAGGTTAATGTCTTTTCTACCCTTTTGTACTTTCACTCTTTCTACCTCTTTTATAAAGAAAAGATTTATAATTTTCATTTATTTAGCCAAATCATTAATTTTAACACTTACAGCATGGAGGTGGGTTAGATGAGCTCAGAGTGTTCCTTACTCTGTCATCTTGGCTTCCAGAGGCTGAAGTCTATAACATAGTTTGAAATATGGAAATGCCAGTCCACCTTCTTTCATATTTTGTCATTTGATTTCTAGATATCCTTGATCTTTTGTTCTTTCAGATGAATTTTGTTTTTTCTTCCTAGCTCTACAATATAATTATTTTGTAGTTTTATTGGTATGGCACAGAATAAGTAAATTCACTTAAGCAGAATTGTCATTTTTATTATATTGACTGAGCCTTCCCACGAACAATTAATATTCTCCACTAGTTTAGATCTGCCTTTATTTGTGTGAAAAGGATTTCGTTATTATATTCATATAATCCCTGGGTTTATCTTGGCAGGTAGATTCTCAAATATTTTATACTGTCTATAGTTGTTTAAAATAGAATTTCTATTTCAATTCCTTGCTGCTGGGTTTTGTTGTTTGTATAGAAAAGCTGATGAGTTTTATGGACTTATTTTATATCTTGCAACTTTGCTAAAGTTGTTTAAACTACTTTTTTAGTTGATTATCTGGGGTTCTCTAAGTATACCATTAGATCATTTTTATTCCTTTAATTTAATTTTCTTCTTTTATTGCCATAGCTAGCATTTCTAGTACATATTGAATAGTAGTGGTAATAATGGATTTCCTTCCTCCACCCTTGATTTTATTGGTAAGGCTTCAAGATTATTATTATAAATAATGCTTGTTCTTGGTTTTAGATAGATATTATTTATGATTTTGAGAAAGATTCCATTTGTTTATGTATTTTCCAGTTTTTAATAGGAATGAATATTATATTTTGTCAAAGGCTTTTCCTGCATATTAATATAATCATATGATTTTTGCTATTTTTGTTATTAAAATGGTTAATTATGCTCTTAGGTTTCCTAATATTGAACCAGCCCTATAGTCCTGGTATAAATTTCACATGGTCATAGTGTATGATCTTTGTGATATATTGCTGTAATCTCCTAGCTAGTATTTTAGGCAAATTTTTGCATCAATAATCCATTAAGGAAATTGGCTTATTTCTCTGTTTTTCTTTCTCTGTTTTTTCTCTCCTTAGTTTAGATATTAAAACCATATTTGTGTCATAAAGGGAAGTAGTTAAGACTCCTTCCTTACCTATTTTTTCAAATAGCTTGTAGAGTATAATAGTACAGTATAATTGTTCTTTAAATGTTTGGTAGAATTCACTTGTGAATCCACCTGGTTCTGAAAGTTTTTTCTTAGGAGTTCATTTATGACTTGTTCAATTTCTTTTTCTAAAATAAAGTCACTTAAATATTTTATTTTCTGTCAAAGGCAGTTTATATTTTTATAAATATTCATCCATTTCACTTAGATTGTCAGTTTTCTAGCACATAATGAGACAAGATAACTACAAATAATTGTTTTGATTTCTTTTTGATACAAGTAATTTGGCTTCCTTTTTAAAAATCAAAATAACTAATAATTTATCTCATTTTGTTTTTTCATAAAACTAGCTTGTAGTTTTGTTTATTACTTTCAATTTTTTTACTTTTTTTTTCAATTTTACTTTCAATTTTATTAATCTCTCCTTTAATTTATAAGATTTTCATTTTGGCATTTAATTGGGGATTTAAAATTTGTTCTTTTTCTGTGTGTGTGTATGTGTGAGTGTGTTTGTGTGTGTGTGTGTGTGTGTGTGTGTGTGTGTGTGTGTGTGTGTGTGTGTGATATACCCAATTCTTTGACCTGCTTTTTCTCTCCTCTCTTATTGATGTATCCATGTAGAGATAGAAATTTCCCTGTAAGTACTGCTTTGGTTATACCCGACAAATTTGAAATGCCTCTTTATTGTCATTCTCTTTAATGAAATTATTGATTTTCTATGATTTGTTCTTTGACCTACTCATTCTTAAGATTAAATTAATTTCCAATGAATTTTTAATCTATTCTTCTATGGCCCCCTGTTAAATGTAATTTTATTTCATTATGATCTGAAGAGTGCATTTAATGTTTCTGCTTTTCTGCATATGGTTGTGAGGTTTTTGTGCCTTGGTCAATTTTTGTGAAGATGACAAGTACAAGTGAGAAAAAGGTATATTCCTTTCTATTTCTAGTCAGTTTTCTCTAGAGAGCTATCAAATCTAACTTCCCTAACATCCTATTCATCTCTCTGGTCTCTTTCTTGTTTATTTTATGGTTAGATACATATAGTTCTGAGAGAGGAAATTTGAGGTCCCTTCACTAGTATAGTTTTACAATCTATTTCCTCCTGTAATTAATATAATTTTTCCTTTAAGAATTTGGATGCTATGTCATTTGGTACAAATATGTTTAGATGTTGATATTACTTCATGGTCAATGGTTCCTTTTAGCAAGATGTAGATTCTCTGCTTAAATTTGCAGAGATTTTTACAAATATCTCTTTTGATCCTTATAGCGATTTTGGTAAATAGGTAATGTTATTATTTCTATTTTAGAGAGGAAGAAATCAAGGTTGAGGGAAATTGTTATATTCATAATCTGGGAAGTGATGGATGCCACCTTGACTGACTGGGATGGCTGTTGGAGAGACTCAGAATGTTCCCAGGTGTCGTGAGCCAGGGGCAAACATTGGTTGGCCCTATGGTATAAATACCCCTGACAGCCACTTGGAGGCAATCTCTCTCTGAAGGTCTCTGGATAGGAGTCTCTGGACTTGGAAATCTCTGGACTGAGTGGGTGGCTGGGAGGTCTATGAAGAAGAGGGTAGGAATAACTCTGAAGCTGTTTCCTGATAGGCTGTGAGAGCTAGTGCATCACCAACACTGGTAGTGATAAAGCTGAGAGAATAAGATCATCAATACAACTGCATCAAGAGCATTCCTTATTCTCTGACTTGGCTGTGGCCAGGTCCAGCCAGAGATAGTGGGAGTGAGTAAATCTCCAGCTTCCACCAGATTAATAGCCACCAGTCTTGATTGTCAACTAGTTTATAGATAATAGATCAATAGGGTCTCCAATCCCCAATCCTTGTCCTTGTTATCCTTTCCCTGAGTATAGATAAAGAGGGTTCAACAACAAGTACCTTCCTGAGTGGTCTGTCTATCATGGCCCTTGGGAAGGGAGTCAAACACAGTCAGATCTTAAACGTTATCCAAGGCAAATCAATAGCCCAATACAAATCTATCCAACCCAAGGTTGGACCTGGAAAGGTTACTCAACTATCTAAACTCTCGAGGGTCCTTGCTTGGGAAACTGTTAGAGAGAAAGGGATAACTTACAGCAGTAGTCAAGGGTATTAGGAGTAGGTGTTCCTCCCACCAACTGCAGCTGAGGAGAGTACAGATAGATACATCAAAATCATTGTACACCTATACATCTCCATTGGATCCTTTTTATTTATAACAAAATTAAATGACTTTGCCCAAGGTCACACAGCTAGTAAGTGTCTCAGATTGGATTTAAACTCAGGTCTTCCTAACCCCATGTCCATTCTCTCTCTAGTGTACCATCTAACTATTTATGTGTGCGTATATATATTTATCTCTTTCTCTCTCTCTCTCTCTCTCTCTATATATATATATATATATATACATATATGTAATATATATGTATATATACATATATTACACATCTTTATATTATACAGTTATTTTCTGCATAAAGTTAAAATTAATATATATGATTTGCTTTTCCCCCCTTTGTACTACTTGGTAGAACTTTTCCCATATTGCTTTACATTTTTTATATTCATCATTTTTAATTTTGCACAAGACCATGGGATTTAGACCTGTAAGGAATCTTGGAGGCCTAGAAAAGAGATTATATGACTTGCCTAAGATCATATGCATTTGTTTATAATTATATATGTGTGCTATTGTTCTGTTGTTTTCAGTTATGTTGACCTCAGTTGGGGTTTTCTTGGCAAAGATACTGGAGTAATTTGCCATTTCTTTCTCTAGCTCCTTTTACTGGTGAGAAAATAGAGGCAAACAGGGTTAAGTGACTTGCCCAAGGTTACACAGCTATTAAGTGTCTGAGGCCAGATTTGAACTCAGGAAGAGGAATTTTTCCTGACTCCAGACCCAGAACTCTATCCACTGTGCCACCTAGCTACTTTTATATGTATGAATATTCAGTATGTGTATATATTAATATATACACACACATATAATATACATACATATATAGAATGATTCTATTTATAGTTGAACTCATCCTCTCATATATGCAGATTTCTATACACATATGCACATATGTATATATCCATGCACATATATATGTTCCAAAGTAATTTAAATGTCAATCTGACCATGTGACTCACCTCCTCAATTGATTTAATGGCTTCTAATTCCCTTTAGAAGCAATAACAACTTTTGTTTAGCCTTTAAAACCTTAAAACTTTTCAGACCTCAACCTAAATTTTCTTCTTCTTCTTTTTTTTAAATCCTTGCTTTCAGCCTTACTAGCAATTCTAGGACAGAAGGGCAAGGGCTAGGCAAACAAGGCTAATGACTGTCCAGGGTTATACAGCTAGGAAGTGTCCAAAGCCATATTTGAATCCAGATCTTCCTGACTCCAGGTCTGGCATTCTATCCAGCGAGCCACCTCCTTGCCCCTCAGATGTAACTTTCCAGCTTTATCAGACATTACTCTTCCTCCTTTATTCTGTGATTCAGTCAAACTAGGCTTCCCTCTGTTCTTCATACAAGACTTTTCATTCCCTTTCTCCTTCCCTTGTTTTTGCTGTCCCCCAGTATCTACAATACACTTTTTCTAATCTTCCTTTCAGACTAAGCTCCAATACCTCCTTCTATGTGAAACTTTTCCTGTTCTACCCAATTCAGGGGAATTCATTAATGTATTATTTTGTTGATCATCTAGACTTACTGATGGACAACATGATGGACAAAATGTTAACACTCTGGATGGAAAGTGTGTCGTATATTATTTTTCTTTGGAAATCAGGTCGTTAAACACTTACCACAACTCTGCTGCCCGCATTGCAAGCTACTTTGTTATTTAACTATTTTGTACATAATTATATGTGCAATGGACCCCCTGATTGGTAGATCTCTATGGGGATCGAATCAGCATCAGGTACTTTGAAACTCAAGAGAAGCTTGATAACATTCAGTGCCTCTTCTTCAGTTGGAGGCTCCACAAAAGGGGAATGGATTACAATCTGAGGCATCTGATCAATGGTTTCAGCATTTATTGATGACAATCTGTTAAGAATACTATGGGAGTGTTCAGCTCTTCTCTCCAGCATCATGTTCTTGTCACTGAACCATCATGAGTAATTGAGAGGTCTTTGGCCCATAAATAGTTTTCAAGGTTTCATAAAAGTGCTTGGAATCACTGCTGTTCACATAGAATTGAATTTCATCTGTCTTCTTGCTCAGCCAAGAATCCCGTATCTCTCTACGCTTTACTTGCACTTTGCTTTTGATGGAGTTAAAACACTGCCTTCTTGGAGACAGACAAGCAATATTGAAGATAACCCTATGGAGTTTCTCATTTGTCAGCTTCTGAATCTCTCCATCATTTTTTATTGAACTAATTATAAAAAAAAAGGATTACCTGATGTTTACAAATGTTCTGGCCCAGGTGAGCAAATGCTATGTTGTACATCAAGTCTGGAAATCGCTAGCTTCTCTTCTGCTCACTGTTGCAGACTGTGCTTAATCATTTATTCATCAAGAACAGGAACAAACTGTTTATGCAAGAATAACATTCTAGCCTATTGAATGTTGAATCTCTGGCAGTTGTCTTGCCTCAAGGCTGCCACTTTTGTTGAATGAGAATGTTTACTTTGGAGAGGATGAGTCTGTGGTCAGTCCAGCACTCTGCGATGCATAGCTTTTGTTACTCTTACATCTTGCCTGTCTCTTCTCCTGACAATGATAAAGTCTATTAATAATGCCAGTTCTTGGTGGGGGGATGCATCCACAAAATTTTATTGTAGTTAGGTAGGCAGAAGACAATGTTGGTGACAAGAAGATCAGAAGACAGACAAGACTTCAGTTGTAATTGACAATTGCTATTGCTCTTTCCAATTCTGTTCCTCCCAAGTAGTCCCTGCCATGTCTGATAATCTGTGTCTACTCTGGTCTTAAAGTCATCTAGAATTATAAACTTATCTTCTTTTGGCACCTTGATGATGAGGGTTTTGAAGTCTTCTGTAGGTTTGTACAAGGCAGAAAGTCCATAGCTCAAACAGAAACTGACTGAAATCTTTCAGATTAAATGACAAGAGGAAGTCATCCCTCTGGATCTTAAGGATACTCCCACTCTCCATCTCTATAAAGGAAAAGGAAACAGCCTGCTCTGAGACAATCACAGGAAGACATCTATCCTGGTCATAGCTGGCAAGATTCTTGGCAGAGAGTATGATCTTCACCAGGAAAATGCTCATCTGCCCAAGAGCCAGTGTGATTTCAGAAAGTTTCACAGAATGGTTGACATATGTTTGCTGCTTGACAACTCCAGGAGAATTATCAGGAGTAGAACAGGTCTGTACACAATGTTTGTTCACCTGACCAAGGCCTTTGATACTGTCAGTCATGAGGGCTTGTGGAAGATTATAGCAAAATATGGTCACCTGGAGAAGTTTGTCAGCATTGTATACCAGGTCCATGATAGCATACTTGCAAGGATTATGGATGAAAGCTGATACTCTCATGTTTTCTCAATCACCAGCAGAGTGAAGCAGGACCATGTGCTTTTCCCCATCCTCTTTAGCATAATGTTTTCTGTGACATTGTCAGGTGCCTTCACCTGGGTCAAAAATGGCATCAAGATTACCTCACACATATAGATGGTAAACTCTTTAACTTGAAAAGGCTATAAGCCAAGACCAAAGTGGAGAGACAGTTGGTGCTTGACTTTTGTTTGCAGATGATGCCTGTGCTAAATGCAGCCTCTGATGTTGAGATGCAACAGAACTTAGATCAGTTCTCTGCCACTTGTGCTAATTTTGGCCTGACAGTCAACAGCTAGAAAACAAAAGTCCTCCACCAGCCAGCATCGCACCATCCATACATGGAACCACTGGTAAATGCAGACATTTTGAATGCTGTGGATCAGTTCACTTACCTTGGCACTCTCGGGGTTGTCCACAAAGAGTTGTTAGGGCTAGAAGGGACCTGAGGGGCCGCTGAGTCCATTCTCTCACCCCCATTAAGAGATGAAGAAAGGGAAACTGAGAAGGTATAAGCAACTTGCCTGGAGTCACGTGTCAGATTTTTTTTTTTAAATGCTCCCCTTCTGTCTTAGAATTGCTACTAAGTAAAGATTCTAAGGCAGAAGAATGGCAAGGGTTAGGCTTCTGGGTTTTAGCGGCTTGTCCAGAATCACACAGATAAGATGAGGCAGATATAATTCAGGAGCCCCTGACTCAAGTCCAACACTCTGTCTGCTGGGCCATCAACTTGGTAGTCAGTAACCATTTATTAAGCACCTGCTGTTTGTTAGGGACAGCGATAAGCCTTGGGGATACAAAGAAAGGCAGAAGACCTGAGGAGCTCACAGTCAAATAGGGGAGACAACATGAAAACAATTATGAACGATATTCAAGATTTACTGGTAATAGTCAAGGGGGATTTTAGCTAGAACTTGAAGGGTCTATCTCGTTCTTTGTATACCTGAATCCTTATCACTGAGGACAGTGCCTGGCACGTGTTGGTGCTTCATATATTCTTTTTTTCCCCATTTAATAATTTTTATTTTTTAGAAAAGTTAACATGGTTATGTGATTCATGCTCTTACTTTCCCCTTCACCCCCCCCAACTCCCCCCCCCCAGCCAATGCGCATTTCCACTGGTTTTAACATGTGTCATTGATCAAGACCTATTTCCAAATTGTTGTTAGTTGCATTGGTGTGGTAGCTTCGAGTCTACATCCCCAATCATGTCCACCCCAACCCATGCGTTCAAGCAGTTGATTTTCTTCTGTGTTTCCACTCCTGCAGTCCTTCCACATGCATACAACATATATACACATGCACACAACATATATATATGTTGTGTGCATGTGTTTACATGTGTATATATAGAGCAGGAGACAGATATGTAAAAAGTCAAAGAAAAAAAGAAGAAATCAAGTCAGGGTGTTTTTAGAGTTTGAAGGACAAGACTGTATTTATAAGGGATATTAGCCCCTAGAAGGAATGAGACTCATGGTTTCAACAGCCAATGGTATAAAGTCAAGTTATTATTGTTATTAGGATATATTATCAAAATTACAAATACTTCCTGTTATTTGGCTGAAATTGATATTATGCTTCTTTATAAAACATGTTTAAAGGGCAAAGCTCCAGATTTCATAGTCCCCCAAGGATAGCTCTTCAGTTCACTCATCAAGCACTTTCTTCTCTCCTTATCGATGGTGTTTCTAACAAAAGCGGATTCCTCTTTGGTAAGAACAACAGAAACAAAAATATTCACTAGGTTTAGGGTTGGAGAAGGATGGGAAGGTGAGAGAAAAGGGGACAATTTGGAGAGAAAAATGATGGGAGCAACCCCTCAACTTTCCATAAATAACTGATCTGCCACATCAGGGTAAACCCCAGTGTGCCCTTTGTCATCTCCCACCTCCCTGAATGCCACATTATGGAAAGTTTCTTCCTAATCCCATCATTCACCAGGACTGTGAAGAACAGCAGGACCAGCAGACAAATCCATTCTCTGTTCTCCGTCCTCCCCCACGCCATCACGAGGTGAATGCTGCTGCGGCTTTGGGATGGCTGAAGGAGGTTTTGCCAACTTGTGTCTAAACTAAGTATGGATTAAATTGCCCCCCGCCAGCCCAGAGTGCCCATAGTGAAGCTTTGTTATGTCGTACACAAACCTGTTCTCTCACATGCACACTCATACATGCACACACATGGCTTTCACTGAGGCCTCTTTGTTTGGACTGAAAAATGAAGCAGTGTCTGCAGAGGAATGTTCCGCAGGTAGTAATCTAAACTCCAGTCCCCCGAGTCAGGGAGAGGGAGGATTAATTGAACACACACACAGGGGCTGTTGCTTGGAGGGACTTCATAGGAATGCAGACTTAAGGCCCTCAAAGCACCCACAACAAAGGGAGAATTCTTCCTATCTCCACCTCACGCTAAGATGGCTGGTGTCAGATGAATCGCACCATCCTACCTGCTCAGAGGAGATGGGCTGCCACCCCTTCCAGAGCACCAAGAGGGCAGAAGGGCTCCAGGGCTTTGTCACCGAGGCAGGTGAAGGCTGCTAATGAGATCTAATGGTTTCCTTTCTGTTTGGGGTTGCCAGTGATACGGGGCGCAGCAGAGCCGGTGATTTCAGAGGGGACTAACTGACGCTGGCATCTTTAACCCTTTATGGCCGAAGAGGCTGTGGGGAGCTTTCATTCCTGCACTGGGGCTCCTCTGTTGTCATTCATTCGTTTTCAGTTGCCTTCGACATCTGTGAACCCATTTGGGGCTTGCTTGGCAAAGATACTTGAGTGATTTGTCATTTGCTTTTCCAGCGCATTTTACAAATGAGGAAATTGGGACCCTTTGACCTCCTCCTCAAATATGTTAGTGTTTCTTCCCTTAAGCCTAAAATTTGGGTTATGTATCCAGGCTGGAAGGAAGCACAGAAGTCATCTAGTCTAAACTATTTATTTTACAAATTAGAAAACTGAGGCCCATGGGGAAGTTAAGTGATTTGCTCAGTCATACAAGGGATAAGTATCATCAATAGCATTTGAACCCAGGACCACTGACTCATGCTCTTTTACACCAAGCTCTTGCTGCCATGTATATTCTTCATCTTCCCTTATCTCTATCTATACATATATTGTATTTCTCCCTCCTTCCCCCATCCCATAGCACAGTAGAATGGAAGCCTCTTGAGGGCAGGAGCTGCCTCGTTTTATTTTTTGTGTCTTTGGTACCTTGTACATGGCAGACATTTCACTAGGTACTGAGTTGAGCCTTGATGTTTAGGGAGTGGGATAAGGCCAGAGCCCTGAGCCCAGACTCCCTAGAGGTGTAGAACAGTGATGGTGGCCAAGATTCCAGAAGCTTCTCCAGTTATGGGTCTGAGTACAGAACCAAGCTGTCTCTGGTCACTCACAAGAAGTTGTGGGGATAGTGATCTTGTCAGGAGTGGTCTTGAAAGGCAGATCCCAGCTCTGATATTTAGCAGAAGTGTGACCCTTGAGTCTCAATGTCCTTATCTGTAAAATGGTGTCAAAGTATTTCTATACCCTCACAGGGCTATTTTAAGGATGTAAACCATAAAGCTCTTCCCTCCTCAATATACTTTTTTAAATCTGGCTTCGAACCAAACTTTGAAAGGACCTTCCAAAAATAGTTCCCCTCTCAGTTCTAGAGCTGGGATTGGATGCCAATTGTAGAGGCTGGAGAATGGAAGTAGGGGGCTGAAGCAACAAGCTCAACAGCTCCCTTCCGGAGAGCTCTTTGTTTTTTCATTTTTGCTGGTGGTGCCAACCTAGGTCAGGCCTTCTCTTCTCTCGCCTGTGCTGCTCCTTCTGTGTTCCATCTGAGGAGGAGGCCAGACATCAGGAACACACCTTCAAGGCCCCTCTGACTTGACTAGAGTGACTGGCTGTGGGAACAGACTGGACTGCCCTGACTCAGATCAGCTTCCTTAGTGGGGATGAACTGTTGTGGCTGACCTCTCTCTGTAGTCCAGATTCACAAACCTTAAGTTCTGACCATCAGAGTATAACCTTGCCACTGCTGTGATGTTCTTGTTCCTTTTTCTGTGGCATATCAGAAAAATTACAAGTTCTGGAGTCAGGAGCCTTGGAATCATATCTGACCCTCTCTAGTTATATGGCACGGGATAGTTGATGCACCCATCAGAGTACCAGTTTCTTCTTCTATAAAATGGGGATAATAATAGCACCTTTGTTGTTCAGTTATTTCACTTATGTCTAACTCTTAGTGATCACATTTTGGGCTTTCTTGGCAAAGATACTGGAGTGATTTGCCACTTCATTCTCTAGCTCACTTTTTTACACATGAGGAAACTGAGGCAAACAGGGTTAAGTGATTTGCCCAGGGTCACACAGCTAGTAAGTACCTGGGGCCAGATTTGAACTCAGAAGATGAGTCTTCATGCCTCTGGCACTCTATCCAGTGTGCCATCTAACTGCCCCATTGATAGCACTTTACTCTCAAGATTGCTGTGAAGATAAAATGAGATAATATTTATGAAGTTCTTCACAAACCTAAAAGTACTATTTAAATTCTACACATTATTATTATTATCATCTTCCCAGAGCAGCTAGGTGGTATAGTGGATAGAGCACCAGACTTGGAGTCAGGAAGATTTGTCTTCTTAAATTTAAATTCAAATTTGGCCTCAGATACTTACTAGCTATGTGGCCCTGGGCAAATCATTTTATCCTGTTTGCCTCAATTTCTTCATCTATAAAATGAGCTGGAAAAAGAAATGGAAAACCACTCCAGTATCTTTGCCAAGAAAACCCCAAATGTGGTCAGAAAGAGTCAGATATGACCGAACAACAACAACAATAGTGCTGAGAAAACTTAATATCTTATAGAACTATGAATTATCACAATTTGCTTTATGCTGCTGTTCATGATCTGAGTGTTCTACATTCTCCTTTTGATCTTTGGGCCAACACTATTAGCCACTGTCATTCCATCTGGATATTATTTTATGATTCAAAAACTGATATGAACAATCAAATGAGATAGACCTATCTATCCATCAGTATCTGATAGAAGAGAAAGTCAAATATTAAATAGGCCCGCATTTGTTTTCTCTTCCATGAGTGACTCAGTTCTCTAATATCCCAGACTTAAAGAATTTCAGTTTGAAAGGACCCAAAGTGGATTTACTCCAACCCTTCAATACATACTTGAAAAAGAATGCCTCTAGCACATTTCCAAAAATCAGCATCCAAACCTCAAGAGGAAGAACCCATGACATTCTGTGGCAACTGTTTCCCTTTGGGGATATCTTATATCTTTAGTTATTAAGAAGTTCTTCTTTGATGGAACCTAAAATTGCATTTTTAACTCCACTCATTTTCCCCAAGTCTGCTTTTTTGGGGGACCAAGCAGAAGTCTCATTTCTCTTCTAGGTGACAGCCCTTTGATTGCCTCAAATGAAGGTATATCATGTCCTAAGTCTCCTTTTCTCCACTTCAGATTCTTTCCTCTGACTGGTAACCATTTCCTTGTCTTGATCATGACCACCAGACAACAGAAATAAGTCAATGTCCCAGTTCTTCCAGCCAATCTGAATATGACATGAACTTGAGACTTCACTATTCTGGTTACCCTCTTTGGATCAGATGTGGTCTGAGCAGGACAGAGTTCAGTAGGAGTATCTCCTATGTCTTAACTTTACCTTCTATAGTTTCCCATAAAGAATTGCTTATGCATATCTTCCTACAATGTGAAGACAAGGAAGTTGTTTTTGTAACTCCACCAGAACTTAACACAATGAGTGCTCTGAATGAAGAGGACATTTAATGTCAAGTTTGCTACAATTTAATAGTTACTTACTGAATAAAGATGAATTGAATTTCCTCTTGTGTTGGGGAAATAAATATGGCCATATTCTATCCTATGCCTAAGTAGCTCCTAATCCAGAATTTAGAAACTTCTTCAGTATCATGAGTTTGGGTGGCTTAAGGGGGAAAGATGTTCACATCAGTGGATGCCCTTGTCAGGGCTAGAAAGAGAAACAGAACAGAGAGAGAGAGAGAGAGAGAGAGAGAGAGGCAGAGTGAGAGAGAGAGAGAGATGAAGAGAATGTAAAGAGAAATATGAAAAGAAAGGGTGGAGATTGGAAGTGTCAGCCATATCAATCATTACTTCAAATTTTATTCAATGGCCCCTGTGCCAGATGTTACCCTATCCTTCTCCCCCTTATCCTTCCTTGTGATCTGGTAAAATCCTGTTTGATTTAAGCTATATTCCCCACCTCAGGGCTCATCTGACTACTTATCTTCTTTCCCCTCCCTTTCTCCTATCCAGGTGTTTTCCTAACCCATAGAGGTTACCACCTAAAAGAGGCATCTTAGCAAAGAGGAGATGAGTCTAAACAAAAATCACTTTAAACTAATAATTCCTCACTGGTAATCAGTTTCTAGTCTCTAATCATCCCAGGAGACTATATAGATATAAATCAATGTATGCTTGGAAAATGGGTCCTTTTCCCAGAGTCAGGATTGGATTGGGATTAATTTCATCTTCTCTCAATAAATCAGCTCCCTTTCCTGAATCATGGTCCTCTCTTGATGGTACCACCATTCTCCCAGCTACTCTGGCTGTAAAACTTGGATTCTTTCCCTTTCCTACACATCCAGGAGACAGCTAATTGTCAAGATTCATCTACAGAATCTCTCAAAACCATCCATTCCCAGAGCCACTGCCCTAGCTCAAGGGCCTCATTATTTCTTACCTTGACTATGTAGTCTCTAAATTGTTCTCTTCACCTCTAGTTTCTCTCCACTATAATCCATTCTACCAGATTACTGATTAATTTTTGTAATACTAGGCTCTGAACATGTTCCTTCCCTAATCAAAAATTCTTAGCGACTCTCCATATTACTTATGGAAACCAAGTGTCAAAATGAAGAGATCTCTGGACCTAAAGTCAAGAAGGCTCAATTTCAAATTTAGCTTCAGGTTAACATTAGTTGTATGACCCTAGGGAAATCATTAAACTTTCTTTGTCTCAATTTTCTCAACCATAAAATGGGGATAATAATGGCACCCCTCCTCCTAGAGTTGCGAGGATAAAATGACGTAATATTTATAAAGTACTTTGTACACCTTAAAGTGCTATGGAAATGGTAGTTATTATTATCACTTTTTATTACTGAATTAAGTCTCAACTCCCTATCTTGACATTCATGCGTGTCCATGAACTGCCCCTAATCTACCCTTCCAGATTTCTAATAGAGTCAATGTAGGTACTTCAACTTCCCAAGCATAGGGACAGACCACCTATGTATGCAAAGACAGATGAATTTGGAGAATAGGGATTGTGGTGAAATGGGAAGCATACTCTATTTGGAGTGAAAGGACTCGAGTTTGAATTCTGACTCTGTTATCGACTAACTGTATGATTGAAACCTCTCTGGGCTTCAGGGCCTCCTCAGTAAGATAGGGGGACTGGATGAAAAGACCTTTAAGGTCCCTTGTAGCTCCATGCTCCTAGATAGGCCAGTTTGGCTGGAATAGAGAACGTATGGAGAAGTATGCAAGAAAAGATAGGTTGGAGCCAGATGGTCAATGACTTCAAATGCTAAGCTGAGGAGTTTGAACTTGATCCAAGAAACACAAAGGGAGCCTTTGAGGTTTTGAGAAGAGGACTGTTCTAGTCAATTTATATATAATGTCCTTTATGTATGATGTATTGCCACATATTTAGACTTATAGGATCTTTTATCAATAATGACCACTGAACACTAATAAATATATACTAGTCAGTTATATATTTATTATATATTGCTATGCTTTTGGTTATATATCATATTATATGCAATATAACATATATCATATTAGTCACATAAAATATAATCTTATATGTAATAAATATATACTAGGCAGTATACTGAGGTATTTCTTATGTCTTGAATGCCATTCCTCCATTTCTGCCCATTAGAACTTTGCCTATTCTTTATGGTCAGTCAAACACCGACACCTCCCTCCATTAAACTTTCTCTGGTCCCCTAAGCTAAAAGTCCCCATAATCTTGTCTTTTGTTGTTTTCAGTTGTGGCTCACTCTGCAGGACCCCCTTTGGAATTTTCCTGGCAGAGATGCTGAAGTGGTTTGCCATTCCATTCTCCAGATCATTTGACAGATGAGGAAACTGAGAGGCAAACGGGGTTAAGTGACTTGCCCAAGGACACACAGCTAGTATATGTCTGAGGTCAGATATGAACTCAGGAAAATGAGTTTTTCTGACTCCAGGCCCAATATTTTATCCACTGTACCTACCACCTAGCTGCCCTACCTAACATTGTATAATTTTCTCATAATGCAGGTACTTGTGGATGTTCCTTATTTTCCATCCTAGGCATAATATATTCATCAGAAATCTTGAACCCTTGTACTTCATCCCCCAGAACTTCAGTATTTTCCAGAATTCCTTTTCCCTTTTTGTTTACATACATCTTTACATTATTGTTTATAAGTTCAGTAACTCCTCCCTCTTGTCTACCCCTTCCTCCAACTGTGGCTTGGTTAGCTAACTTTTTTTACTTTAGTTATTATTAATAAACTTTATAAAATATAATGCTTAGTTATTGTATATTAATTTTAATCTTAACAATCATAAGCTCCTTGAGGATAGGAGACCTGTCTTATTGTATTTCCCTCAGATATAGGGAGTTTACCACAAAGCCTAGCTCTGGGTCTTGCCCTTAGAAGATTCTAGAAATCAAAGAATGAATGATTGGGGGAATATCAGCTTCTAGTAAGGATTATTACAGCCTGTAGAGACCTCACGAATGGACACTAAAAACTCCTGTCCTTAGTCAATCAATAATCAATATATAAGCATTTGTTAAGAAATTGCAATGTTAACAGGCCTTTTCATAAGAGCTTATTGAGTACCTACTATGTTACAACAGGTAGTGTGCTAAAAGCTGGACAAAGAAAAAAAGAGAATAAAACAAAAGACAGGAGGAATCCCTGCACTCAAAGACCTTACATGCTAACTGGGGAGAGAACATGTAATACAAGATCAATTCAGAATAGATATGAAGTAACCTTAGAAGTGAAGGCATTAGCAGCTAGGGGGAACAAGAAGGGCCTCCTGAAGAAGATGGCATTTGAGCTGAATCTTGACAAAACCAGAGATTTTAAGGGGTGGAGGTGAGGAAGAAGGACATTCAGGAAAAGGGGACAGCTATTGGAAAGGGATAGACATGGTAGGTAGAGTGTCATGTGGGAAGAATAGAAAGTAGGTCAGGATAACTAGGCCCTGGTTCCTAATTTCCAGGTCATGTTTTTCCCAGAGCTATCCTAGATAGTCAGGTTCATTTGAGAAAGGCCAAAGGTGAGATCTATTCTGGAGAAGTCTGGGGACATTTAACATGTTTTAGTCTTTTGGGGTTGGATGTGTGGATGGAAAGCAGTGCTAGATCTGATC
Organism: Gracilinanus agilis; assembly: GCF_016433145.1. Classification (NCBI taxonomy): domain Eukaryota; kingdom Metazoa; phylum Chordata; class Mammalia; order Didelphimorphia; family Didelphidae; genus Gracilinanus; species Gracilinanus agilis. The sequence continues at coordinate 144,399,493 of NC_058132.1, forward strand.
TGGAGAACAACCCAGAATATCAGATCTTGTTCTGTCTCTGGCACTGGAAAATGGTCTCATCGAAGAATTTGTGAAGTGATCTGGGGTTCCCTCAGGACAAGACATCCTGAGGCTGCTCTAACTGGAATTCCTTCTCTGGACCCTCTTAAGATTTTCTTCTTTTTATCATAAGCACCCCAAAGGTGACAATTTTGCCTATTGATTACTCTTAGGGGCATCTTAAGAGGTCAGTAGGTCCCCAAGGCACTGAGAGACTTCTGAGAGCCTCAGTCTATCCTGGAACCTCAGAACAGGAGCAGTCTGATAGTATCAGAATATATCCATTGATGTCCCCCAGTTTTGTGTTGCCCCTTCCCAGAGCCAATATCTAAACTCTTTTGATAGCAAAATGAAACTGAGAAGGGATAGAGGACCTATTTCTTATTCTTTTCTTTAATATCTTGGCAAGGGTTAAAGTTTGCCTACTGGGCTTTATGGTAAACTCCCTTTCTCTGAGGTAAATTGAGCCTTTTCCAGCTAACAGTCTTAATAAACAACAACCACAGTAAATGATTCATCCTAATCTCTGCCTGGAGCACAGGTGATAAAAGAGGCTCACTCTGGGGTACTGATGAAAAATGAAACCAATAAAGTGACAGCTTCCACCATTCCCTCCTGGTAAGATGTCAGCCTACCCTTCCCTACTATTGCTTCTGCAGCATAATAAGTATTTAATTTCCTTTTCCTCAAACATCACTTTTTTTCTGATGTCGCCATTGTTGTTGGTGGCACCACTGTTCACTCGTATTTAACTCTCTCTCTGTCTCTGTCTCTGTCTCTCTCTGTCTCTGTCTCTGTCTCTCTGTCTCTGTCTCTCTGTGTCTGTGTCTGTCTGTCTCTGTCTGTCTGTCTCTGTCTCTGTCTCTCTGTGTCTGTGTCTGTCTGTCTGTCTGTCTGCCTGTCTCTCTCTCTCTCCCTCCGTCCCTCCCTCCCTCCCCTTCCATATCTACTGTACCAAAATCCTGTCAGTTCCACCTTGGAAATATATCTTGTCTCCCCCAATCTATGATCATCATCATTTGGTAGAGGTCAGTTCTCAATGGTAATAAACATTTATGGTTTATTACTCATCAATCATGGTACTAGGTCCTGCGGTGGTAAATATAAATTATAAAAGTGAGAAAGCTCCCTACCTTCAAATAGTTTATATTCTAGTACTCTTTTCCTGGGAGCTCATTCTTATCTATTCAAATAATAACAGGGCAGTTAAATGCACTTCATTTAATGCCAATTATATTAAGATGTAAATATTTAACAACCACCTACTATATGTAAGGTATTGTGCCAGGTTATGGGGATTCAAAGACAGAAATAAAAAAACTCTGACCTTCTTCCTCATCATGTCCACCTTTGGGTTTCCCTGGCTTCCTTTAAGACTCTACTCAAACTCTACCTTCTTCAGGAGTCCTTACCTGAGCCCCCAGCAGCTAATGTCTTTCCTCTGAGATTATTTGTAAGTGTGTATGTATCCATTTATTTATATGTTGTCTCCATTAGAATGTAAGCTTCTTGAGGTATGGGACCATATTTTTGCTTAGTAATTGCTTGTCTACAGGCTGCCTGAGGGAAAGTAAAGACAGCAGGATCATAAGTAACTTGATAACTTCATAACTTGAGTCCATTTAGTTCAAGGCCTTCCTTTTGTAGATGAAAACAACTATTACTATCACTTCCAACATCTCTCCACAACTATCACAACTACTACTACTGTTACTACTACTATTTCTACTACTATTACAACTAATATTATTGTTATTACTACAATTACTAATGCTGTTTGCTGTTACAATTACAAACTCAGGCCTGTGGAAGGAAAATGATCTGTCTCCACTTCCACAGAAGTAAGCATCAGAGGATGGGGACTGAAGCCACAAATACCTATGTCACCTAATATCACAACTCTTTTACTGTTATTATGACCAGATTCTTCTTCTGGTGGCCACTGTGGACGATTTGGTGGAAGTGATTTCTCAGTAGGAAAAGTCTCGTGCCTTTTTATACAGCTCTGATACTTTACTGGCCCTTCTCTCTTCTTTTTTTGTCATATTCTTCTACCCTTCCATCCCAAGATGAGGTTAGGATTAGCCTTAATTAGGTTAGAATTCTCTTTAGCCTCTTCAGATTGGTTTTCCTCTTAAAGCTTTTATATCTTTAAAAAATACTTCAGAACTCCTTGAATTACCCAACCCAAAGACTAGTCTCTAATCATGGATTAATGTTATTCTGGAAGGGGAATCTCCAGTAGAGTGTACTACAAATGTGACCTGGTTCCTGAGCTGTTCAACAACTTTCTCAATTAGAAGGAATAGATGTCATGATTGGCACAATGCTGGAAAAGTTTAGGAATTTGCTGCATGGGTAACATATAAAAAGACCTGAACAGATGAAATTAATGATCTGACTAATTAAAGAAACCCTAATAGGGATAAATGCAAAGTCCTATGTTTGGGTTCAAAAAATCAACCACATAAGTGCATGATGTTCAGTGATTAGAAGAGAACTTTGTATTTTATCCTAAGGGCAACAGGAAGCCAATGGAATTTAGTAGTAGAGAAGTGACATCAGATCTGCTCATTAAAAAGATCACTTTGGCAGCTGAGGGGAAGAGTGGGGAGATATCTGAGTCAGGAAAGCCAATCTTTTGACAAATAATGTATTGTAAAGCTTATTCCAGATGAGATGGAACGAGAGCCTGATTTAAAGTAGTGGTTGTGGAAGTATAGAGATGTGGCTAGATTATAGAAATGTTGAGGAGGTAGAAAAAGTAACATCTAGCAACTGAATGGAAATATGGGACAAAAAAAAGAATGAGGAGATGAGGCTAAAGCAAAGCTGAGAATATGGAAGATGAAGAATGTGTAAGTAGACATTTTATATTCTTTAGATTTCATCTCCCAGAATTCTTACCTCACCCCAAACTTCCTTTTTCCTTTCTGTTTACATGCATCTTTTACGTGATTGTTTATAAGTTTTGGGTAACGCTCTCTCACTCTCTCTTCCATGTGAGTGGTGAGTGCTCCCTGTGCTCTCTAGCTCTCTAGTTAAATATTAATAAATCTTTATAAATAGCATACTTTGGAGATATTGAATATTAATTTAAAAATCTACAAGGATAGAGATGACTAAGAAATGGAGAAGTTTAGAAGGAGTTAAATTTGGGGACGGGGAATGATAATGAGTTTTCTTTTGGCCATATTGTACTTGAGATGTGTATGGATCATAAAGTATACCTTATATAAACTTTCTATCTCACTGCACATCTAGCCCATTTCTCCATTATGCTGTTTAGTCATTTTAGTTGTCTGATTTTATGATCCCATTTGGCATTTTCTTGGCAAAGATATGGGTAAAGTTTGCCATTTCCTTCTCCATTTTACAGATGAGGAAACTGAAGCAAATAGGGTTAAGTGAATTGCTCAGCATCTTACATGGCTAGTGTCTAAGGCTGGATCTGAACTCAAGAAGATGAGTTCCTGACTTCAGGCCCAGCACTCTATTCCCTATATGATCTAATGGCCCATTGCTCTATTATAACAGATATTTTAATAAATGATGATTGAATAAATGATTATGTAACAAGATAGAGATGCCATCCCTAGAGATTACACAATCCCAGAATTTGAGAGTTGGAAATGACCTCAGTAATCATTCAACCTATACACCAAACTAAATCCCTACTATAACATATCTGGCAAGTGGTTGTTCAGCCTCTGCTAGCCTTGATTTCATTTATTTATTTTTAAACCCCCACCTTCTGTCTTAGAATCAATGCTGTATATTGGTTCCAAAGCAGAAGAGTGGTAAGGGCTATGAAATGGGGGTTAAGTGACTTGTCCACGGCCACACAGCTAGGAAGTGTCTGAGGCCAGATTTGAGCCGAGGACCGCCCATCTCTAGGCCTGGCTCTCAATCCACTGAGCCACCCAGCTGTACCCTGCTAGCCTTGATTTTAAAGAACAAAAGAAAAAACTAATTTTGTCAAACATATCAACAATATTTGACAGCAGTTAATAGATTCTACTCTACTAAAGGAGAAAGGAGTATATTTTCTTACTTTTTCCTAATCATCTTTTGTCCTTATAGTTTCATAGAATTTACTTTATTTTCTTTTTTGGCCACATTGTGTAATCCTTGTATATACTGTTTTCCCTGGTCCTGCTTTCTTCACTCAGTTTTAATTCATATAAAGTTTCCCATGTTCCTTTGAACATAATCATTTTCTTTATGTGAAAGTAATATTAAATTCTATTCTTATTTCACAATTTGTTTTTTCGTTCTAAAATTGATGGGCATGCAAAATGATTACTTTCAAGGAGACCAACACTTATTGAAAATCCCATGAAGGCGGAGGTTATTGCTTATCTGTGCTATTTGCTTTGATGCCTCGACCATAGAAGGGATATTTGTTACATTTCTGTTAAATGAATGTACATTCTAATATGTTTGTTTAAAAAATCAGTCTCATCGTTTAATATACCCTCCAGGGGGATCAATGGGAAGATTTACTTCTTTTTTAAAAAACTCTTACCTTCTTCTTGGAACTGATACTAATTGGGGTTAAGTGGCTTGCCCAAAGTCACATAGCAAGGAAATGTCTGAGGTCAAATTTGAACCTAGGACTTCCTGTCTTCAGGTTTGGCTCTCTATCTACTCAGCCATTTGGTTGCCCCCCAACTAGTATTGATTAAGCACCTACTATGTGCTATGCATTCAGATAAGCACTGTGGATACAAAGCAAAGTGGGGGAGGGGGAGTCCCTTCTTCAAAGAACTTATGTTCTCCTAGGGGAGACAACATGTAAACAATTATATATGCAAGACAAATTGGAAACAATATCAGAGGCCAGATGCTACCATTAAGAGTGACTGAGAAAGATTTCTGTTAGAATTTGAGTTGAGATTTGAAGAAAACCAGGAAATGGGGATGAAGAGAGAATTCAAGGTACTGGGGGCAAGCAGTGAAAATGCACAGTTAGGAGTTACAGTGCCATGTTCGAGGAATAGCGAAAGAGGCAATGTCATTGGGTTGTAGAAGAAGTGGAGGGGAAAAAGGTGTAAGAACACTGGACAGGTAAGAAGGGGCCAGGCTATGGAGGACTTTAAAAACCCAACAGCAGATTTCACATTTGACCCCTGAGGGAATAGTGGCCCACTGGAAATTATTGAATGGGGGAGTGAATTGACATCATCTGATCTGTGGTTTAGGAAAATCCCTTTGATAACCAAATGGAGAGTGAGCTAGAGTGGGGAGAGAGACTGGAGGAAATGAGACCTACTAGATGACAGCAGACCAGAAGGGAAGTGATGAGGGCCTACATAGTGGCAGTGTTCGAGGGGAGAGAGGAGACTTATAGGAGATATCAATCAGTCAAGTCAACTGGTATTTATTAAGATTTTACTATGTGCCAAGAACTCTGCTAAGCACCGAGAATACAAATATAAACTGAAAAAAAGGCCTCTATTCTAGAGGAGCTTACATTCTAATGGGGAAAGGCAGCATATAAAAGGAAGCTGACAATTGGAAACCAGCAAAGGAAGAAGAGTTACCCAGCTTAGGGACCTTTTAGGAAGAGTCCTGAGAGTAGGGAAAGGAATGGATACAACAGTTTGGCTATGGCAAGATGGGAGACTGAGATTGAGGAGTGGAGGAGTATATATATTTTTCCTTTTTAAAAGATTTAATAATTTTTTTTCTAACTACATGGAACAACATTTTTAAACATTCATTCAAAAAAAATTGAGTTCCAAATTCTCTCCCTCTCTCCATGAGTTAGCAAGCATTTGGCATAGGTTATGCATGGGCAGTCATGCAAAACAAATTTCTGTATTAGTCATGTTGTGAAAAAAAAAAACACAGACCAACCCTCAACTCCCCCCCCCCCCACATATGCCTCCCCATATACAAATAAAATAAAAAATTGTATGCGTTGATCAGCATTCAGATTCCATCCATTCTTTCTCTGGAGGCAGGTAACATTTTCTGTCATAAGTCCTTCAGAATTGTCTTGGATCTTTGTATTGCTCAGAATAACTAAATCATTCACAGCTGATCATCATACAATATTGCTGTTACTTTGTACAGTGTTCTCCTGGTTCTGTTCACTTCATTTTGCATCAGTTTATAGAAGTCTTTTCAGGTTTTTTTCTGAAAGTATCCTGCTTAACATTTCTTATAGCATAACAGTATTCCATCACAACCATATACCACAACTTGTTCAATTATTCCCCCAACTGTCAAGGAGATGGAGCGCAACTCTAGCCTTTGGCCAATAATGGCTAGGGTCAATAATGACCCTAGGTAAGTCACTTGATCTCATACAACTTTCAGACACTTGAATTTCAAGAACAGTAGCTGAGCTGCCATGGTAGGGGGAAATTCTCCCTTGAGGAAATCCCCCCTTTAATTAAATCATGCCCAGTTCTTTTCCTCCACTCCATCCCCCTTCCATTCTCCCCAAACACCCCCAAACCCTTCTAGATTGAGTGGCTTGGGAAGAACTAGAATCAATTAAAAATCTTCAAATTCATTAAGTGGTCTCCAATACATGGCAGCATTGACTGATTGACTCAAAGTTCCCAACACTGAAGCAGAGAGAGTGCCAAGATGGAATTTCAGAGCTTTTATTTTATTTATACTATCAACAAAGAACAGAGGGAAATCCCTCTGCTGAGCTCTGCCCAGAGTTAACTTCAGTCCCAAATCATCCTACAGAGCACAGCCATTCCAGTTTTAAGTAGGGATGACTGGGTAATGCCATGAGAAAGTTTCTTAAGTTCAGAGCTCAGTGTATACACTGACTAATAATTTGATTTCTAAACAGTGGCAGCTGCTTGTGGAGACCACCCTTGTTTCAACAAAAAAGCTGTCTGCCTGCCTGATTGGTTCTGAAATGAAGGTTCCCTTAGCTGGGTTTCACGCCATGGCTTGTTTCCCCTGTCTCAGAAAGTAGGCCAAAATGAAATAAATGTGGATGTCAGGGGCAGTTTAAGAAAAATCATGGTGCAGTCTCTTTATGATCTTGGATGGAAACTGGGTTCACTGACTGAGGCCCAATTGTGGCTAAATGTGCATCATCAGTCATTTACCAGCTAATGATTCTGTGAATCAGAGATACTGCTCAGGGCAATTACAAGGCTATATAATGGTAACTTGTCACCATATACTAAATTCCACCAAGCCTAGTTAAGAATTAAAGAAAATTTGCAGGGACAGCTGAGTGGCTCAGTGGATTGAGAGCCAGGCCCAGAGATGGGAGGTCCTGGGTTCAAATCTGGCCTCAGACACTTCCCAGTTGTGTGACCCTGGGCAAGTCACTTAACCCCTTAACAGTACTGATTCTAAGTCAGAAGGTAAAGGCTTAAAAAAATTAAAGAATTAAAGAATTAAAGAAAATTTGCCTACTTCAAAGCTACCATTTGGTTTTAAAATGATTAAAATGATACGCCATTTGAACATAAAAGGTATTATCAATGTAGAAATCAATCAGCAAGTATTTCTTGAGCACCTGGTATGAGAACAACAACAATAATGGACAATTCATATAGTATTTTAAAATGTGCATAATCTTCTTACTTTATATTTTAGCCAGGCTCTGTCACTTAAAACTTGTATACTTAATATCTCTGGGCATCAGTTTCTTTGTCTGTATGGACTATGCTCCTCTGATCTCATTTGAACCTCATGTGAATTCTGTGAGGTAGACACTACAAATGTTGTTTAATTCTCGAAGTACAGAATAGGAGACCAGAATATAAAGGCCCATATTTATATACAGCCCATAGTTATAACTAGTCAGAGGTAGAACTTGACCTAGGTTTCTAACTGTTTCTTTTAAAACCCTTTCTTTCCTAGTAAGAACTCTAAGAGAGAACAGCAAGGGCTAAGTAAATGGGGTTAAGTGACTTGCCCAGGGTCACCAACTAGGAAGTATATGAGGTCAGATTTGAACCCAGGACCTTCTGTCTTTAGGTCTGACTCTCTATCCACTGTTTATTATTCTATTTCACTATATGCTGCCCTAAAGTGCCCAGCATTGTGCCAAGGACATCCAGGGATCCACAGGAAGTACTGTATAACAAATGGTTTCTGCTCCCAAAAGAATTGTCATTTAGGTAGAGAGAAAACTAAAACATATTAAACAGTTGGAAAAGAATAGAATTCTAGATCCTGTGGTATTGGCCATAAGTATGAGGGAGTAAGAGTGTGTTGGAGAAGGTGAAGAGAAGGCCCAAACTTGGCCTTGAAGGACAAGTAGATTTTAGATACATGCAAAGAAAGTACTAAGAACTTTTGGTAGAGGAAGGATATTTGGGGGAGGAGAGGCAGACAGTAGGAGCATAGCTTACAGAGAGAGGGAATGAGAGAGAGAGAGAGAGAGAGAGAGAGTTACAAGTGTGCATATATCCCAGTGTGGTGAGACAGAAAGAATAGTAGCTATGGAGCTAGAGGACTTGGGGTTGAAATCCTCTACTTGGGAAAGTCATTTGAGGACCTTCACAATCCAATCTGGCTCTGCCTTATGGTTTTATTTCCCTTTGCTCACCTTCACACATGCTTCATTCCAGCTCAACTCTACTGGTTACTTGATCTTGTCCTCCATGTTTCCCTCCTCTTTGCATCTAAATGGGCTCCATCATCCCTAGAATGGATGCCATCTTCTGCTGAAATCTTCTTTCTTCAAGGCCAGCCCAGGTCTTTCCTTATCCCTCCAGCTTAAAGCAAGTTCTCCCTTCCTATGTTTTTATAACACTTCCTTTAGACCTCTCCTTTGCCATTATGACATTTTACCCTATTATCATACTTTTAAAGGTCCATCATATAACTTCTTTTATGCAGGGTGCCACAAACTTGCAATTGTAAGTTGCTAAAGCTTAAAGTTACACTAGTCTTAGGACACTTTGTACTGTAAGCATCTTCAGAGGAGAACTAATTTTACATTTCACGTTTGTATCCCCATTGCCTAATAATGCAACAGGTAACTTATTAATATTTCTTAAATTGATTGGAGAGCACTCCAGCAGAATTGTGAAGCACACACAGAGAGAATACAGAATCCCACTTTATAAGATTTCTTGACAATAAAAAAGCATTTGATATGGTAGATAAAAGTGCTACCTTAAAGGCTCTCCTATCCGGAGCCCCAGTAGATGTATCAAAATCATACAGGCTTCTTTTAAAGATGTAACAACGAAGAAAACTTTGATGGCTCAGTGATTACTGATACCCAGTGAGGCATACAATAAGGAGACGTATGCTTGCAAGAAGTATTGGGTATTGCCATGGAGCTGGTTCAGGTGATTTCCCCATAGTCCTCTAGTTAAAAAGTGGATAGAATGCCTGGCCTTGAGTCAGGAAGACATCTTCCTGAGTTCAAATCTGGCTTCAGACACTTACTACCTGTGTTGACTGCGGGGAAATCACTTAATCCTGTTTACTTTAGTTTTCTCCTCTGTGAAATGAGCTGGTGAAGGAAATGGTGAAGCACTCCAGTATCTCTGTGAAGCAAACCCCAGATGGAGTCCAAAGAGTTGGATGTAACTGAAAAACTGAAGTCCTCTAGATATTCTGGTTTTCACATGACATTCTAATGTTTGTATCAAGCCCCAAGAAAATGCAGAGCCTTCTAGAGCTATTGATAAACATACAAAAGTATTTGATTTAATGAAGTCCCAGGAAAAACCAAATGGATGAAAAGTGCCTACTATTAAGATTATATGAGGTTGCAGTAGAATTACTCATTGGCTATGGGAGGGGGGTAGGAGGAGGGGAAAGAAAGAACATGAATCATGTAACCATGGAAAAATAATTCTAAATTAATTAAATAAAAATTTTAAAAGAAAAAAAATTATATGAGGTTGGATGGATAGCTTATTTCTGTGGACATTGAATTGTGCTCAGAATTTAATAGAAATAGGAGCATGAATTGGACTTTAGCTGAGAATCTGTAGAGAACTTTTAATGTCCTCAAACTTCTCTCTGAAAAAAAAGGTCCATCTTTTTAACACTAATATTTTTCTCATGATGTTGTACGGCTGTAAGTAATAATATACTCCAATTTCTGGAGAGCTAAAATTCAGGCTTGCCCAAAGGGTAATGGCAGTAGTCCATGACTAAAGGTACAAGCCATTGCATGTTGAAAATGAAGTGGTATGGGGTAAAGGATGTCATCAACGAAAGCATATGATGAGAAAAAGGATGAAAAGGTTACATAGCCAACATGCCCTAGTGATAACCATTTGATGTCAAGCAAACTTGATGAAGAGCCCCATCATTTTGATGGGCCCTCCTATGGCAGATCTTTGGGCCAATATCCCATGATGGATAGGCATGAGGAGGAGGATATGATCTGCACCATGGAAGAGAGCACCCAAATTGATGAGGTAACAGATTTGTTGTGATAATAAAGGCCATCCCTATTCCCTTTAGAGTATGGATAGGAAGGAAAAAATATCACATGCATGCATACATATACATGCATGATGAAATGTAGGGAATAACACATATAGGATACATGATTTGGGTTTCAGTGTTAACTCTCACTATATGTTGACCTTTACCTCTGTGAGCCTCAGTTTCTTTACCTATAAAAAAAGGCTTCAACTAGATTACATCTAAGGCCTCTTTCAAGTCTAAATCTAGGTCCATATGAGCTATACATCTCTTTCTTTCCACCTTTAAATCTTAATTTTCCATTAAACGACTTCTTCATTGGACACACAAATAAGAACAATTTAAGTAACAATTTTATTCACAAATAAAAAAAGCAGCACACAACTATTTATACAAGAAAACTATAATTTATAGAATTTTAAAAAATGTCTCATATGCAAAAAAAGCAATGACACAACCTAAATTCATTCAAGCTGATGCCCTTAAAGTGTCAATGGACATTTTCTACTGGCACAGATCACAGTGCTTCACCTAAGCAACATAAACAATAGCAATTTAAAGTAGAAAAAATCTATTTAAAAATATGTACAATTTACATTAAAGGAGGGGGGAATCCTGTGCTTTTAATTCAGTGATCTCAATAGATACTTCATTCTTTGAATGAATTTCATATATAATGCTGCTCGGGGTGTACTAGTAAATGGTTAACAACCGGCTCTCTAAAAGAAAAAATGTTTGCATGTCACACTTTTAAGTTTAATCTGCATTATTAACATTTTCTCCCTCATTTTATTAAGGCTAGACAACCAACAAAACAATAAATCAAGTCCTTATTTGTTGCATTTGCTGATTTCCAAGCTATAAATGCTCACATGGGAAAAAAAATTTAACAATCAGCTCTTGAGAACTGGTTCACGTTGGCACACCCGCAGTGCTGTTGAACCAAAACGATCACACGGATTGTAACTCCAACATGCTACATGCTTTAAGTCATGAATTATCTGAGTTCCTTGGCACACACACCCTGAAAGGTCAGCTTGTTGACTGCTATGCAACATTCCAGCAATATCTTTAGGAATCTGAAGTGCGTACTGAATTTCCCTAAAATATTAACCAAGCTTAGAGAGTCAGCAGAACATTGTTGAATGCTTTTTCAGCAGGTGTTAACGAAATGGCCCTGCTCCCCAAAGTATTTCTCCACTGGTGAGAAGTGTTATTTTGAGATCAGAGGCCAAAGTCTAATTCATATCACTGAGTGTTCTTTTGTAGGTGTCTGAGTTTGAAGTCAAGAAGAGTTCTTCATAATGGAAAAAAATACTAAGATTACACAAGGGTGATTTTTAAAAAACACTCTGTTCCCCTACTCCTTTTGTTATAACACAAGTAGCAGGTGTGAGGAGACAAACAATAAACTGGGGGCTGGGGGAACTGGGGTCTGGTCTTACCTCTGTCACTAGCTAGGTTTGTGACCTTAGGCAAGTTACTTAAAGCCACTGGGCATCAGTTTTCTCACCTGTAAAGTGGGGATGTTGGATCAAATTGATTTCTAAAAGCCATTCCATCTCTAAATATCTGAATAGATGAGAAACACTTGGAATTAATGATATTTATTATGTGTTATAGTAAGCTATTAAAATTAATACTCTTTACTATGCCTTTCTTTCAGACTCTCTTTGTTGATCTAAATGCAATATGACCAGCTTGTGGTGAGCCTCTGACTACATTTTCAAAGGTATTTTTAAATAATCTATGGAAATTGTCCATGAAAGAGGTTTTCCTGAAGACGATTCTCATAAAGGCCAATGGTGTTTATGTAAGTAAATGAGCTTCGACTTTTGAGCCAATCATAAATTTCATAATATCTCACAAGTAGTCCATGAAAACCAAGATCCTTCTCATGGCCATGCTAACAGCATTGCTGTTAGCGCTTGGTTAGCAAAATATCCTGCACAATAATGCATACTGGAATTTCTTTTTAGAGAGTATAATGTTTTTCTTAATACTGCAACATATAAGATTGCTCTGGTGCAAATATTTGACTTACTTGATAGTAATGTTTACACTTTAAAAAAAATTCAATTCTGTTTGTCCACAAAGTAGACACAGAAGATTACAGACTCTGAGAAATCATGTAATTTCCTATTTCAACTGGAAAGAAGTGAGGTAATGAGATGGAAGAACAAACAAGGCAAGCTAATACAGATTTATCTCAACCTCACACTGACAGAAGAGAGGTAAGGCTAAGGCGAAGAGGACACATTACCTTTTCCACTCTTGTCAAGCCATAATTCACAAAATGAGGGGAAAATCTGCTTGAAAAGATGGACTTGAACAAGACTGGGGGAAAAATGAACATCAGCTTTAGACCATAAGTACATAAGAGGCCCAGAAAAAAAGGGACAATGTCGATATGATAAAATTGAATGTTTAGAAAGTGCAAATGTGACCAAGAGTTAACAAGGGGAATTGGTTAGAAGACACAGGAGGCAAACTTGATTGTGTAGGCTCTAGTAGTGAGAAGGGGAGCCCTTTTTATTCTCTTCCCAGTAACAGGAAGAGGGAACACATTCTCAAAACAAGCCAGGCTAGGGGTCAGCTGGGTAGCTCAGTGGAGTGAGAGTCAGGCCTAGAGACAGGAGGTCCTAGGTTCAAACCCAGCCTCAGACACTTCCCAGCTGTGTGACCCTGGGCAAGTCACTTGACCCCCATTGCCCACCCTTACCGCTCTTCCACCTATGAGACAATACACCGAAGTACAAGGGTTAAAAAAAAAAAACAAGCCAGGCATATAACTTCTTCTCCTTGACAGAGCTATTTTCTCCCCTGTAAATCACTTCAGAGTATCCAGTGCACAAATCTAGAGGTGACAGGGAATGGAGTGAAGGCCTTTAGAACTCTCCTATACTCCTACAGGCAATTAGTAATTCTGATGGGGGCAGAGAGAGGCTTCAATACCACAACATACTGGTGCTGGTCAAGGACACCCTTTGATTGTAACCACATACTGCCAACTTCAAATACTGAATTATGAATTTACTTCTGCTTTTAACACACTGTAGTTTTGCTGACAGCTACAAATAAATGCTATACTTTAATGATGGTCGAAACTGCTACGTTACAGCTTATGAAGTCTTTAATGGAAAAGGTCCTACTTTAATAAGAGCTCTTTTCCCTAGAAACACTGTTTAGCTATGACACTGACATTTCTGAGCATTGGAAGCTCAACCTTGGAAACTGATACAATAAAAAGCTTCCTCATCAATATATACATGCATGTCTTGTCCTTTGTACACAGAGGTGATTCATTTCTGGTAAAGTGTATGCATTGTTACTTTATTTTTCTTCAGTAATGGTAATAGATGACACTAAGTCATCCACTCTGTTGCACTCTCTGTTAAGATCACAAACATACATTTTGTCAGATATCTGGTTACCAGTGACGGTGCTGTTTATGTATGAGTTTTTCTTTGTGACAAGTTAACTGGCCAGGGTAGAAATCAACCCTGAGACTTTGGCCTCATTAGCTATCTACCTGGGCTATAGAGTTTAGACTAGCAAAAAAGGACATCTGCATAAGCAGAAAAACTCACTTGAATTCTTTCTCCATCAAAACTAAACATTTTAAGCTGATGTGTCCAGTATGATGCCATTTACTGTCTGCTTATTTTTGAAAACAAAACATGGATGCTCACATATGCCCCATCTTTTCAGTCTTGTGCAGCCATTTGGCAGAGGAACATAAGTCCTAACTCATTTCTGCTTCCTGTTACACGGACCATATCTTCTTAGCTTCTAGATCAATCCTTTAGTTCTTTCAGTCAGTTGTGTAGCATAGCAACCTCTTGTTTGGAAGAGATGCAAAGGAACAGAAATTTGCCTTTAGTCTTTTCTCAAGTTATGCCCTGGAGTTTCAGTTCCCAGCTGGTCTGGCTCAAACACAATTGGCTGAAAGACTTGAAATGTGGCCAGTTCAATTCAGCTCTGTCAGAAACCATCCAAGGTCCAGACTGGGTTCGATTCCCCAGTGTTAGCAGAGTGGCATTAGGGTTATGTACACTTCCATTCTTGGTAGAAATGAGTCCTTTAGGCTTCCTAAAACCACAACAGAGGAAAAGTTTGTTTATTAAATGCAAACTATAGGAAACACACAGTGGATCATAGACTTATTGAGAGCAAATTAATTTTCAGATGTCTCTTCTGCTAAAGTTACATGTTATTGCCATCTTTGTGAACAGAAGGACCATTGCTTGTTCTCTGACGCAGGGTGATATAGCTTCAAAAAGTGAGCAGCAGAGAAGTCTGAGAATAAGTGCATATCCTCAGAAAGTCTGAAGCATATCTAGTATTTGCAAACATTGCTTAAAAGGGAATGACTTCATACACAGTGAGAAATAGGTGTGGATTTTCTCTGCGCAAAGCAAACAACCCAAGAGCCATATTCTATTAAACTCATAGACTTTCTAGTCTAATTATCTGGTTGAGGTGGTGAAAACAGCAATAATAATGATAGCTCACATTTATATTGTGATTTGGGGCAGCTAAGTGGCACAGTCGAAAGAGAGCTGGGCCTGGAGTTTGGAAGACTCATCTTCCTGAGTTCAAATCGGGTCTTAGACACTTACTTTGTGTGACCCTGGGCAAGTCACTTAAAAACAAAACCAAAAACCTTTTACCTTTCATCTCAGAATCGATACTAAGTATTGGTTCCAAGACAGAAGAGCAGTAATTGGAGTTAAATGACTTGCCCAGGGTTACACAGTTTAGGAGGTATCTGAGGCCATCTTAGAACCCAGAACCTCCCATCTGTAGACCTGGCTCTTAATCCACTGAGCCACCTAGCTGACTCTTGGATAAGTCACTTAACCCTGTTTGCCTCAGTTTTCTCCTCTGTAAAATGAGTTGGAGAAGGAAATGGCAAATCACTCTTATATCTTTGCCAAGAAAACCCCAACTGGAGTAACAAAGAATCAGGAACAACTGAAAACTAGTTGTTTTGTTGTTAACAACAAAATATAGTCCTTTAAAAAAGCTTTATAAATACTATCTCATTTTATCTTCACAACAACCCTGGGAGGTAAGGGCTAATACTATCCCCATTTTGTTGAAGAATAAACTGAAGCAGGCAGATAAGATGACTTGTGTGGGGTCATACAGCTAAGTATCTGAGGGAGGATTTATCGTCCAGTCTTCCTCATCTCTATTAATGTTGCAAATAGGTCATACTTATGTTTCGGAAAAGTTGAGTTCCTAAAGTATAAGTCAGTTGCAGAGAGGATTGGACACTGCTTACTTTCCACAGAAACTGAAAGGAGTCTATGTACAATGCCTTGATTGAATGGCTATAAGACACTGTCATCAATTAAGCAACAGGAAAAAGTGTGCAGATAATTGTAGGGGATGAGAAGAACTTTTTTCTTTAAAATGCCTCACAGGAATATGCACAATCAGCCTCTGACAGATTTTTCTTAGCAGGAAGGAACCTCTGACCTCTTGAGGGCTGTACGAGGAGTAGGCAGTTAAGAGGGAAAGAAAGCATTATGTTGGGTCCCCTCAAAATAGGACATCGACTTCCAGAAATCACAAAGCATGGGGGCGTTTAGGCCAAAAGGAAGAGCATACAAAACATAATAATAATAATAACAAGAAGCTGGATTTAAATGTAGTAAAACCTCACTAGTTCAGATACTGCTAATGTAGAATCTGTAATGATTTGGACAAGACCTGGGCTGAAGATGACCTTTTTAACAAATCTAGAAAAAGATGTGCTGAGGAAAACATTGCTGAGAACAAGAATGAATGAGGAGTAGGAATAGGTGCTTTCAGAGTGTTCCTGGTTACCCTGAAAGAGTGGTTTTTTTTTTTAAAGTAATTAAGTTAAAATTAAACTATTGACAGAGTAATTATAAGACAGTGTTATCTGGTTATTAAGGCAAATCCTCACAGGTATATACTACCAACATTGGTAGATTAAGTTACTGAATGTATGTGAATTAATAAAAATAATAGTGAGCATTTATAGAGTACTTTTAAAGTTTGCAATTGTCTTTACAAGTTATCATCTCACTTTAATTAATAAATTAAAAATAAGAGCGAGCATTTATATAGAGCTTTAAGGTTTGCGACTGTCTTTACAAATATCATCTCACTAGGATGTTAAGAGATAACTGGATCATTATTCCCATTTTACAGATAAGGAAACTAAGACTTAGAAGGTTTAAGTGATTTGCCCAGAATCACATAACTAACAAGTATCTGAGACAGGATTTGAATTGAGGTCTTCTTGACTCTTGATCCAGGGTTCTATCCACTGCACCACCTCAAAGTAATCACTGTATAGCCAGGTAGGAAGAAAAAGTAAATATTGCCTGTAATTCAGATTTGTTATTGATTCATATGAATTAAAACAGTGACTTTCTCTGAAATTAGCCTAAATCAATGAGATTTTAAATCTTTAATCTTTTCAAAGGATCTGCTTTCATTGGTGGAGGCACTTTCTGCAATGACACAAATAAGTGATCCCTCCACATTTTATTAGATGATTTCCTTGGGCCCAAAGAAGAATCCAATTGGGCATGATGAGCCTCTGGGCACTCAGCTGGCCTGGTCCTGAAGAGGTCAGGTTACTCTGAGGTCTCTTCTCTCAAAGTCTCTTCTCTGTTTTGTAAGATTTGCCAAGGTTTGTGTTCCCTGGAAATGGCCTTAGAGACATCAGACCATTTTTTACTTTAAGCTAAGGCCCTGGAAGATCTTAGAGAAGAAAGTATACTCTGTGTTCAAATTCAACCTCTAGTTATTTGGATTTTAGGGACCTTAACCTGGACTGGACTGAAATACACTATATATTATAATACAATAATGGGAAAAATAATTTGCTAACTATATTAACGACAGAAGCAAGATTCCAAGGGGATACACCTAACCCACTTAAGGGAAGTGTTACTAAATTAATTACTAGATTAATTATTTGTGTGCTGGTGGGTACAATTAAATACAAATGCAGCATGGATTTTTTTAGTCATCAAAGCAAATTCAATATATTTAATATAATCCTTCCTACCTCATCGCCATGTGTTAGTGAGGTTTTATTTAACCATATTCTTTTCTGGTTTCATCAAAAGCAAAAGAAGAGAGTTGGCTAGGTGGCTCAGTGGATAGAAAGATAGACCTAGAGAAGGGGGAAGGGGGTCCTAAGTCAAACCTGGCCTCAGACACTTCCTAGCTGTGTGACCCTGGGTAAGTCACTTAACCCCAATTGTCTAACCTTTACCATTCTGCAGCCTTGGAAATGATATTCAGTACTGATTCTAAGATGGAAGGTAAAGGTTTTTAAAAAATGAGGAAAAGAAAATGTATGATTTTCTAAGGCTTCTGATTCAAGCTGAAAAACAAATGGAGCACTTTCTTTTTATACTCTCTATTAGTGCCTTTCTGCCTATTACCATCCATGTATCTTCTCTTATCATTCAGCAAGCACTGTTTGCATTACTAATCAATCAACAAATATGTACAACATGCTTCTATTTGTAAAGAGCTGCATAAGTAAACTATAAGGGAATAGATGGGCTTGGAACAATATTAAGAAGATCAAGAGACTTGAACCTTCTTAGAAAAGAAATCTTCTGGCAGACTATTCTTCATCAGGCAACCTGCTTCAGTGCAACAGAACGCTAGACCTGGAAATGGGAAGAATTGGGTTGGAATCACATCTCAGACACTTGCTTAACTTATATGAGCCTGACCAAGTCATTCAAACATTTTTTGAGACTCGGTACCCTCATCTGTAAAACAAAGGAATTGGACTAGATAACTTGATCTTAAAATATTTACAAATGATAGTAAGGAAAATGTTCATTAAGAATTCATACTATCTTACTAAAATTATATATATATATATACCCAAGTTATAATGTTATCATTATAATCATGTCTGTTAAATGTTGAAAGTATTGTTGTTCAGCTACTATCTAGAAGTACCTAGGTAGGCGGAGTGGACAAAGAAGATGAATATTTGAATTCAGCCTCAAGAGACTTACTAGCTGTGTGATCCCAGGCAAATCGCTTAACCTTTGCCTGCCTCAGTTTCCTCAGATATAAAATGGAAATAATAACAGCAAGCACCTAACTTGCCATGATGATCAAACCAGATAATATTTGTAAAGTGCTTACTAGCCACATAGAAGCATTTAATACATGCTTGTTTCTTTCCTTCCATCCAGGTTCTGATATTTTTCTTATTTGAGTTGGTATGAATTAAAACAAAAACACTGTCTCATTTACTGTAAAGTCAAAGGATAATCTTTATAAAAATTATAAAAAAATTTAAACCTTAGCAAATAAAAGCATAACAATAATTCCTTTGTACCACTACCATGAAAATAACATGAAAGAAAAATGAGTCTGTGAAGCTCATACAGATAGGAATCTTCACTGAAATATTTCTTTTCTGGAACGCTTACATAATTTAAATCAAAGTCAGAATGTGAAGAATCCCCACAAAAACTACAACAAAATACTTGATGAAAGACCATGAACTGATAACTAATTATTTCACATACTGTCAACACAGTTATTTTTTTTAAAAAGCCAGGCTTGGAGTTCTGTTGGTAGCATATACTTGTTCTAATTGTTCAGTCTCTCCCAAAACAACAGTTGACAACAAGGGAAATAACCCAAACTTGGCAATGGAAGAATCACAGATTGGTAGAATTTAGTGCTAGGAGGAACTTTAGACAGCAACTAGGAAAAACCCCTTAGTTGACTGATGAGAAAGAATTCTACAAAACCAAATGTTTAAAAAAAATCCCTAATGAAGATTCAATGTATTAAAGGTAATTTGAATAACTGAAAATGGAACCTGTGGAAATTGACAGAGATACAATTAGAGTTGTAGGATTTAGGGATGAAGGGGATCTTAAAGATCTCCTAGCCCAGTGATGGCAAACCTTTTAGAGACTGAGTGCCCAAACTGCAACCCTCATGCCTCATGTGAGCTGCCTCCTTACCCCAGACAGGGGAGGGAGGAACCACTCCCATTGGGCTGCTGGGCAGAGGGGAGGGTAAAGTGAGGAATGTCCTCAGGTATGTGTGGAGGGGGGAAGGGAGCAGCCCCCTATGGTAAGCATGCCATAGGTTTGCCAACATGTTCCTAGGCCAATGTTCTCATTTTATAGAGGAGGGAGGTGTGGCTAAGGGGAGGAGAGTGGCTTATACAAGGGCATGTGTACAGTAAAAAACCAGCCAGAATATTTTGACTTTAAGTCCTCTCGATATCCCGATATAGAATAGGCATTATTCAAATTTAATTTTTCAGAGTATCATAATTTTGTATAAAAAGCTTTAGAAAGTAATTCTTTAGACTAAAGAACATTAACCAAAAGGAGTCCAATTTTCTCACTAAAAATGCATGCTAGCTAAGATGGGAATCTATATTGCTAACCATCCTTTCTGAGGATTCTTTGCTGTATATTCTCTCAAAGTATACATTGATGAATAAAGGGAAGATATTATATGAACAGGCACAACTGGCCACTGGGCATAACTCAAAGAACGTGGGATGGATTCACTTTTACTCCCTCCTTTGGCTCCCAGCTGGGGAAAGGGCACATCTGTTCTCTTCTACCAATGTGTTGACCATTCAAATATAAAAGTCCACACTCTCCCCACCCAGGAAAGGAACACACACATGTTATTCTAATTCATAAGCTATTTTTATTCAGTAAACATTTATTAGATGCCTTAAAATCAAAGGTTTTAGATTCAGAAGAGATATTAGGAGATCATCTGGTTTGACATATTCTTTTTGATATTTGTGCAGGACCCAAAGTGCTTTATCTACAATATCTCATTGGAGCATCCCAGCAATCTTATGAAGCATGTCATGGAATTGTTGCGTCCATTTTAAAGCAAGGAAATTAAAGCTCTGAGAGAGAAGATGACGCAGCCAAGGTTACAGAGTTACTAACAAAGGGAATTGGGACTCAACCTCAAGTATTCTGGACTCTAGTCCAAAAGTTCTCTGTACTCAGTACTCTGCCCCAACCCTACCTCAAAATACCAGATAATAACATTAGCCTCTCAGTACAAACAGAACCCAACCCTATTTATGAGCAATATAGGCCTTCCCAGTTTCAAAGAAGATTTTAGTAATGAAGGGTTGACCACTAAAGGTATGCAATATCATATGAATTTTTGTATATAGGAATTTAATAAACTCAGAACCTTCTAGAAGCCGATTCCCATTACTTATTTTGTTGTTTTTTTTTTTTTAAAGAAAAAGCCTTACTAGCTTAGAATCAATACCAAGTAGTAGTTCCAAGGCAGATGAGTGGTAGGAGCTAGGCAGTTGGGATTAGGTGATTTGCCTAGGGTCACACAGATAGGAAATGTCTGACACCATATTTGAATCCAGGACCTCCTGTCTCCAGACCTAGCTCTCAAGCCATTGGGCCACTTAGCTGCCCCCCATTATTTATTTATTTTTTAAAAAAAGAAACAGCATTATGTTTCTCATCAAGTATACTATAAGATCTGGGTTTCCCAAATACTAACCCCAAACTGGTGTTTCCTTTCAAGGTCAACCTACAACACACAGATGCTAAGAATACTGATATTAATCATCATTTCTTACCTGGAGGGAAGATTGGGGGACCGTATTCATGGGATCCTCACTCTCTTGCTCCAGACGGTTTTTAAAAGTTAAAGTCTCCTGAATTAGTGGTGGGTCTGTAAGTATGCTTTGTGGTGACCACTCAGTAGTTTCTGCCAAGTTTTCTGGATGAGATTGAAGTGAAGCCACTGTACCAACCAGGTCCTGGCTGCTGTTTGAATCCAAAGTGGCTGAGTTTTCAGTTTCCAGGTTGAGTGAATTTCTCTCTCCTCCATTCAGTTCCAAATAAGATTCAGAAAGAGAGAGTGTGTCATTGCAAATTGGATTCTGCATGAGTGGCCAGGCATCTGAAAGATCACCACAGGTAGAGTGGGAAATGGAACCAAAGAATGTTGGAATCATTTCTCCCACTGAACTTGCATTCCTGAAAGGGCAACAAGGCAAACATAAAATTAATTTAAAAGGGAACATAAGTAAAAACTGAATGGAGAAGACCTATTAAAGTGGGATACAGAGAGCAATAATTATCAAACTCTTAGAAGAAGCTATATGTCGTGCTGCCTGCTATTCTAATTTATTTGCCTCACTCATTTAAAATACCTTAGTTCATTTGCTTTAAAACCAGATTAGTTGAAGATCTGGGTTCATAACTGCCCTCAGACACTTTTGGCTTTGTGGCCCCGGGCAAGTCACTTAACTCCAATTCCCTAGCCCTTACCACTCTTCTGCCTTGGAATTGATACTATCAATTCTAAGACAGAAAATAAGGGTTTTAAAAAAGCAAAACAAAACAAAAGAACAGTTGTCCAATCAATGGACAAACAAACATTTTTGAAATGCCTACTCTGTGCCAGGCACGACATTAGAACTTGGGGATACGAGGACAAAAATGAAAGAATTCCTGGCCTGAAGGTGTTGCTGACATTCTATTGGATACCTATAAATTCCAAAAATCAGATAATTACTGCAAAAATCCATCTGCAATAAAAATATTTGTACATAATTCAAAATCTTGTATAGTAACTATGTATTTCTTTGGTAGAAATTTTAAAGTACAATGGAAACAGTACAAATGGAAGGTAAATTAGAAGGAATAATGAAACGTAAAGCAGCTCTAAGTAAACTTGCCTAATTTGAGGGTATTTCACAAAAAAGCAATCAGATGCTTCATATGTGACTTGACCTTTTAAATTCAGCGTTTGGAGACAGAGAGGTCTATTTTGGCTTTGGTGAGTCAGTCGATTCACCGTTTGTCCTCAGAGATGTGAAATGTTACAAATGCTTAAACTTACCTTTCATGAAGGGTAGTCCTGGAGTGGAGAGCACAGCCATGAGTGCCATGATCCATGCTACAGGTCTCATCACAGCACAATGAAGGAATCAAGTGTACTGGCCCTATGATGAATACAAATGTGTTTTTTTTTTAAATAATCATTCAATTTCATCGCATAATCCCCATTATAACATTGTTCAGTTCAACAACTCAACATGTATTTCTTAGGGTGCTGGGGTCCATATAGTATCTGCCTTTGGGATGTTTGAAGGGGATTCGACAGAAGAAAGGAATACAAAGGGTATACAGCAAAATACCAAACTATTTCAAGACAGAGGAAGCTAATAATTGGAGACATCAAGGAAGGAATCAAGGAATTCCATCTGGTAAAAGATTAGAAGGGAGTGCACTCGAGACACTTATGTAAAGACAAAGTTAGAGGAGAACTGTCATGTATGGAAAATAATCTTGCTCTTAAATTTTTTCCCCCCAGGGTTACTTTTCCCCTTTCCTGCCCCTCATCAATTCAACATGTATATGTATCCTTGAGTCTTTGCAGCATGAAAACCAGGCTTCTCACTGTTCCCCATCCACAAAATGCGCCTCCTTATTTTCCAGATTTTGCACAGGCTGGCTGTGCATTTACTCATAAATAGAAAATAAATTCAAAGTCTATACTGAATATAGAGGTATTTAATTTCTATTTATGAGTAAATGCATAATCTTTTAACAGCAAGATATTCAAATATTTAGGAAAAGTTATTTTCTCAAAATTTCAGCTTTATTCATATAATTTTAATGTGTATAAACATATTCTGTAAATTGTGTTCTCTGATGGGCTTGAAATTGAGGTCTTTCAGTGCTGTGTGTCACATTCTGAATCCTAGATGGGAGCCTAGAAAAGCCTTCCCACTTGTTCCTCTGACAGGAGGAAAACTCTTGATATTTTGTAAAAACTCAAGATTCTTGAACTATAAGCCACTAGATTATCTTCTAGTTGTGCTTATATGATTTTAGAGTGTTATCTCCTTTCTACTGGCTCTTTCTGGTTGCCTCCACTGGTATGACTGATATTTGCCATTGATATGTAATTAGATTGCTCTTGGGAGACAACATTTTTGTATGGATATTTCTAAAAATCATTTGGTTTCTTTAAGGTTTTTTGGGATGGAGGCTCATGCACACAATTCCTGAGTTCAAGGCCAACAGATCTCACACATCAATTTAACTGTCAAGGCTGAACTCTCAGAATGGCTTTATAGGGAAAGCAGGAAATAAACACTTGTCTAAACAAGCAGGTTGACAGGTTGTTTAAATGAAAGCTCGATTGACCCCAAGCAACGACGATGAACTTGCTCAAACATTCTAGGGTTTTAATGAGGTGGCAATTTTCTTTTACTGCTTAGAATCAGAACCAAATCATTAAGGAGAAAGGAAGGATAATATGACGATATCATTTTTAACTGGGAATTCAAGTAGAACATCTCAATTCTGGGTAAGTGTGCTCTGTCCTTTCTGTTTCCATAGCTTCTGGGCTACTCTGATCCTCTAATATGGTTGTAATAAGGTAGTACTTACCACAAGTCTGAGCTGAATCTTGATGGCACTGACAACAAGTTCTGTGAGGATATTCATTAAGCCGAGGTCTGTCAAAACACGACAGCTCTGACCCACTGTACTGGATATCCTGTGATCTCATAGACCCTGTTTGGTAAGGAGGGAAGAAGGAAAATGCAGCAAGTTCAAGTTAGCTCTTTTGTTTCTGCACTTTCCTTTATGAAGCATAAACTAACATCAGAATGTGAAAAATTCCAGACTAACTTTTTCTAATTTTTTAAGATGAGAGATCTAGCATTTTCAGTTACTAGTGGGCTTAATCTTAAAATGAGATCATTAAACATGGAAACCATTTGTCAAGAAATCTAGAAGCGGTAAGATACTCGGGTTACAAAGAATTTCAATGTTCATCTTTATCTAGTGGCATTAAGATGTCTCATACTTGTCAGCATCTCTATAAAAATGCCATTCATTTCCTTCTGTACCTCCTCCTTCTCTCTGTCTTTGGGCCTCCCTGACACAGAAAGACTATGGGGTTGATTTTCATTCATCTCCAATTACTTTAACAGTTCACTGGTTCTCATTTTAGGCAAGTTCCTTTGTCAAACCTTTTAATGGCTTTGATAACAATTCACTTCTCCAGTTTCTTACTTAGAAACATAAACAGAGACTTACAGCGGGGCTTCTTCTCCATAAATTGCCTCTTACAGTAGATCACACAAAGGATGAGGAGGGCCAACAGAACAGTGGCCAGTGCGCTACAGATCACAGCAGCCAGAGCCGTGTCTCGGGGACTGGAGGCAGTAGATGGTATCTTCACAAGGTTTACTTTCGTTGTACCTGAAACAGATAGGCAAGGCAGTGTGGCTTTTAAAATTAATATTCAGTATCTCCAAAGTATAATATTTATAAAGATTTATTAATATTTAACTAGAGAGCTAGTTCACCACTCAATTCACGTGGAAGAGAGAGCTTGTGGCAGAGCGAACCCAAACTATATACAGACCGCGTGACGATGCACGTATACAAAAGGCAAAAGGAATTGTGGGTAATACGGAAAGGAATTTTGGGCAATGCACTTCCAGGGGTTCAAGATTTTCCAACTATACAGCAGTCAAGATTAATATTAGAATAAGCAGAACAAAGCTATTGACTATGTGGTGAATTTTGGAATACAGGGTTCAGTTAAGGGCACCACTTTTAAAGAAGGGCATTGATGAGTTGGTGCATAATCAGGTGGAAAGAGAACAATATGGTGACTGGCCTCAAGATAATGCTGGTTGAGGATTTGTTGGAGGAACCATGGTTGAAGGCTGAATGATGCTTAGCCTGGAGAAGACTCAGGGAAGGACATATTAATGTGTTGTTGGGAGTCAAAAGACCTCAATTCTTACCCCACTTTAGCCATTTACTAGCTGTGTGACCTTGTCATTTGACATCTTGAGCCCTCACTTTCCTCAACTGAAACTGAATATGTTGCATAAGAAAACACTAAGTTCTTTTTAGTAACCATCTTAATTATATGAAGGGCTGCCATGTAGAAGGGGACTTTCTCTAAAATACCTTCTTACTCTGAGAGTATGTGATTCTGAGATTAATCACTGTAAGCAATGAATAAATAAAAAAGGAAGACTATTTATTTCCTAGTGCATATTATATACAATAAGGTGGGGAAAGAAAACCAGGTTGTGCTGAGAGAAACACATTCCAAAACCTCAAGAAAAACTAAAATCCTTGGATCGTTCTTGATCACATATGGCACCTGAAAGATTCAGATATCCTCTCTGCTACATGTGGCAAGTTACAAGAATGCCTCCACTTGCTGAATTTTAGAGAAAAGACTTTCATAGCATAGAGTAGTCACTATAATAAAACTAAGTAAGCAACATTACCAAGTAAAAGAAACTGTGTCTAGTACAATAAGGAATGTCTGTATTTTTCCTTTGCTTGTCCCACATTTGACTTTGTGTTATATTTATCTCTGGAGAAGTCACTTTTCTGCCTCAGTACCAGAGTAGATTATTCCTTTAACCAACAATGCATATGACACCAAAACTATCTTGAACATTAATTTGATATCACTTGTTGATTTTGGGATATTTAAAGAAAGGAAAAAATATTTATCAAGCATCAACTATGCACCAGTCACTGTGCTAAAGTGCTTTACAAATATCTCATTTGATCCTCACAATAGTCCCGGGAGGTTGTTGTTGTTCAGTCATTTTAAATTGTGTTCAACTCTTTGTGACCTCATTTCGGGTTTTCTTGGCAAAGATACAGGAATAGTTTGCCATTTCCTTTTCCAGCTAATTTTACAGATAAGGAAACTGAGATAAACACCATTAAGTGACTTGCCTAGGGTCACACAGTAAGAGTCTGAGGCCAGAATTGAACTCAGGAAGAGAAATCTTGACTCTTTCACTGGACCACCTATCTGTATTTATTGAAGAACTCCTATATGCCAATCACTGTGCTAAGAAATATTATCTCATTCAGTCCTCACAACAATCCTGGTAGATAGCCGTTACCTACTAACAGAGGTTAGATGACTAGCTGAAGATCACATAGCTAGAAAGCCTATCTGAAATTGAATTTGAATTCAGGTCTTCCTGACTGTAGCCTCAGTACTTTATTCACTGTATCCACCAGCCTGCTAGATGAACCTTAATTCTTAATTAAGTACCTAATCTTCCTCACAGCACTAGTCACCTCTAGCTAGTTTTTGCAGTCAATGTGCTACAGAAGTGTTTAACAAAGAATTCCTAAGAATTCTATAAAATGGAATTTGCTATCACCTTCAGTACCTTAATTTAGATATTCTTCCATTCATCTAGAATGGTCAAATGACAGATTTTTAAAAATTCAGGTCCAGAAGAGATCACTTATTTCAATGCTATAACAGTTCATCTAGTTCAATTTCCTCATTTTCCACCAATATTAATTAGGGATGGAAATAAACTGGATTTCTTCATCTGTGAAATGTGTCTAAAGCAAGAAATTAAATCTGTTTTTAAAGTTGGGCAAACACACGGGTTCTCCTCACTCCTGTTCTGTAGAGAATCTTAAAAGTGTCACAGCTAGAAATAACCTTAAAGATTGAATCTATCCATTTTCTTTATTGAGCAGAATCCAAGGAGTTCCATGATTTACCCAAAGTAGGGCCCAGTCCTCTTGACAGAATCAATGAATCAACAAGCACTTATTAAACTCCTATTATGTGCCAGGCACTGTACTAGAAGCTGGGGCTACAAATAGAAAGAAAGAAAAAACTCCTACTCACAAGTGCCTTATATTTCATGGAAAAAATAAGTACATAAGTAAATTTAGATATGTATAAGGACTAAATCTGTCATTTCATTCTATAGCTTCCCTGTAAAAAAATTTCTCTACCTAGAGAAGTAAGAATCTTCCCTGCAACTTATAATCTTAGATTCCTAGAACCCAGAGAAGTTGAGGTCTACCTGCCCATATCTACCCAGCATATGTCAGAGGCAAGATCTGACCTCAAGTCTTTCTGACTCTAGGACCATTTCTCTATGTACCATATTATATTGCCTCTCATATATAAGTATATACAGAATAACTATAAAGGAAATGAATACAAAAAATATTTGGGAGGAAGAATACTAGCAATAGAGCTTGAGAAAGGCTTCTTGAAGAAGTTTGTGTTTGAGTTACATCTTGAAGAAGCAAAAGGATTCTACGAATCAGAAGTGAGGAGCAAATTCATTGCAGGCAGAGGAGATGGCTAATGCAAAGTCTTGGAAATGGGAATTGGAGTGCCATGTAAAAGAAGATGAAGAAAGATGCAGGTCAGTTGGCTGGATGGTAAAGTATAGGGAAAAGATCATATAAAATAAAGCTGAAAAGATAGGTTGGGAACAGATTGTGAAGGGCTTTCAAGAAAAAAGAGGAGTTTACATTTTACCCTAAAAGGCTTAGG
Source organism: Gracilinanus agilis (assembly GCF_016433145.1). Lineage (NCBI taxonomy): Eukaryota > Metazoa > Chordata > Mammalia > Didelphimorphia > Didelphidae > Gracilinanus > Gracilinanus agilis. The sequence goes on from NC_058132.1 coordinate 144,427,300, forward strand.
GAGCAACTTGTGTTGACTGAATAGGGGAGTCCCATGGCCAGATTTGTGCTTAAGGAAAAATGCTTCAGCAACAGTGGGTAGGATGGACTGGGATAGAGAGTAATTTGGGTTAGGGAGACCAGTTAGGAGGCTGTTGCAATAGTCTAGGTGAGAGGTGATTAGAGTTAAACTAATATAGTAGCTGAGCAGAGAGAAGGTATTAATAGAGAGATATTGTAGAAGTTAACAAGATCTAGTGACCAATTAGATATGTAGCTTGAGAAAGAGAATAAGGGTAGGGGGGTGTCAAAGAAAATGCCTATGAGACTAGAAGGATGGTGATGTCTTTGAGTGAAGTAGGGAATTTGGAAGAGGGAAGGGTTTGGGGCATACAATGTTAGGGCAGATAAGTTCTTTTTTGGGTATGCTGAGTTTGAGACGCCCAGGTAATTGATAATGTGAGATTGGAGCTCAAGGGAAATATTGAGGCTGGATATACAAATCTGTGAGTTACCTAAACAGAGATTAAAATTAAGCACAGGGAAGCCATTGAGGTTCTCCTAAGAGCCTGAGGAACTTACCATCTTAGAACTTGCATGTTCATTTCCCTTGATCTGATGTCTTAGTGTGGTAGATGGAACCTGATTGACAATGATTCCTAGAATAATCTGGACAAATCTGGCTTGGGTATCTAATAACACTGCGAACATGGATTTTAAATAACATTTACTTCCAAGTATGTCTGGTGTTTACAAGCATATTTTAATCACTTAAAACCCTTTGGAGATATCATTAAAAATCTTCATCAAATGCTTATCTTGAATGCTATCCACTTCCAGAGAAAGAAGTATTGGTGTCAGTATGCAGATCAAAGTATAATATTCTTCACTTCAGTTTATTTGTGTTTTTATTTGAGAGTTTTAGTTTTACATGAGTATTCTCTAACAACAATGACCAGTATGGAAATATGTTTTTCATGATAATACATGTATAACCCAGATCAAATTGCTTGTTATTTGTGGGAAGGGAGAGGGAAGGGAAGGAGGGATACAGTTTGGATCTTTTAATTTTGGAAAATGTATATGAAAAATTATTATTACATGTATTTGGCAAAATAGAATGTCTTTTAAAAATAAAAATAAATTGCCATCTTTGAAAGGTGCAAATTAAGCAGTCATTGTCCCTGACTTCTCAGAGATGGAAATTCATAATGGCTTATGCCAATGTGGACAAATGAATAAAAAGACATGGACACTGTGGCAGCTGCACAAACATGTAAAAAGAAACAATAACCAAAATTTGCATCCAATGAAATAAAATTATATTATGAGGTTGAAAATGAACAGGGAAATGTCAAGAATGGTACAAATGTTGGCAGTAGGGTCCACTGTCCTCTCATTTCTGCTGTGTGAAAGGAAATTCTACTCCAAATTAAGAATTACTTTACTACATTAACTAGCCTTCTTACTCAAGAAATTTTAAAAATTTAAATAGGTATTTTTGATATTTTTGGTTGCCAATCTGAAAATCAGCAATTATGTTCTAGCTATCAATTATTGAACATTTATTAAGTGTCTGAAATATACCAGGTACTTGGTTAGGCCCTGGAGATACAAATACAAAAATAAGACAGTCTCTGGTCTCAAGGAGCTTACATTCTACAGTCATAGCCACATTAACTATCGTGTTAAGATCAGTGATCTCCTCTAAGGAATTCAGTAAGACTGAAATTAACTGGAACACAATGGGGAATGGGAATATTTGAATTTTCAGAATGAATATTACTAATTGTGGAATGTTAGGTCCAGAAGAGATCTTGGATCTCTAATTCCTTCATGCTACAAATGAAAAAAGAGGCAGCTAGATGTCTCAGTAAATAGAGAGCTGGGTGTAGTGTTAGGAAAACTTGAGTTCAAATGCAGCCTCAGACCCTTACTAGCTATTGACCCTGAGTAAGTCCTATTTGCCTTGGAGGTAGCTAGGTATCTCATTGTGTAGGGCCCTGGATCTAGGGTGAGAAAGACCTGAGTTGAAATCCACCTGTAGACACTAGCTATGTGACGCTGGGCAATTCACTTAACCTCTGTTTGCTTTAATCCACTGAAGAAGGAAATGGCAAATCACTTCAGTATCTTTGCCAAGAAAACCTCACACATGAAAAATTGGACACGACTGAATGGCTACACAACAATAGATGAAAGAACTGAGACCTAGAAAGGTTGTAATTGGCCCAGAGTCCTGGCTAGTAAGGAGTATTAATTCAAGGGTGACCAGAAAGCCCTTTTTATTTATTTCAACCTCCGTTGGAAATTTCGTACTTGAATACTTATTAGTCTATTTTCTTTCCAAAGTAGAAGTTAGTAAATACAATGTGATGCTTCTTTCATAATTATTTGTGGTATCTTGGGCTCATTTAAAGATAATAAGTTATATTTATGCTTTTTGTTTTTATTTCAGACTCATATTTGGATATATCCCTACTCGCTCACTCACATGGCCTCCCTCGTCGCAAAGAAAATGAGTTAAGCAACACCAATGGCCCCAGAGACCATATGTGACAATGTAGCAGGTTTGTTATTCTGCACATCAATTCTAACTGTAAAATTCTTTCCACATGGAGGGTATTGTTAAGACACTGGCCGGAAAGTATGCAGACTTCAAAACATCCCAGAAAACTATTTCCTAAGAACCAACTTAGTTTCTAGGCATGGATTGTTCCTCACGTGCAGGAATAATATAGACTAGAGGATCAGGAGTCAGGAAAACCCAAGTTCAAAATCTGGCACTTACTAGCTGTGTGACTGTGGGCAAATCACTTCACCCCATCTGCCTCAATTTGCTCCTCTGTAAATGGGGATGATGATAATGCCTACTCTCCAGGGTTGTTGTGAAGCTCAAATGAGATAATAATTGTAAAATACTTAGCATAATGCCTGGCACATCGTAAGTTCCATCTAAATGTTATCTGTTATGATAATGATGGTGGCAATGATGATGTTGAAGAGTGTGTGTGTGTGTGTGTGTGTGTGTGTGTGTGTGTGTGTGAAGAATTCTAATTATCTGGTTATCTGAGTTGGTATTAGTTAGGTTCCATTTGGTTTTAATAAAAATCCTTTAGGAAATGGATTTGAATCTGCCTCGTAAAACAGCAAAAATCAAGCACTATTTTCTTTGCAAGTTTCTAAAATGAAACAGATTTCCAATTCTTTCCTCTTTCTCCCTTAGTGATACCACACATACAAATCTACTAAGTTGTCTGTTAATATTTTACTAGGTATCTTGGATGCCTCTAGTGATTCCTCAACCATCCCACCTCCAGCCCCTAGAGTTCTGATGGTGCTTTGAAGAAATGAGGCGTGTGAACTTGTATATCCTTTGGAAGGTTTTACCTTTACCACAAATGATAGTAATCTCTTGATTAAGCAATAATTGAAGGTCCTGGGTGTGTGCTGAGCATTATAGCAGGAGATATAGGGAGATTTAAAAAATTTGTCTTTATTTTGTTCTAGTAATAAATTTATACATAAGTTTTCCAAAGTTATATGATTCATGTTCTTTCCCTCTCCTCTTCCCTCCCCCCTCCCAGAGCTGGCAAGCAATTTCATTGGGCTATACATGTATTATCTCTCAAAACCTATTTCCATATTATTCACTTTTTTAAAAACTCTTACCTTCTGTCTTGGAGTCAATACTGTGTATTGGCTCCAAGGCAGAAGAGTGGTAAGGGTAGGCAATGGGGGTCAAGTGACTTGCCCAGGGTCACATAGCTAGGAAGTATCTGAGGCCAGATTTGAACCTAGGACCTCCCATCTCTAGGCCTGGCTCTCAATCCACTGAGCTACCCAGCTGCCCCCCCATATTATTCATTTTTGTAAGAGAGTAATATTATAAAACAAAAACCCAATTCAGATACTGTGGTGAGATATTTTTAAAGAACGGAAGATAGAGTTTGTGCCCTCATAAGTTCACTCTAATTCTTTGAGCAGATATAATGAGTGCACAGAAATAAAGTGGAATTACAAGCAAAATACATGCAGTTCTTTTCTCCGTTTGACTCTTTTGCCCTTGGTATATGGAATTAAAAAGACACAAATTTAAAAAACAGATATGCCCCCTTCTTCAGCCAACTTCTCTACTGTTTATGAAAAAAAAGTCCAGGCATGCCAACCATATGTTTACTCTCACTCCCTTTCATCCTTGAGCTACATAGACAATCAAAATAGAATTGGAAAAAGGTGGCTTGAGGCAAACAAGGAGTGTGTTTGCAATATACTTGGCTTTGTATGATGGGAATGTCATTATGAGTGAAGGTCTCCACCTGTTGAAATCTTACCCATTCTTTAGGACCAAAATGCTACATCCTCAATAAACCTTGAAACACCATAAAAATGTGTTAGTTTAAAGGCTGGCCTGATTGCCAAAAGTAGAAGTAAGTAATTGTTGCACTGAAGGATCACAGATAAGAGTTAAAGGGACCTTCGATGTTTACTAGTTTACGTCCGTTTTTTACAGAATTGTAAACTGACACGCTGGCAGATATATTTTCTCAACTCTAAGCTTATGACGTTTTGTTCTTTACTTAGAGCCCTGGTAAGTGCTCTAGGCTGAGCTCCATATCTGCATTGCACTCCCTCCTCATCTCTGACTCTTTGGGTCTCTAGTTATTTGCAAAATTCAACTCAGGCATCACTTGAGTGGGACCCTTCCTGATTCTCCTTCATCCCCACCCAAATGCTCTGTATTTACATATTATGTACAGTTATTTCTCTGCCCAATAAGCCCCCCAAATGTAAACTCTTTAAGAGAAGGAAAAATTCTATTTCTGTCTGTCTCCCCAGAACCCAGCTTTGTACCTGGTACATGGTAGAAATGCCTTATTTTCCCCATAAATTCTTTAAAGGAAGTGACCACCTTTTGTATCTGTCTAAATTCACCCCACCCCAAACATCTAGCACAGTTCCTTGTGTGTGTGTGTGTATATATATACGAAAGGTACTCAAAAAAGTTTTTTAACCCTTACCTTCTGTCTAAATATCAATTCTAACACAGAAGAGCAGCCAGGGTTAGGCAAACAGGGTTAAGTAACTTACCCAGCATCATATAGCTAAGAAGCTTATGAAGTCACATTTGAACCCAGGTCCTTTCCACTTCAAGCCCAGTGCTCTATCCACTTTACTATCTTGCTGCCCCTCAATGAATGTTTTCTTGGCCATGAAAGGATACCACTGTCATCCTAACCAATGATTAGCTTTGAGAAAAGAAGTGTAAACAAAATTTACAAATCTTTGAATTTATTTCTTCCAGAGCTCTGTATCTTCTCCATCTAATTTTCATGTAAATTGCCATTAATTCCTCGATTTTTAATGTTCTTCCAACATAAAATCATGTCTAGTAAAAGCTTAAGAAAACTAGAAACTGAATAAGCCTACTTCTACTGACATTTTCAAGTGAAAAATATTAATGAACAACACTTTACGATATCAAATAAACGAAAGATACAGTTTTAGAGTGGAAGAAAGCCTTTTGTTAATCCTCACTGGTTAACAAAAATATCTATGGTAACATTAAACATATGAATTCCAGATGTAACACTAAAGAGCTGCCAATAAACAAAAGAGTTAGATTTTTTTCAGTCAATTTGTACAAAGCACGCTGACACCAGATAAATATAAAATAAATGCCTTCCTCATTTACTTCATCTCCTTAAGATTTTCGTCTAAAATTTGTGTTTTATAGTCAAAAAAATTGGAAACTCTTTGCCAAAAATGATTTGTGGGGGCTGGTCTACTGACCTGTAACCACTTCATAGTTATTTCTCCATACTTGAATGATAGATATCTTATTATTAACACCAACAGATTGATAACTGGAAAGGAGTTTTCTGATTTTTTAATATAGGAGAAAAAAGTCATTGATGTATTTGTGTGGGCATTAGGTACTAACATTCAACTTTAACACAGAGGGAAGAATGCACTAATTGTTTGCTATTGTGATTAAGAAACAGATCTGCAATCCAGTTTAGAACTAAACAATTTATGACAAATAATAGTGACCCCGAAACAATATTTGGCAGTGTGAAACCACAAACTCTGATAAGAGAGATGAAGCTTAGTATTAGGCTCTGGAAAACTGCCTGGCAGCACTCATCATTTTAATAAGATGACTTAAAATAGGAAAATACAGTTTTTCAAATGACTAAAGAATTTAGAAAGATATTAATAGTATTAGCAGAGGGCTTTTTTTTTTTTTTAAGAAAAAAGTGTAGTCAGTGCAAAGAACTCTGAATCAGGAATCGAATCTTAACTCAGTTATTTACTATATAATCTTGAGTATAGTCTTGTGTAACTTAATTTTTCTCTCTTAGCTTCCACATCAGTAAAGTGGGGATGGGGGTTAATTTGGGAGATGGTGCTGAACTGGACAAAGGACTTTTCAACTTGACCCTATTTTTTTTTTAACAACCCAAATAAAAGATTTCCCTTTTTATCCTGATGTTTGCTGACAGGAGGTAAAAAGCTATCCTTCGCTGTGGTAAACACTGAGGATATTGTCTCCTAACATCTGTAATAGACAGTCGGTTGCATGTATGGCCGAGATCCAAAAGTTCATCATGTAAGGCCACAGTTTCCAAATATGCTCCAAGTGCTGACTTTGAAACATTTAGTTTCCAAGTTAATGCCCTATAGTGTTTTAGGAGGATTTTTTTTTTCTTAGAACTTTTTTAAAGTTCAACTCTGCAAGTATTTTTTCATTTGTTTAAAAATCTTGCAACACTTGTTTATAAATACAGGACTTCAGAGCTTGATTTCTTCTTTTCAAGTACACTACTTTGACATAGTTATAATTACTAGCACTTTGATGGTTTAAATTTAAGTGAATCAACTCAGAGCCCTGGGGTACTCTTCAATTTTCAGTATTTTAACACTAATAGTGAAGATCCAGACAGTTACTTTCATTATGAGCAGAAACTCCCCAGGGAATATGCTTCCATGTCTTTGATTTCCACTTGAATTTGAAATTGCTCATCATTCATTCCCTCTCTTAAAATCTTTCCCCCATGCTTCATCAGGGCATGGAGATGACCCGGGACTTTTTGAAGACTGTGCCAGGGAAGTGTGCAAGCTCTGACAAGTTTAACCAAAGGGCAAAGGCTTCAAGTCTGGGCCTGGTGACAGATTTTAGGTCTGTTGTCTGAGGTCCTGCCCGGCTCAGAGGAGAGACTCAGCACCAAGATGGCCACAGTACAATGACTTTTTTTAGCCAAAGAAACTTTTGGAGAGCATCTAAGTTATAAAAGGTTTGTAATCATGGTCACTGATGAATCCACAGTTTGTTTTTTAAAAAAACACAATTATCTTCTGTCTTAGTATCAGTTCTAAGACAGAAGAGCAGTAAGGGCTAGGCAATTAGGTTTAAATGACTTGCCCAAGGTTACACAGCTAGGAAGTGTCCAAGGCCACATTTGAACCCAGGACCTCCTATCTCTAAATCTGGCTCTCTACCCACTGAGTCACTTAGTTGTCCCAGAAACCACAACTTTTTGAAGTATTAAATTTGCTTTGGTTTAATTATGTCTTTTTTAAGAGTTAAGATACTGATTGACTGGATAAACTGAAGCAGTGTCCTTGTGGGGAAGATATCCCCTAAAGATAAGATTCAGAAAGATTTAAGTGAAGACATCGATATTAGGTGGGCAACTTCAGACTATCTGTCAATGTTATAAAGTGAAAAAAATAATGAGGTCCTCAAGACGTTTCCTCAAGTCTTTATCATTAGCCTTTATCCTTCTATTTATCAACTCTGCACTTTTTCTGAGGGCCGGCCTTATAATGTAAGTTTGTAAGGTGTAAGTTAATTGCCAAATAGGAAGGAGGTAGGCTCTTAAGAGTAGATTTGGTCCCAAAGTTCAGAACTTTTCTTTCTTGAATGGTGATGCCATTATCACCCACAAGTGTTTCACTTCCATGTTCAAAAACTTGAAAATTCGTCTGATTGCAATCTTCTATCATTCCATCTCTCTCTTACCCTTCCTATTATCAAATCTATTTTTCATCCTTTCTTTGACCTCTAATCCCTCCGTCCTTCCATCCCTCAGTATTTTCTCAGTTGTCGATATAGCTCTGGCTAGGCTGTCTTCGCTTCCTAGGCCGAACCCTTTGTGAACCAGTTCAATTCTACAATCTCCTTGACATCAAGTGTCAAACAAATGGCCCCATGAAACCTATCACAATACCATATATGGCCCAAAGCAAATTAATGCATGATTGGGACATTCATTTATTTAAATTCTATTCTTACTGTCATGCAAAACACACTTCCATATTGGCCACTGCTGTAAGAGCAAATTCATACATAATCAAACCCCCCCCCCAAATAAAACCATAAATACAATGAAGTGAAAGACAACTCCAAAGTTCTTTTTCTGGAGGTGAATAGCATTCCCATCATAAGGCTTTCAGGATTGGATTGGGACATATTAAACAAAATAACTAACAACGCAATAAAACATGGATAACATATTTATTTTGGAAAATCCGTAATTCAAAATGCTTTCTTATTAAAAAAAAACACTTTGTTTTTTAAAATTCCTAGTGAATTAGGAATCTGTGACAAAATATATTATTATAAAAACATATAGTTTCTCTCTGAAGCTATGTCTCTTGACAAGCTATTAGTCTCCAATTTCTATCTAACATGTTATTCTTGCTGTTAGAAAACTTTAACTAAAGTCAATAGTTTTAACTAGTCCACTTTTTTTTCCCAATGAATAGCACGTAGTAAAGTAATGGAGATAAGGAATAATTCAAGAATGGTAATTGACTAATAATAGGATAGGTACAGACTGAACACTCCTGAAAATCAATAGTTTAAAGATAAGAATGTATGTAATAGTGATACTGTTTACATAATAAAAGAGATAATGACTACTCTACTCAATTACTCTCTGCTTCTTGAAAAGAGAGAAGAAACTGCTGTTTCTCTAAAACTATTATTATACCATGAGCATATGTAATGGACAAATCTATATGGTATACAACATATTGAATATAACTTCATGAAAAATTCTTTATCATCAAAACCAAATTAAGGCTGAGTTTACATGAAGTTAACAGAACCAAGAGAGTTCTTGCTAAATAGGGGCACCAAGTCATAAAGATTTTTACCTATATGTACTGAATTTTAAAACCGATTTTTAAAAATGGATTGACTCAATCTGCTTTGGGGATGGTTTATTACGACCTAAGCTGAAACATTTTAATGCATGTTAATCATTTTTTTCACTCTTCTTTTCTTCTTTCGTTTTTCTTTTCTTTTTAAATCCTTATTTTCCAACTTGGAATCAATACTGTGTATTGGTTCTAAGACAGAGGAGCCATAAAAGGCTAGGCAACTATGGGTCAAGTGGCTTGCCCAGGATCACATAACTAGAAAGTGTCTGAGGCCAGATTTGAGCAGTAGACCTCTCGTTTCTAGGCCTGGCTCTCAATCCACTTAGCCACCCAGCTGCCTTCTCTTATTTTTCTTATAAAGGTGTCAAGATTTGACTTTCAAAAGTTTGAGATAGAAGCATGCCTACGTTGGCCCAATAAACATTCTTTAAAAATATTTTTATATAATTACATTCTGTAAGATTAAAATAAATATCCAATGACTCTAAGAATTATATTTTATAAGATTTATTAATAATCACATAAGGTAGAAGAAATAAAAGGGCAAAAGTAAAAGCCTGAGTAAAACCCACTTTCCCAGAGGCCATCAAGGGAAAAGATAGAGAAGGTGGGGTCATACAAAAACTTTATCTCCAAAACATAAGGACATGATGTGAGAATGAAAATGGGATGCTGGGAGAGAGAGTCCTGGGGTTCAAATTCTAATTATACAATTCACCCATCTGATTGTGTGATAAAATGAGACTTATCCCACTATTCTAGCAAGTTTATGCAGCTAATTTGGTTGACTTCAAAAAATAGAGATTTGTCTGGGATATTCCTTCAGCCAGCTAAAATTATCTTAGCTGTGGGCATCTAACTATACTGTGATCACAGGGCAGCTTGGGAAACCAAAGGCTTTTCAATGAATGAGCACTGAAGATTTGGCATTTAAATCTGGTCATTCATTCTGATGTCCTTCTAATCCATCTCTATGTGATTTGATATCAAAATAGAAATGAACAAGTGAAAACATGAAGTTTCTCTCCAGACAAGCTTCTACTTCTTCTAGACACATGTAGTCTATTATTCTAAATTCTACTTCTTCTAGACAGATATAGTCTATTATTATGTTACTAGTTTTTATTGATAGAGTATCTCACATATAAAGATTCAAAGGATTTGACCAACACAGTCCCTGTCTTCCTAAAGTACAATGGCACATGGGCTTGGAGTTTGGGAACCTGTGTTTGAGTAAAGGGTTGGATGCTTGCTAGTAAGCATGAGTCTCAGCTTACTCAACTGTAGAATGGAGGTAGTCTACCTTATGGGGTTGTTGGAAGGGGAGTCCTTTGTAAAACACTATAAACGTGTGAATTATTGCTACTTTCAAATTTTTTAATTTAATTAATTAATTTGTTACATTTCTCCATGGTTATAGGATTCATGTTCTATCCCTCCCCTCTTCCTACCACCTCCCATAGCCCACATACAATTCCACTGGGTTTTACATTTGTCATTGATCAAGACCAATTTCTATATTATTGATATTTGCATTAGGGTGTTCATTTTGAGTCAATATCCCTAATTATATCCCCCATCCACCCATGTGATCAGGCAGTTGTTTTTCTTCTGTGTTTCTACTCCCACAGTTCTTCCTCTGAATGTGAACAGCATTCTTTCTCAAAATTCCCATAGAATTGTCCTGGATCATTGCACTGTTGCTAGTAGAAAAGTCCATTACATTCAATTTTACCACAGTGTATCCATCTCTGTGTACAATGTTCTCCCGGTTCTGCTCCTTTCATTCTCATTGCTACTTCTTTAATAATTACTTTCTCAAAATTTCTTTTTAAACCCTTTCCTTCCATCTTAGTATCAATACTGTGTATTGGTTCCAAGATAAAAGAGTTGCTTGTCACTTTAAAAGACCCATGACTTCAATAAGGCAGGTATTTCTTCCAGCAATGCAGATCCTAATTCATTCATGCCTGAGTAGTAGCCTTCCTGAGCTGTTCTGACCAAAATAACTGGTTGAATTGCTAACATTTTGGTGGTGAGTCTATCCGTTGGATTATATAAACAGTGGGTAGTAAAGTCCAGGTTCAAACCCAGGTCTTCTAATTCCATCCCCAAGATTCTTTCTATTGCATCATCAGATTCTAGATAACATATTGTTAGTAGCACCGAGGCCAAGGAATTTTGCTTCATGGACTATAAGCCACTGCTAAAAGAAAAAAGTTTCTGGGGAAAACTCAAAATTACTTTGATAGATTATCTTACTCCTATTAGGCAGGAAGCTCTGTGTTGGCATTTAATTTGGACTTTGTATCTCCTGCAGTGGCTACAGAGGGCTTTAAAGAACAGGCTTTTAAGAAATGCTTGAACTGAATCAGTTTTCTGGAATCATATCCATTTCAGTTATTAGGTATTTTTGCCACCTTCCATGGTTTGAGCTATGTAACACAAACAATAATTAGCTATTTCTTTAGAGAGAAAATGTAGAGTCGATATATTCAATGGGAAAGGGAGAGAAATTGTCACATCTTCACTTTGACAATCTTTAGTCCACTTTCTGGGACTGTCTTATAGAATGCAGGAGAAGTTTGAATGAAGATAGGCAAGCCAGCTCCATGCTCAGGAGTCAAGGAGCCTAGATAAAGGTCTTGAATTAAGTACTCAATAGCGTTAGGTGATAAAAAAAGTAAATTAAAACAACACAGGATTTGGACATACTAGCTCTCCTGCTTGCTACTGGGTGACCTTGGCCAAGTTCACCTCTATGAATTTTAGCTTCCTTCTAGGTAAATTGAGTGTGGGATTGGATGGTTTTTAAGGTTCCCCTCCACCTATGAGTTAGGTTGGTTATAGTCTAGGATAGTTATGGGCAAACTTTTTAAAGAGGGGGCCAAAGGAAATGAAATGCTCATCTGTCGGTCTATTTCTAAGGCAACTCTTTCGAAGTTTCATTGTATTGTATCCCGCTCATTGTATTCATCACATTAGGAATAATGTCAGCCCAGATAGAACATTTCAGGGGGGGCCACATCTGGCCCATGGGTCGTAGTTTGCCCATCACTGGTCTAGGATAATGATATGTAGTTATTAAGGACAGTGAAATATAAAGAACAAAGAATATAGATTTGTGCCTAGAACAGTGTCTTCCTTCCTTACAGAAGTTAACTAATAAGTGTTCAGTTAATAGATTTGAATAAATTCAGTACTTAAGAAATATGTGAAAGGTAATGGAGAGTGAGTGGGGGATTAGAGGAGTTGTATCTTAGAGGAATTAAGGATATAACTATACATAGCCAATATTTTTCCCTAACCACCTTTTTCTGTCTTCAGTTTCATTGTTGGCAAATGCCAAAGAAAACAATAGCAAGAAAAGAGGATCATAATTACGGGAACAAAAGTCTAGAGCAGGAAGGAGCCCAAGAAGTCATCTAGTCCAAACATTTATTTTCCAAAGAGTGATGTGAGGTCCAGAAAGGTTAAGCAACTGGCCTAATGTCACACAGGTGGTAGAGTGGTGGAGACAAAATTCTAACTCAAGACCCAGGACTCCTAATTTCTCTTCCTCACTACTTCCATATGCATATTCTAGCTCATGAACAAACCAGTTTGACTTAGTCTATCAGTGAGATTGAGAGGCAGCATGGCGGCAACAAAGGGGCTAATCCCAAGGACGTTGGACAACCTTGGCTCAAATCCTGCCTCTGATACATATTGGATGTATGAACATGGCACATTGCTTAACCTCATTACTTCAGACAAGGGAAGCTAGGTGGATAAAGGAGATTAAGAGTAGCTGGCCTGGACACGGGAAGACCTGAGTTCAAATCCAAGTTCAAATCCAGCTGTGACCTTAAGCAAGTCACTTAACTCTGTTTAACCTCAGTTTCCTCATCTAGAAAGTGGGATGGAGAAGGAAATGGCAAACCACACCAATATCTTTGTCAAGAAAACCCCAAATGGGATCACAAAGAGTAAGATATGATTAAAATGGGTGAACGACAACATGCTCTAAGACTGTGAATGGAAGAGCCAGTGAACATCTCTATTGTTAGAAAGACTTTCCTTACCAGGAATTCCCTACATAGATACATAGGTCTAGAACAAAACAAAACCCACATTTGCAAAAAATGTACAGTCATTGAACTTTGGGTTAGCACCTTTAAAATTCTCATGCACAAAGAAGAAAAAAGAAAGAAAAATTTGGGAGAAAGAAAGAGAAAGAAGGGGGTTCACCAAATGACTTATGAATGAAAAATTTCTAGGACCTCAGGAAAATCTAATCTATGGAGGTATCATTTTTTACTGTCTCTATTTTCTCTTTCCTTTATTCCTTATGTCATGCACTCACAGACTTTTAGATCCAATTCTTTTTTTCTTTTTTTTTAAACCCTTACCTTCCATCTTGGAGTCAATACTGTGTATTGGCTCCAAGGCAGAAGAGTGGTAAGGGTAGGCAATGGGGGTCAAGTGACTTGCCTAGGGTCACACAGCTGGGAAGCGTTCCAATTCCTTTCTGATGAAGAAAGGAAGGACCACAAAAGGTTTGACAGAGGTCATTTTCTGCTAGTTAGTAACAAAGCTGGGATGAGAACCCAGGTCTTTTGGCAAGGTCATGTAGTGGAAAGAGAAACCATTGTTTTTCCACTGCAGGCCTTCTCAGGGACCATTACATTAACTATTTTCCATACCATGCTTAACCAAAAAAATCTTTGCTGACCAAAATGGTTTCCCATCTGAGACAGTGCCACCCAGAACTGCTTGGCTCCTCATAAAAAGAGAACAGCAGTATAACATAAATAAAAATTCAAAACCATAAAGAAACTGGAAGATCCGACTTCAACACAAAGCATCATAACTATAATTGTGGATTAGTTCCTTAAAAAATTCCCCCCAAACCCAAATGCTCAAACTACATCATTCCTGTCTGTAGATAGGAGTGCTTTGTACTTTAGTGGACAATCAAATATGATTTTTAAACAAATCTCCTAAAGCAAATTGTAGATGATGCTTTGAAAATATAAGAGAATCTAAATTCCTTGAGGATAGGAACTGACTCACTCTTACATTTGTGTCTTCTGGCACTTAGCACAGTGCCTGGCACATCACAGGCACTTAATAAATGTTTGTTGATTGTTTAATCTGAATGAATACATGGACAGGAAATGGTCTCATTTTTTGACAGTCTCCTCTTATCCCCAGCGATAGCCTTGCAAGCAAAGAGAATGCTTAATAGATGCTTATTGAGGGGGTCTGAGGTCAATACTTGCCTCACATATAATCTTAAGAAATTAACTAGGGAAAAATACAAAAAGAGGGAAGAACTTAAAGAAACAAGAAGACGTACACAAGGTGAAGAATGACAAACCAAAAAACAATATTTACATTATTCATCATCAATAAAAATATGTGGATAAAGTCAAAATTGAAAGGCAAGTAAATGCTGGTTAAATATAATAGACAACATTGTCACTTATTAAAGCTGAACCACATGCCCGTTTTTCCTTTTACCAAACCATAAACTACATAGTAAAATATGAGCATTTATATTCTATTATTCTTATATGCTGTTTTGTTTAATCATTTTAGGTGACTATACTTTGGTAGGTTTAATGATGAGGATTTTTTTTTGGTTTGTGTATTTGTGTCACAACAAAATTTCTCATTTGAAAAAAATAATAGTGTCTCTTTCAAAACTGTCCCTGAAGCCCCATGGCTACAGATGTCCCCCCTCTTTCTCAGACTCTTCACAAAACTTTGTACTTCTCTCATATGCTCCTCATATTCCACTGTGTATCATAAGCATTTGCATGTCTATATCTAATTTCCCTTACTATATGGTAAGTTCCTTGAGGTTTTCAATCTCATCCTATTCAAATCTGCCTTGTTTTCTGGATTCCTGAATTCACAAAAGAAAATCTGGAGGAGGCTTTAGTATATCTCAGGTTCATCGATAATTTAACAACACTTTTTCTTTTTCTCCCAACTTAATATTAAATTGAAATTTGTTGTTTATTAAGAAAAGGACTTAAAACCTTTCTAATTGAGCCCTAAACAATTACCAACTGTTTTCTTTCCTGGAGCATAGTGGAAAGGCATGCCAGCATTTTGGAGGGGAATTAGGTACATACCTGACCTTCATTTACACTGTTTGGCCTGGGGCAGAATTGAGTGTCTGGCTAAATAATGAATCACTATATTTCATCTCCTGTCATGAAGACCACGTAGGGTTCTTTTTCATGAATGAGTGGAAAAGGGAAGACAGTAAAAGCAATTGTCACAGTGGGTAGCGGCTATCCCAGACAGGAAAGTTGAAAGATAGGCCCTTGCTGAGAATAGACTATATAACTAATGAAAGATAAACTTTGCATAAGATGCAACAAAAAAAAAGAGGGGAAGGGGGTGGAAAAAAAAGAAAGTTAAAAAAGGGAAGGGACGGAATTATTCTTTTATTAATATTCTGAATGGTCAAAATTGGAAACTTTGTATGAGAAAAGCCTCAGTATGCCTAATGTGAATGAAATGGACATTATATTTAGTACTTAAAATTATAGACCTAAATTATTAAATAGAAATATCCTGCCTATTGTGGAGGGTTTTTTTTAGCAATGGGAGAACAATAGATGCATTATTTCTAGTTCCAGGGTTATTTCATCTTTTGGTTATGAAAGTCTTCACAGGATACATGGCCGAAGTTTACTGACTCATGATGCAATGAAGCTTCTAAAATTTGACACCAGTAAACTAAAAAGTCCATTTAAAAGAACCCCAGCATTATGGCCTCTTCAACATCTGTGCTGAGGGATGTGTTAGCTCAAAAAATAGTTTTTGTGCATCCACTGGGACCAACAGACAAGACTGCCAGCTGGGAGTTAGAACAAAGATACAGAACTTGGGCTTGTGCCCTTCACATTACTGTGTACTGGCTCTTCTTAACCTTTTGAATACCAGAGTCAACCCTTCCAGCTGCAATTTTTATAGTCCTGAATAGAAGGAATGAGTGTGCTGCTCTTTTGTAGCATAAACTTTGAAGCAGAAAGACTTAAAACTCTTAGACTCCCTATTAAGAAGATCTTTTATGATTCTTATAAGATGATGAATCTGTAATTGTCATTACCTAATAAGTCTAAGAAAATGAGGACTGGCATTTGAAGTCATGTGGATTTGCTCCTTAATGCCATATTTTTAAAGGGTATATGAGAGAAAAATTTAAATTCAATTTTCATTGAATTCTCTCTTATTCAAATTAATGCTGCCGATAAAGTGTTATTGCACTACTGAATGAACCTTTGGTGACAGAATAGGCTTTGGGAATCACTGGAGGGAACAAAAATCTGTTGAAGCATAGAACCTAACAGAAATTCTTCATCTGCCCATTCTATGTTTAGTTTTGTGTCTTCACCTGGCTCTGATTCAGCTACTTTTAGTAAAATGACCCATCAGCTCAGTTGGGGGAAGGGGTAGAGAGACACTGCTCGATTCAATAAAAAACAAACAAAAATGAACCAGACAGGTATTCTGATTTCACTGAGGAGTCAGACAGGCTATTAGGAGAGCCAAATCAAGTGTGTATTTTCACACATTGAACTCCACCACTGGTCATGAATTATTTTCAGTTCTTTTTCTTGGATCATGTATGTCTTTTTTTTTTATTGGACCTATTTAGATTAGTGTCTGAATGTGTTCAAACTAGCCCAGTTAACCCACTAGATCTACCAACTGGCTAAAGACACCAGACTATGCTTCAGTTTCCTATTCCCTCCATCAATGAATCAAGGCCGTCTTCCCATCCGCCATCATCTATGAGTTTGTAATTTCCCTGCTTTCTACCTTTCCAGAACAAAATGTCCTTCCCTGGTCACCTCTCCTCATATGTGTTGCCTTCACCTACCAAGGCTTCTAAGTTAGTGGTTGTCTTTAAAAAATTGCATCTCTGGCTCTTAACTTAGTACCTGGCACACTGTATGCCCACAATAAATGCTTTTTCAATTGCCTTTTTCTAACGGGGAGGTTTGTTTTGTTTTTAACCAGGAAAAACAGGTCACAAAGCAGATGGACTACTAGACCAACAGAAAATGACTCAATATGCACATCTTATGTTTTCTTAGTTCATGCAAATTTATAAAAACGATACCTTTCTTACCACTTATAATAATTTCACTTGATTCCGTTGGCACAGGATCTAGAATTTTTTCTGGCTAGCTCAGATAGTTTTCAAATTTTCAAGGGCCTATCATAATAGGACAAATTGATGATGCCATAAAATCTGAGGTAAATGTCTATATGTTCTGGTTGTACCTGTATGGAATTAATAAGAATTATTTACTTTTACTTTTGAAAGCTGTGTGTTAGTGACTATAGGCAGTGGAGAGATCTAGATTTGGAGTCACCAAAATTGCTTTTCAATCCTTGTGTGAGCACAAGTAAGTCATTTTAAGTCTTTAAATCTCAGCTCCTTTAACTATGGTGTGGAGATTGGAATATCTACATTTCAGAATTATTGCCAGGCAAAGGCTTTGATTAAAATATCATATGAATAAATTATCATAAAGCATTTAATAGTAGATATAAAAACTTGGGGAAATGGTGGGAATTCTGCTTTTCAAAGCATCTGAATATTTTTAACTATCACCTGAAAATTTTGTAGGAAAAAATGACATGTAAATAATTAAGTACATTTAAGAGTTATTTTCCAAATCTTCATTTCCCTAAGATGCATCCAAATGGCATTTAGTCCAGGTCTGTCTAGTATACACAGTAAGCATTCAACAAAATGCTTTTTGGATGAACTGAATGAATGTCTATGATACATCTCAGACTCAACCATGAAAAAATAAATGTAATTAGTCTCATTTGGTGGTAGTAGGGATACTTGTATAGAGTTTGAGGAATCTATAACTTTCAATGATTACCTGATATTTATTTTAAGGCTCAAAAACATTTGTATTTAGAAAGACAGTTTTTTGGTTGTTGTTCAGTCATTTTTCAGTCATGTCTGACTCTGTGTGACCCCATTTGGGGCTTTCTTGCCAAATTACTGGAATTACTGACAGTGTTACATTATATAGTTCTTGTATTTGAAAGAAGACTGAGCCTTTCAAATAAACATGGTATATACATTGTTCTTAAGGGAATATAGCAGTGGTATAAATAATAAATACCATCTTTTATTTTTTGTCTTAATATTTTAATCATGTATTATGTTTCATATACAAATGATGCTACTGACTCACCTTTATTTTTTTATTTTTTAGGAAAATTTTTTCCATGGTTACATGATTCATGCTCTTGCTCTCTCTCCCCCCAACTCCCAGTAACTGAAGCACATTTCCACTGGTTTCTTCCTACCATCTTTTAAAAATTAAAAAAAAAGCTATTTCCTTCTCCAGTTTATTGGACAGATGAGGAAAATGAGGTGAATAGGGTTAAGTGACTTGCCCATGGTTGCATAGTAAGTGTCTGAGGTCAGATTGGAACCCAGGAAGATGAATCTTCCTGAGTCCAGAAGACGAATAGAATTAATGCCACAGTTTTTGATTCTTGAAAAGAAACAAAATATTGATGGATTACACTATTTAAAGTCAGAATATACTATTTGAAGACAAAAACAAGACTAAAAGGATTCGCAAGGGAACTATATGACATTAGAGCCTAGCTATCACTTCATGATCCTGCAGTTTTCATAAAACCATTCTCTACAGAGTCATTAAGTTTTAGTTAGTGCTGAAGGAAGTTACTCTCTTCCTCTTATTCCATTTTCATAATTCTATAAGAAAATATTTATTATTTTTAATTAATAAATATGAGAGATTCATAATATATCTTGTATTGACTTAAGTACATAATTGTTTTTTCCTTCTTTTGGTCAAAAACACAAATAAAATACACAATTTAAAAATGCTTCAGCAACATGAATGAATGGAATAGGACCTTCTTGGCCTCATCTCATTTAATGTCCAGCTTTAAAGATGACCTTAAGTATCTATCCTTTCTTTGTGTAATCTCCAAGTATATCTTCCTAATGCCTTTTCCACCTTATAAAATGATGTCATTCTGTAGGCAGGATAAGTCAATAACATTCCATTTCAGATCTTAAGCTTTTAAGCATGTTGTTCCTATATGTCTTTTCTTGGTTCTTCTACCATTTCTTTTCCTCCTTTAAGTGGAAGTAAGGCATAGATCCCCTTTATTAGCACACATTAATGCAAAGAGACAATCTGAACCAATCCTTCTTAAATTCACCATTTGCCCTAGAGTGTGAACCCCCAGAGGGCAGGGGCTTTCTCTACTTTTATTTTGTATAGTTCCCAGCACAGTGTGGGAGTTCACAGCTCGCCTATAAGAGAAAGAATATTCTTTAGAAGGCTCTCTTTCAACTCAAAATAGGACCGTTTTTGCCATTACAGGACCCCCACTTGTAGTGTTTGCCTATTTCATCACTGTTGGTGTTTATTTATCATTAACTGTTTAAAACAGGTGAATGAAATTTATCCTTCCTTTTGTAAAATTCTAGAAAAATGAGCTTTCTGGGCTTTCTTTTCCTTTTCTTTTTTCCCCCAAACTTACTCTACTCATCAATATAAAATATTTCAAATTCTAGGATGGTCTTTAATAAACTACAACCTGTTTCTTCATGAGTAAATATTTAAACCCAGTCACTGCTTTAAATGTCTACAACAGACAGGATAAAAGCCAGAGGAGTTAGATTTATAGCTAACTAGGTAATAATCAACTGCTGTTAGTTCTTGGAGGTCCTGATCAAAGTTTCAAAGCCTCACCATGAGCAGAGGAAGTTCATGCCCTCCTGCTAATGCTCACAGGCAAACAAAAACTTTCCAAAGCATCCACCAGATACAAAGGATAATGTCAATTTACTGAGTTGAGACATTTAAACTTTTCCTTTTCACCTGTAACAGTCAAATAGAGTTAATGGTCTGCAAATATTTAAACAATTTCATATTAGAAGAAAAGAAGAGCAGTCCAAAGAATGTGATGCAACCTTTTCGTTCTTTGGAGTTTTTACAGGTTTCCCCAATAGCTATGGGCAGTAATCTCACTAAGAAGGGGATCAAAAATTTGGAGACATGAGTGATCGAAGACATTGGCTATGGTATTTAGGGTGCCCTTTCCTTTAAAGAGGTGGAAGAACCTTAAACATTTAAACTTTAAATGGAACTTTAAAAATATAACTACACTTCAGATATGAATAATAGCATATATTTCAGAGAGGTTGGGGGCATCATTTGAAATAGTATACATATTTAGTGCATTTTGGACTCTTAAAGCATTATAATTATAATAATAATTATTATAGTCACCTAAGCTGCCTAGTAGTAAGGCACAAGATATGGAGTCAAAAGACCGGAATCCAAACCTAGCCTTAGACTTTTACTAGATGTGCTCATTAGTTCTGTGTCACTGAGCAAGTTTTTACATTTCTGTCTGCCTCAGTTTCCTCATCTGTTAGGTGTGGATAAGAATAATACTTACTTCTCTGGTTGTTATATGAGGATAAAAAGTAATACTTTTAAAGCATTCTGCAAACCTTAAAGCACTATATAAATGCTAGTTATTATTATTAATAATTTCATTGTTTTTATATCAAGCAGCATAATCTCCTTTATCTTGTATCCTCAAGATATAACAGAAACAGACTAATTTTCAAGAAATGCCAGTTCTATACTATCCACATCCAGAGAAAGAACTGTGGGAGTAGAAACATAGAAGAAAAACAACTGCTTGATCACATGGTTCAATGGGGATATGATTGGGGATGTAGACTCTAAATGATCACCCTAGTACAAATATTAATAATATGGAAATAGGTCTTGATCGATGACACATGTAAAACCCAGTGGAATTGCTTGTTGGCTACCGGAGGGAGATGGGAGGAGGGAAGGGAAAGAATATGAATCATGTAGCCATGAAAAAATATTCTAAATCAATTAATTAAATAAACTTAATTTTAAAAAAATGCCAGTGTTTTAGATTTCTAGAGTCCTTGTCTGCACTGTCTCCTCTTTTCTTTATTCCATACTCCATATCTTTAATATCAGCAAGAAGATAGAAGTACTCATGTTAAAGCATTTTTGGTCACAAGATTTGCCATTTGCACTACACTGACTGGTGGTTCTCCAGGCAACATCTCCCATTATGGGTGCCTGAGGGAGAACACATTCACCCCAAATATCCAGTAAGCACTATGGATATCAGTAATGTACAGGATTGATTCAATGCTAGTGGCTAGACATGAGTGTAATTTTTACATGACAGTCTTAGGTAAAATTAACTTAATCAGACAGAATCCTTCACTACTCTGAAGGTGCAACCTTGACTACAAACTCACTTATTTACTTTTTCTGTAAACAGTGCTCCATGTCCAAGTAAAGAGTTGATGAAAGGAATTAGCCTTCTCACATGCTTTCAGGAAAACCAATAGTCAGGTTTCCCCAGCTCTGGTGTTTTTTTTTTACTACGTTATTCTACTTTCATAGAAGGTAGGGAAAAGTACAGAAATACAAAGAGACAAAAAATATTAAAAACAAGACTTCATATTTTTGTCTTTCTTACAATTTGAATAAAAATTCCTAAAGATTAAAAATCATATTGGTAATTATAATGACTTTAAATATGGTTTCATGATTTCATTTAGAATACACTGGGATAGTAAGGCAACACCACTGAGAGTATTATTTCCTCTTTGCTCCTTCCTTTGGCCATCACAGAACATATCTGTGCTGGTTCTTTGATGGGAATATCTAACATCACAATGAATTCCACTCCTCTTCTCTTCCCCTTTTACTTGACTGCTCACAGGGTTTGGAGGAAACAGGAATCATCAATTCCATTCCTTTTAATAAAATGGAAGACCACCATCTGCTCTGTCCCAGCCTCCAAAGATATTCTAGATTTCACCCTCTGCCATGCTTCCATGCCCTTTAGAACCCTTCCATTGCCATTTTGACTGTGTATGCAATCTAAGGTCTTCTGGACCTAGCCATCCAATGTATCATTGATTCTTCACAACTTCTGGACCTTTCTGACTTCCCTTCTGGTTAAACTTACTTTTATATGTTGTCTCTTCCAACTCATGTGGGAACTTCTTGAGAGCAAGGATAATCCCATTTTTTAACTCATGTTCCCAGGGTTCGGCACAACCCTGGACACAGAGGAAGCACTTTCGTTCATTCAATCATTCATTTCTTAATCATTTATTAATTTTTGTTGTTCAGTCATTTCCATCATGTCCAACTCTATGTGACCCCATTTAGGGTTTTCTTGGCAAAGATACTGGAGCGGCTTGCCATCTCTTTCTCCAGCTCATTTTATAGATGAGAACCTGAGGCAAACAGAGGGTAAGTGACTTGCCCAGGGTCACATAGCTTAGAAGTGGCTAGAGCTGAATTTGAACTCATGAAGATGAGTCTTCCTGATCCAGGTTCAACATTCTATCTACTGTGACACCTAGCTGCTCTTAATAAATATGTATTAAGCACCCATTCTGCATCAGGCACCCTACTAAGTAATGGGAATACAAGAGGCAAAACACATTCTTGGTCCATTGCCTTATGGTACTCATTTTGAATAATGGTCTATAGAAGTGGTCATTCAACGTTTCATTTAAGATTCCACTGTAACGTGAATGATGGGGCATTTAAAGACTGTCATTTTATACTTGTGGTGTACTCACAATGTCTAGGCAATGTATAATATCAGGAAACAGGAAGACTGGATGGACCAATGAATATAGAGCTAGTTTTAGAATCAGGAAGACCTAGGTTCAAGGCCCACCTTGGACACATACTGGTTTTGTGATCATGGGCAAGGCCCTTAACCTCATGGTGCCCTAGGCAGCTCTCTAAGATTCTAAGCTGTAAAGAATATGCCAGGTGCATTGATGCACCAATGAAATCATAGGGTAAGGGAAGGAGGCAGGAATCAATGGTTCAAAGAAGGAATGAAAGAAGGAAGAAAGGAAAGGTGTTAAAAAGGAAAGGAATGAGGGAGGGAAGAAATAAGGGAGAAAGGAAAGGAGAAATGAAGGAAGTTAGGAAGGAAATTAAGAAGGAAGGAAGGAAGGAGAAAGGAAAGAAGGAAGGAAAGTTGAAAGGGAGGGAGGAAGGAAGGGAGGAAGAGAAGAAAGGAGGAAGGGAGGAAGGAAGAAAGAAAAGGAGGAAGGAAGGGAAGGAGGTTGAAAGGGAAGAAGGGAGAGAAGGAAGGAAAGAAAGGCATTCAAAAAGAAAGGAAAGAAGAAGGGAGAAAAGTTATAAAGAGGAGAGATAAAAGAAAGGATAGAAAGAAAAAAGAAAAATGCAAAACCAAATTAGTGAATTTGATGATCTTCCACGTTCATTAGAGTATGATGCTAATGAGATCACCAACATAGATACAATATCTTTGTAGTTTTATTTCATTCCAAAGATAGCCTCTTTAACATTAGCCAGCCACATCATATTACATGCCCTTGGGTACAGACAAGTATGTTTACTAGATTGGCACCACTCCACACTCAAGCTCTGCCGATCGAGGCAATGGTAACATCCTTCTGTGTGAAGTTCTACACATTACTGAACCATAGAATCATAATTAGGAGAGCTCCTGAAGACAGTAGGAAGTTTGGAGTCTAGAGTGCAGACGTAAGGATTATTTTTAGACTGGAAAGAAATCTATTTCTTCATGATTAAGGAAAAGAATAAGAAACTAGATTTGAGGAAGCAACTTTGGGGAAGATGCAGGGGTATTTAGACCCATGATTTCATTGGTATGGAAAACTACTAATGTCAAAACTCCCTCTATTGATGTGGGCCAGGAGATCCTCTATAACTTAAGTGTTGGAGAGTAGTCCAAGGGCAGTGGTCCCCAAACTTGTCTTACTATATACTCAATTAGAATACATCTTTAAGCATGCAAGTCCAACATATACATATTTACTTGTATTATAAAACTTACACAAAATATTAGTAAAAAAGATAAAAATAAAGCTAAAATATATTTGATCCTCAAGTCAGCAGAGAACCACTGAAATTTATTGAGTAGGGAAATGATTAGCCAGGCCTCTGCTTTAGGAATATCAATTTGACAGCTGTTTGGAAGATGGTCTGGAATAAGGAGAGATGAAAAAGGGAGACCCAGAAGGAGGACATAGAAATAGTTTAGGCACATTTCCTAGCTGTGACCCTGGGCAAGTCACTTAACCCCCATTGCCTAAACCTTACTGCTCTTCTACCTTAGAACCGATGTTAGTTCTCTTATGGGGAAAAGCCTGGGAGTTCAATTCAATATTTATCTGGGTTCAGAAGGGTGAGTAGGAGACAGGAATGGACAATAGTCTGGGACCAAACAAGCCAGGGAAACTGGGTTTAGCTGTTTGGAAATGACAGTTGACAGAAGTGACAGTTAGGCCTTAACTGTCACCCTGCTCCACCTAACCTGAGGTAAATACAGAGTATAACAAATACACACACTATGAGAACTTTAAGGTATGAAGAAAACCAACAGGGAAACAGTTTAATTGTATTTTGAGAGGATAGGAGAGGGGGTGAGGTGAAACTATGTCTAACTGCCCAGGACTGGAGTCAAAATGGTGAGTTCCTTAGCCAGCCTGGCTTCTGCCAGGTGACAGCTTCACTAAGGACCTGAGGAAGAGGGCTTGGGTTCAGGTTCTCACAACTGATTCAGAGATGTCTTCAGGACATACCAGAAACCAACTCCACCACAGCCGATGATCCAAAAGTAACCAGGGAGGGAAAATGTCTGCAAACTGTCCACCAGAACACAAGCCTCTTTCCTACTCAGTGTTGACTTGCAGGATGATGTCTTCAGCCTTTACAACCTTCACCAATATCTAAGATCTCAGGTAAAATAGGGACTGCTGATTGCACTTCTGCTCCAAACCCCTCTCAAAACAGCAATGTCTGTTGCTTAGCTCTCTCCTCTCTCCCCCCTGCATTCCTTTCAGAATGTCCATGACTTCCAGCAAAGGCTTTCCCTAATATGCTTGCAAAAATCTGCTTTTATACTTTTAAAGCCTATACCTATTACAGTTCTGAGACAGAAGGTTAAGAATTTTTTAAAAACTTATAGAGAGAATAGATACAGGGCTGGGCTTGGAACCAAGAAAACCTGGGTTCAGATCTTTCTTTAAACTTACTACTCAGGTCTTCTCGACTCCAAGCCCAGGGCTCTATGCACTGTGACACCTAGCTGCCCATTTGACATAAAAGAGAAACATAATAATAGAGTGAGAAGAATAATATACTTGGAATCAAGAAGATCTGGGACAATATCTCAGCTCTGATTCATACTAATTTTATGACCTTAGGCCTCAGTTTTTTCATTTGTAAAATGGACATGAGAGATGCACCTACTGTCTACACCTTAAATGATAATTAAAAGGAAAGAGTTTACAGTCTTTTAAGGGCTAGACAAATGTAAGAGTTTTAAAAATTATTATAAAAGAGTATAATAATGCAGAACTTTAAAATAAATAAATATCAAATTGTTCTACTCCTATCTGGAAGTGAACTAGCAACACATGAGTGGAACAAACCTTTTCTTTTGATTCTCTTGAATTTAGAATTCATCTCCATTATCAGTAGGCTTCCAAGTTGCCAAAAATGGAACATCTTTGAACATCTTTTCTCCTTTCATATTATGGCACCATACCAAAGACCTAAAGACCTCTAGGAGCCTACATGCATACTCTAAGCATATTGGTAAGCCTTCTTGGTGACCCTTTCTCTGTCCCATTCCCTGCCCTGTTTTCTTTAGGAGCTATATGATCAGCACTAAATTTGTGTTTGGGTATACTAAGGGAAATAAAGCTCTTTCACAAAAAAGAAGAGCAGAATTGAAGATGATAGTTCCTGATTTGAAAAAAAAAAGTTCAGATATAACCAGTTTTCCATGCACACATGTTAACAGAGGTTAGTGCTGGTATAGTTAATTTTCTAGGAAACTACATTCAAATTATCCTTGTTCTGTTATTCAGTATGATTAATTCACCAAATGAAGGTTGACTGATGGTAAGCATAAAACAAAATATGAAATATGATTAACATACAAACATGTGAAAGTAGCTGTGATGGTTTCACTATGAGGAACCCTTGGTGTGAATGCTCTTTTCTGAGTTTTGGGTCTCTCTTCAACAACACAGTTCACAATCTATCTCTAATATGCAGGGTTCCAGGAAGTTGCTTGCAGTGCACGGAGCTTAAGTAACTTAAGTAACAGTAAAGCTTAAAGTAAGCTTAAGTAACTTACTTAAAGTAAACTTAAGTAACAGAATCACACATAAAGTATCCGAACCAGAAGTTAAACCCAGATCTTCCTAACTCCAAGTCTACTATACTATCTACTGTACCATACTGCCTCCCTTGAATGAAATATAATAGCAAAATATCCATAATTTTCTTTAAGATTCTTATGAATCAAGAAGTCTTGTTCTCTAAAACCCTAGCAAATGAACATTAACATCCTGGTAGAAAGCTTGATAAAAATTCGTGCCCCTTGTGTAGTTTCACAGTGAGAAAAATTTACTTCATTTCTCAACTAACGAAAGCAAGTAGGAAGGTGAAAGATAGCTATAGTTCTATTTTAAACAACATTGACTCACAGTGAGGCTCATATGGGGGTGGTGGATCTCCACAAGGTACACACTCCATGTCTTGAAAGCCAACAAGCTTTGTCTTCCTGTAAAATCTAGAAAAGGAAGGAAAATGAATCCTTAATGTCTTTTCTCCTAAGCTAATAGGTGTAACAATATTTTTTCTAGAAGATATCTGATGCTTCTATTACTATTTTTATTCCAAATAAAACTGAACTTAGACGGTTAAACATAATTGTGCCTCAGATATCATACCATCCAGAAGCATAATTGTGATCACACTGTAGTCTTACTGAACATGTCACACATTTGGAACCAATCCCAAGCAGAAAATAAAAGAAAGAAAGAAAGAAAGAAAGAAAGAAAGAAAGAAAGAAAGAAAGAAAGAAAGAAAGAAAGAAAGAAAGAAAGAAAGAAAGAAAGAAAGAAAAAAAGAAAGGAAGGAAGGAAGGAAGAAAGGAAAGAAGGAAGGAAGGAAGGAAGGAAGAAAGAAAGAAAGAAACTAATGGCTCTTTGCTTCTCAATTCTAATGTACACCAAGCCTATTATGAATGGAACTTTTGCAATATTCAGAATTCAGGTACTATTCTTCATAGGATCAATTACAATGAAGTCAGAAGATGAATCTGAACAATGTATGCAAAAATATGCCTATCTGAATAAAGGTTAAAGTTCCATTTGGCCCTAAGTTGGGTAAACAGTTTATCTAAATTGTCTAGATGATTGTCAATTTTCATTATGAAAATCTGGCTAAATAATGCATAGCTCTGATTTCTATTCTTCTACTGAAAAAATGACTCTCACTTATTTAGGAATTTTTCATAAAGTGAGATAGAAAGCAAAATGGAGGAAATTAAGGATTTTCCCATCAAATTAGCTCTTTTGTTAATTATAGGAATAATCTCTACTTTTCAGTTTTATATTTGTGCTGATTAAAAAGTATAAACAAATGAGATTCCAGTAAAATAAACTAAATGGCAAAAGATAACCTGTACACAGTAGAACTTATTCCATATAAAGGCAATATAGTATAAAGGAAAGAATACTGGAAGTGGAGTTAAGAAGACCTGGGTTTTAATTCTGGTTCTGTCTTTCCCGTTAATGCAAGTAAGTCACTTTTGTTCTCTGGCTCTTTAGTTTCTTCATCTATAAAATGAAGGGGTTGGATTGGATGATCTCTAAAGTTCCTTTTGGCTCTGATATTCTATGACTCTGGCTTTAGGTGAGTTGAAAAATCAATCAATATCAAATCAGAATCTAATATGTGGTACTGATCAGTACTGAAGAGATAGTAATACAGCATCCAAAAAAATAAAAGATTTTAAAAAGAGAACTACAAGAAGGGACGCAGGTTTAATATACAAATGTTTTAAATGCCAATATTTTATGTCATTTTGGGAAAGAAAGAAAATGTATATTTTGAATTGAGTATATATTCAATATTGGGATATATATTTATATCTTACAAAGCATTCTTCTCACAATAACCCTGTCAGATAGGCTGTGCAAGTATTATCATTCCTATTTTACAGATGTGGAAACCAAGGCTTACAGATGTTAAAGTAATTTTAACACGGTCACAGAGCTATCAAGTGACCTAGTTAAAATTCACATTCTAAAAAATAAGTCTTTTCATTCACTATACCATGCTTTTTTTAGAATAGGACCTCGTTCTGTTTTGAGCTCTTTCTGGTAGTCCTAATAATGATAATTAATATTTTCACTCACAGAGACATTTATGAAAACATTATTATTAACTTTAAATTAAAGAGAACTCAGGATCTGATTAAACTTGTTAAATTAAGACTTTGATAATGAACTTGAAGACCATGGCATAAGGAGGACTCTAGCATTAGTTTCTCTTCTGAGCCCAAGTAGTCAATTATGTCAATTACCTATTGAACATTTTGAAATGGGTGTCCCACAACCATCTCAAACTCAATATGTCCAAACCAGACCTCATTATGCTTCTCTACCAAATCCAGCCCTCTTCCAAATTTCCTTTTTTTTTTTTTTTAAAGGATATCACCATCTTTCTCATTAGCCAGGTTTGAAATTTCAGGGTCATTCTTGACTCCAGTTATTTCAAACTCTATAAAATATTTCACATCTGTCCCCATTTTTCCACTCACCAGGCCATCACCCTTTTTCTCACCCTCAACACCTCTAACATGGATTATGGCAACAAACTCCTAACTGGTCTCCCAGCCTCATGATTTTCTCTTCTTTGGCCCATCTCCCAAACAGTCACCAAAGAGATGTTCATATTTTACTTAACCCATTATTTTACTGCTCAATAAACTCTAGCACGTCTGTATTGCCTCCAGGACTGAAAAAAAAAAAGAAAAAAATCCTCTTCTTTCTAAATTTAATACATTTAAAGCTCTTCACAACCTGATTCCAAACTATGGCTCCAAACCTATTATACATTATTATTCTTCCACCCATTCTGAGGTTTGGTCTTCCTTCCATTCCTTACTCATTCCTTACCCTTTTCTGCCTCCATTACCAATAAGCATTCTACTCTTACTTCTGATGCTCAGAAACTCTAGTTTTCTTCAAGGTTCATCTCAAATGCTACTTCCTATGTGAAGTCATTCCCAATTCCCTTGGCTGCTAGTTCTTTCCCACCAAAATTAACTTCTATGACTTTGTATTTTACCTTATATGTACTCATATGTGTCCATGTTTAAGCTCCTTGAGGGCAAGAATTATTTAACTTTGACCTTTGTACTCCCACCACCCAGCATAGGGTTTGGCATTAGAAGGTGTTCAACAAAAGCATGCTGATGGATTTTAAATTAATGTACGGTACAGTCTTCAAATAGTACCAGAATGAAATCTCTTCATAAACTACTAAAAGGAGAAAATAATCATGGATCCATATGAATTGTGACAACAGTATTTCTACAAATACAAATGCCTCCTAACTATTATCACCTGCTGTTTCTTTCTCTGGCCTTATGACCTGTCTGCTTAACTAAGAATTTTTAGATTGCTGCACAAATGATCTGAAACAGGGACTCAATTACCCTTATTTACCTAGGACACACTTAGGAGAGGACAGGAGTGAGCCCAAAATATAGTGTAATAGTAGTAAGTAGTTTCCAAATAGGCACAGACGATAAAATGTTCATTAGGATAAAATGAAGGAAAACCCATACTTTTCCTGATGTTTTAGTAATAATGCTATTGACACTGGCCACTTAATATGTATGGCAGCAAAAGATCAAGGAAGAGTGTGCCATATTTTCTACACTATTTTAAATATCATTTAAATAAATATTAAATTCTTTGAATACATGAATTTAAATAAGCATTTAAATACTCAATGCCATTTTAAGTATCATCTTTAAATTTCTGGCTGTAGTCATTATTTGAAGAAAACAGTAATAATAATAATATGAACTGACATTTCTAGAGCATTTTTAGACTTTGTAAAATGCTTTGTATAGCTTACGTCATTTAAGCCTTATAACTCTTTGAGGAAGGTACAATTATACCTTTTTTTTAAAATAAAAATGAGAAAACTGAGGTTTGGATGCTTGTCCTGGTCACCTAGATACTAAGCTTTAAGGGCAATATTTGAAATCATGCTATTCTAACTTCCAGGACAGTGTTTATCCACTATACCACATTGAAACTTTGAGCTAAAGTAATAAAGCTCATTTTCCTCTAGTAAATTGCACTCAAAAAGAGAGATTTTATTTCTTAATGTTGGCTAATCTGCTGCTGTTTTTTCTTTTTCTTTTTTTGATTTTAAACCCTTAACTTCTGTGTATTGATTTATAGGTGGAAGAGTGGTAAGGGTAGGCAATGGGGGTCAAGTGACTTGCCCAGGGTCACACAGCTGGGAAGTGTCTGAGACCGGATTTGAACCTAGGACCTCCCGTCTCTAGGCCTGGCTCTCAATCTACTGAGCTACCCAGCTGCCCCATCTGCTGCTGTTTTTCACATTAGACCAATCACCTAAAACCTACTCATGACAAATGGATAAGGTAGCAACAGGTTTAGACAGAATTTAGGGTAGTGAAAGGAAAAGAGGGCAAAATAGTAGAGGAAAGGATTAAAAATAAAATTTTCATGTTTTATTCATGCCTTTGCTTTTTTTTTTTTTAGGAGTAGTACCATAAAATTCACTCTCCAAGTCTCAATTTTACTGTTTGGAAAATTAGTATTTTATTATTAAAAGTATTAAGAACCATCATTGACTTCAGAGTAGTCAAGTGAAATAAAAGAAACAAACTTTGGAAAAGCTTTGGATAAAAACCACTAAATAAGTGCCACTCGCCTCATGCATTAATTCCGGTTTGAAAAAGATATAATAAAAGTAATCATGTAATTAATCTATAAAACTACATTTAAACACTTCGTTGAATTAAAAGTCTTTGATCCAAGCCAAGAGG
This sequence comes from Gracilinanus agilis, assembly GCF_016433145.1. Classification (NCBI taxonomy): domain Eukaryota; kingdom Metazoa; phylum Chordata; class Mammalia; order Didelphimorphia; family Didelphidae; genus Gracilinanus; species Gracilinanus agilis. The sequence continues at coordinate 144,458,454 of NC_058132.1, forward strand.
AGGATAAACTAGGGAATAAGGCTATTCTTTAGGGCTCTATGTCCCATCCTCTACTTTTCCTTATCTTATATATCACCTATGTTCCATAATTTCCTAAAAGAACCTCCCAGCTATTCAATAACATCCCTCTCAATTGAAAAACTTTCTCTTCCCTTCAGTCTTGGTCACCATATTCCCCACCTAGGGTTTAATATTACATATCTGTGTGAAATTCTACCTCAATTTAAAAAATAGAAGAGCCTACTTCCATATTTTGAGAGACACCTAAGGCCATGGTCTTGAGCTCCTCATTAAATTCAGTCACTTCTTAAGGAGGTTGTATTTTTTCATAACCCTTCAATGAACAGCTAAATAATGTCAATAATAGAAAAAGTAGATAGTTGGAGAGGATCTGCACTGAGGAACACAGATCCCCAATACCCAAGTGGGGAGCGATCTAGAAAGAGGGTGCGCCTATGAATTGGGAAATAATTGGACAAATTATGGCATATAAAGGTAAAGGAACACATAGTACTCTAAAAAGTGATGAAGGGGGAGGTTTTGGAGAAACCTTGGAAGAGTTGTATGAACTGATGCAGTGAAGTGAGCATAACTAGAAGAATAATTTGTAGTCACAACATTGTGGAAACAAATGACTGAAAGACTGAAGAACTCTAATCAATTCAACCGATTCCAGAGGACTGATGATAAAGAATGATATCTACCTAATGAGAGAGAGATGATGAATTAAAAATGTAGAATGAGATATATAATCTTGGACAAGGCTAATGTGAAAATTATTTTGCTTGATTATGCATTTGTTATAAGGAAGTCTCTTTTCCTTTTTATCAGTTGTATGGGAAGTGATAGGAAGAGAAAATAAATGCTTAGTTGAAAAAAAGTTGAAAAAAGTTCAAATTTTAAAAAGAACCAGAGATATTTGATCTAGAAAACATGGGATGGGGGAGGCCATGATAGCTATATTCAAATATCTGAAGGAAAATAACATAAAAATCTGGATTAAACATATTTCATAACACCAGAGAACTGAACTGGGATAAATGTGAGAAGGGCATAGGAAAGCAAATAATCAAAAAACTAACAATTAGAGATGACCAAAAGTGGAATGAATTGCTTCAGGAGGTGGTAGTTCCTCCTCACTAGAGGTCTTCAAGCAAGGGCCAGATCACCACTGTTTAGAGACATGTAGAACATATTTCTATTCAGGTACAGAATGAACTACATGATTTCTGAGATTCTTTCTTACTTGAAATCCAGAATTTTTAGTTAACATAGTATTAGTCTGAAGTCCAAGTTGTAACTGTAGAGTTGTCCAAGTGTATCAGAAAGAACATGGGACAAGGAGTTTAGGAGAGGAGAATCCTAGTCCTGTTTCTGTTTCAAACTCTTTCATTTTGGTCACTTAGCCCCTTTAAAGCCATAGTTTCTTATACAAAAAAAAAAAAAAAATCAATGAGTTAGGCTAAATTCACTCCAGCTTTAATATTTGATGAGTTTATAAGTCAGACAGAATTCAATCACTTAAAAGTCATGTGTGTCATGTCTTAACATCCCATTTCTGAACTTCTGATATTGGTAAAAATGCAAAGGCATTTGCCTTCAAATTGAACTCCATACAATTAAATTCAAACTAAATGATGAACAAGTGCCTACTATAAGCACGGAATTGCCATAGGTACTGGGGACACTAAGTAAAAAATGACACAGATCATGCTCTCATGAGGAGCTTATGGGAAGGGAGGGGAGAAATCAGAATGTATCCCAGAAAGCAAATACAAAGTAATGTCAAGATGGGGGTAGAACCTTTGTGGGATGAGGAAGGGCCTCATCTTGGAGATGGCACTTGAGTAGAGCTTTTAAGGAAGCCAGAGACCCTCTAAGGTAAAGGTGAGAAGTAGGTGAATGCTGGACATGGAGTCCAATGTGCCATGATTTAGCTATGAAAGTGCAAATGGACTAAATGGTAAAACACATGAAAAATCTAACAAATCAAATCAACAAATGCCTATTGAGTATCTCATATATGTGTTGGGTACTAATGGGGACTCAAAGAAGTGTAAGACACGGACCCTCTACTCAAGGAACTTACAGTCTAATTCACAGGATTATATTTAGAATTGGAGGGGATCTTAGTCACCTCGTCCAGTGACTTCATTTTACAGATGAAGAAACTCGGATCCAGGGAGAAGTAACTTAGACAAAATCAAAGCAGTATTTACTAGCAGTATTTACAAAATATTTTAATGACAAAAATGATAAACAATTAGAGTTAATAATAGCATAATAATTAAATATTTATACATTAATATATATTATTTAAATTATAAGTGTATTGATTTATTAATAAAATATCAAATAATTTGAATTAATAATGGTGTGCATAAAATTGAACTAATTCAAGCCAATGTTAGTGTATTAATTTAAAATTTATTTAATAGTTAAAGTTTAAGAGAACACAAGTATATTAATTTATAATTGGAATAATATTAAATATTTAAGTTATTGGGGTATCGATTTATTAATATAATATCAAGTAATTTGAGTTAATAATGGTGTGTATAAAATTGAACCAATTCAAGACAATGCTAGTGTATTAATTTAAAAATTATATAACATTTAACGTTTAAGAGAGCATGAGTATGTTATAGTTGGAATAATATTAAACATTTAAGTTATTGGTGTATTGATTTATTAATATAATATCAAGTAATTTGAGTTAATAATGGTGTGCATAAAATTGAACTAATTCAAGACAATGTTAGTGTATTAATTTAAAATTTATTTAATAGTTAAAGTTTAAGAGAACACAAGTATATTAATTTATAATTGGAATAATATTAACTATTTAAGTTATTGGTGTATTGATTTATTAATATAATATCAAGTAATTTGAGTTAATAATGGTGTGTATAAAATTGAGATAAAAACAGGAGAGATGATTTTTCATAATGATGAAAAAAATATTAAATTTTAACTCACCCTGGTAAGCAGTCCCCACAAACGGCGTCACTGGTGACAGAACAGTTGGTCTTCTGAAATCGATTCACTAAGGCACAATCCAGACAGGATTTGCATTTCTGAAAGCCCCAGTCCTCCTTGAATCTGTGCGGCCTGCATGTCATGCACTGTGCATCCTCCCCATAACCAAAGCCACATTCCTGCGGGGATTAACAAGCAATAGAAAGCCATTCAGACATTGCAAGCGTGAATAAGTAGGGACTGCTGGGATAAAATGAAGACCTAGTGTAATAATTACTGAGGGTAGGCCTTCCTCGATACAAAAGCACTTCTTTCAGCAAGTTCAAATGTGTCTTCCACTGCTAATAATCTCTCTTACTTCTATAAGTATACTTAGTCATCCACTTTATTCAAGAAACCTCTGGGTATTTGAATAATAAAGAGCCGCAAGGACTCCCACTGGTACATTATTACTAGCTTATGGTAGAATTATTGAGCTTTCTTGTTTTCTAATTAAACCAGTCATGTGAATGTTCAGATTCTAAAGTGAATGGCCTATTCAGTAATTCACTGGTAAAGGCATAAAAACAAGCACTTTGATATTGGGGTTCATATCTTAGGTGAAAGAAAATAATGGCATGTAAAATTTCACACGGAATTTGCATGGTTACAAAAATAACCAAATATATGGTTAACTAATGACTGAAAAAGTGTTACTTAAAATTTGATTACCTAATTACATTTTGCAATTTAAGTTCCAATTTCATTTAATAAGGTATGCACATTCTTTTTTAAATCACTCAAACTCTGCAATTTATGATGAAAATGTATTATAACTTCTGGTTTGGATACGAAGAAAAGTGTTTTATTTGTGTCACAAATTATAATCTTAAGAGATCCAAGGGCTGCAAGCTGGGAACCATGTTGAGAATGTGGCCATAGATGTGCAGCCACTATAAGTGTGTGTGTGTGTGTGTGTGTGTGATCATTTAACTTCTCAAAGCCTTAGATTCATGATCCGAAAAATAAAGGGGGTAGAGTATAATGATCTCTTGGATTCTGAAAATTCTTTATCTGCCACATAACTCTCTTTTCTTTAACTTTGTACAATTTGATATTTCTTATATATTCTAAATCAAGCCGAATGGTCTAAAATGACTCAATTTTAAAGCATCCATTAAGTGCTTACTACATGCCAAGCAATGTGCTAAACACCAGGAGCATTAATACAAAGACAGTTCTCACAAGCTGACATTCTTATGGAGGGAGAGCGCACATAGAAAAGAGTGGTGGCCAGGGAAAGATAATTTTGTTTGGAAAGCTGTATCAGGGATTCTCAGATTTTTTCATCTCGGGGTTCCTTTATCCTTGGTACCCAAAAGAAATTTTGTGGGTTACACCTATCGGTATTTATCATATTAGAAATTAAAACTTATAGTTGTTCATTTCATTTTTTTTTAAATTTTAAACCCTTAACTTCTGTGTATTGACTTATAGGTGGAAGATTGGTAAGGGTAGGCAATGGGGGTCAAGTGACTTGCCCAGGGTCACACAGCTGGGAAGTGTCTGAGGCTGGATTTGAACCTAGGACCTCCTGTCTCTAGGCCTGGCTCTCAATCCACTGAGCTACCCAGCTGCCCCCATTTCATTTAAATAATAATAAATCCATTACATGTTAACATAAAGAACAGATTTTTATTTTATAAAATAAATATTTTCAAAACCAAAAAAGTTTAGTAAGAAGAGTGCCATTTTTGAAATTTATTTTTGCAATCCTCTTATTTCAAGTATATGGGGGGAGGGCTGCTGGGTGACTCAGTGGATTGAGAGCCAGACCTAGAGAGGGGAGGTCCTAGGTTCAAATCTGGCCTTAGACATTGCTTAGCTGTGTGACCCTGGGCAAGTCACTTAACCCTTATTGCAAGCCCTTACTGATCTTCAGTCTTGGAACTGATATACAGTATTGAGACTAAGAAGGAAGGTAAGGGTTTAAAAAAAAGTATATGAAGAAAATCTAGGCTCACAAAAATACATAGTTGGAAAAGGAAAATTTTAATAGGCAAATAATATATTGGTATTATTAAGAAATAGTTTTGACCTTGCAGACTCCCTGAAAAGGTCTTGGGGACTCCCTGATGTTCCCAGACAACAATTTGAGAACTGCTGAGTTACAAAGGTCAGAGAGGAATAGACTGGCCCAGGATCTTCCATCTCGAGACCTAGCTACCTTCGCTGCTCCTTGGTAAATACTTCTTGGCAGTGACAGAGTTGAGTTCATCATGGTACCCTCATGAATGACTGAGGCAACTACCAGTCAGAACATGAAGCCCTGGGGGTAGAAGTTCAGGGGATAACAGGGTTCAGAGTGCAAGTCGTGACCAGGATAAAGGCAGTCACCCTTGTTGTGCCCCAAGCAACTCTTAAAATTATAAATTGCAGAGCAGATGTCAATCTACAGTGGTCAAGGGAGTTTCCTCACTGGGACCTCCCTAAATAAAATCATAGTTTCAATAAAACAAACCAAAAAACCTCCCCCCTCACTATCAACAAAAAGAGAAGAGAGGAAGCCAAAATGGAGCACATTTGGATATAATGTGTATCAGAGGAAACTTATTTCATACTCATTTCTTGATGAGATAACAAGCAAAGTCGAATTCTTTCTTTTCCTTAGGCCTTTCACATCTTACGTTCCCTTCAAATGTCTATTTGCCACTATACTAAATGGCTTTACACTCCTATTTTTTTGAGTTCTCATGTCTGCTTTTTATAGTTTCTCTCTATCTACCTTTGTTGTCAGCCTGCTAGAGATCAAGATCTTGCTGCTTCCCTGTACTTTAAATATATATTTTTTTAGAATTGACAGAATCAGTTCCGAAGCAGAAGAGCAGTAACTCTTCTGTTACTGTTACCAAAAAAGAAGAGCAGAAGAGCTACGTAACTGGGGTTAAGTGACTTGTCCAGGTCTACATAGTTAGCAAGTGTCTGAGTCTACATTTGAACCCAGGACCTTCAATCTCTAGGTCTGGCTCTATCCACTAAGCCACCTAGCTACCCTTACTTCCCTATACTCTTCATTGGCAGTCTCTTGTTCCCTTTTCATTTGAAGCTTCTAAACTGCTATGTATGCATATTTATAAACATACACAGTTGTTTACAAGGAGGAACCTGAAATTAGGAGAGAGATCAGGAAAGGTTTCATGTAGAAGAAACTAGAGCTTGAGAAGAAACTGGAAAGAAAGCAGAGACTCTAAGAGACAGAGATGCTGGGGGGGGGGCGCAGCTGGGTAGCTCAGTAGATTGAGAGCCAGATCTAGAGATGGGAGGTCCTAAGTTCAAATCTGGCTTCAGACACTTCCCAGCTGTGTGACCCTGGGCAAGTCACTTGACCCCCATTGCCTAGCCCTTACCGCTCTTCTGCCTTGGAGCCAATACACAGTATGTACTCCAAGATGGAAGGTAAGGGTTAAAAAAAACAGAGAGAGAGAGACAGAGATGCTTTCCAGGCACAGAGGAGAGTCATCACCAAGGCACAAAGACCAGAGCTTGTGTCATGTGTGATAAACAAGCAAGAGAGTCCATACATTTTATGAAACATCTAGTGGAAGGTAGAGTTAATATTTATAGTAAGTAGCCTTTGAAGGGATTCTTCTAAAAAAAATCTCAGGACTTTAGATACTGCGACTTTATGATCTCTATTTTAATTTCTCGGAAGTCTTCTTGATCACTTTGGATTATTAGTTGAATTCTGCCTTACTGAGGTAAATGATGATGTGACTTTTGGATAAGTGAGGTGTTTTTAATCATCTCTGGCATTTTTAGCTGGCCAACTAAATACTAGAAGAGTGATTTTTGTATCTTTGACTAGTTTTAAACTGGCCAAGTTTTAAAAAATTAAACAACTGAGCTGAATGACCCTGGGCAAGTCACTTAACCCCAATTGCCTAGCTCTTACTCTCAACCTTAGAACAATATTTAGTATCGATCTAAGACAGAAGGTAAGAATTTAAAAAAATAAACAATTTATATATTTCCAGATTACAAATTTCTCACACTGGGTACTGATTATATGGATATTATAAGGCATTAATATTATACCTTAAGATGTCAGGCAAAGCTTAGGTTGCCCTTTTATTTCCTGTTAGTGGATTTATTTTTCAGAGGCTAGAACTAAGGTTGTTTATACCCACTAATTTTTAGGGAGTATTTTAAAAAATTTCAAAAGATGACACTGGAAGTCCATTATAATTTAAAGAACCACCACTACCACCACCACCACCACCACTACCACTTTAAAAAACATAATCCAGCTGGCAGATCATAAAATTCTGGGAACTCTATGCAGTGCCTGTTCAACCCAATCCCATAAATCTTAAAAAGACTAGAATTTCAGAGAAGTTGTTTCCAATTATCCAAAGAAGTAAATTATAGTGTGTAGGATATGATTGTTTGGGGCACAACAAAGAAAACTTATCAAAGCATTTAATACTCATAGACTTGATCTGTCACATTTCTGATGCATCATAAACATCAGAGTCACTGTAATTACTTTAGATGCCTCTAATAAAGTAAACAGCATATAAATATTAAATTGCTTACAATATAAAAATTTAAAACACTCCAATGTCTTCTTTGATATAGTCTCATTAAATTAAGTAAAACTATTGGTTAAAGGTGCTTTAAAATTCTTCGCAGTGGAATCAAGAAATACCTAGGAGATGTGAATCAAAAGAACAGAAAGGAAATATGTAGAAAAATGGGGTTTAAAAATAGAATATAAAAAGAAAAAGAAGAATCTTGTTTGTTCTACCTGTTAGCCCAAAGGGGCTCATTCTAAATGTCAGATCTTTAACTCTTCTGTATAAAATTAGCAGATAAGTAAGTGTGATTCTTGGAAATAGTTTCTTTTAAAATGTCATGATCTCCTTAAATGACCTCTCCCTTTTGGATTTCAGGTCACCATTTTAGTGTTAGACTTCCAAAGGTAGTAAAGCTTTTAAGCAGTGAGTCTAATCTGAAAATTACTTGGTATGAGCCTCCTGATTATTTGATACCAAATCATCTCTTTGTCTTTTACTAAATTGACTAATTGTTGCACTGGACTAGAAAAACAGTAGACTTTCAAAGCAGCACATCAATTGTTCTGAAAATTCTTAGTTTATGGACTGCTTCTGGGAAGTTGGGCTCATGGAATGAGCTCAATATTTCTTGAGGCTTTTACCAGCTACTGTTGGCTTTTTCTGTAAAATAATTTCATACTGGCAGAAATGGAAGGCAGAACATGATGTGGGGACGGTTTTGGAGATGTAGGCTCTTAGTCATCTTATTCAGTTAGGTTTTCCACATATATAATTCATCCTTCACATCCTCTTCTTAGCTTCCTTCCAGACCCAGCCCAAATGTTACCTTTTACAGGAAATCTTTCCCATCCTTCTTTTCTGAGATCTATTATGTGCCTATGTATTTCTATGTATCTATGTATGTATCATCTATCTGAGACAGTTATTTACATGTTGCCTACTTCATTAGAATGTGAGCTCATAGAGGACTACAAGATCAGTGCTGTTACCTATTTTTGTATCGATATCACTTCTAACTGAAAAGCTTGTTGACTAACTTCCTGTGTCAAAGAACAGCCTCCCTCTGATCTTGAACTAACTACTGAATATTAATTTTCATCTCTACACTTAAAGAGTTGGTGGGATCCAACTGCTTCATTATATTCAAGCTTAAGCTATGGTTGAATCCACCCTGTAGCCCCACCCTGTAAGCCCCAGTTGGTGGACTTCCCTCAATAAAATTGCTCACCATAAACCTGCCACAATCACCCTTCTATCTTTTCTCCCTCCAAAATAGCATCGGATGCAAATTTTATCATACAGAAACAATGATCTCAAGCTGGAAGGGACCTTGGAAGCCAACTAGTCCAACATTCTTTTCTCACCAGTGGGGAAAAGGAGATTCAGAAAGGATAAGTCATTTGCTTAGTCGCACAGGTAACAAAAGTCAGCAGTTGCACTCAAATCCTATGACTTCAAACCAAGGTCAGTTTTCTTTGTATTGCAAAAAAAGAGATGTACCTTTCACTAGAGAAAAGTCTGTTTACTACTTGGAAGATGCTCACAAAATAGAAATAGTTCATGGGCCAATAATTTCAGAACCAGAGAATGGTCTGGAGTAGTATTTATTTGTGCTCAGCCTGAGGTAAAGTTTTTTTTTCCACAAAATTTGAAAGCCAAGTGATTATTTTCATATTTATTCTTAATAAGTTATTTGCAGATAGATTTGAGAGTATCAAAATGAATTAGATTAATGTGAGTGGTATTTAGAATTTGGTCCTCTTCCTTTTAATAAAACAGCCCCAATTGTTTGTTTTTTTCCCATCTTTGGAGATTCTGTAAGATTCTGGAGTTGCTTTGTTGTTGCTGTTGATACTGTTGTTTATAGAAAAATTAAAAAGCTGGAGTTTGTTAGTATTTGTCAAACATCATTCAGCTCGTAAGTATAATTAAGCCTAAGTAAAATGAGCAACACTTTAATTAAATGGTGGAAATAAGTAGCTTTTATGCCTACAAATTACACTAACGTTTTTCTTGCATCTTTTCACATTAAACTAAAGCTACCTCCAAGTGAAGAAGGAAACTTTAAAAGCATGGAGATAAACATCCACCTATGTGGGAGAAGGAATGTTGTTGTTTATAAGAGTTAATTTTTCATATTAACAAAAGTCATCCCAATAATTGGTTAGAAAAGCTTACTTTGAAAACAGTGCCAAAGACTCCAAGCCTAACTGTTTCCAGTGGTTCATGCAAAAACTAGTTTTCTGATTTACGGCTGGAAGATGCTCATGTTAAAAGCACACTGTTGGCAGTAAGACTTAAAATGCAATACTTGCTGAAGAGGCACAGTCATGGCTGGGCAAATTCTAGACAGTGAAAATTAAAAGTCTAATGTGGTTACTTTAAGAAAACAATATCATGCTCTCCCACAAATCCCAAAGTTTTGTTTATTTTCTTGAATTGAAAGGAAGCCCAATGGCTTCTTCAAATCTCTCCAACTCATTTATGAAGAAAGTTATATATGTATACATACGTATATTTGTTTATATACCTATATGTTTCTTTTCACATTCTTAATACTGAAATAAATAGAATCATCCCATCTACTTTTACCAAATGGAGAAAATCATAATTATCGATTCTATAAATTATAATAGACTAAGTAGGTGTGAGAAACACTGATCTATTACGGAACACATTAAGATAGACCAGACTGGGATAAAAATCTGCAATGTATTTTTCTAGTAACAATGGAAAATTAACTTGGTTCACATTAAAATGGTATCACTTGACTGTCACTTTTAAAGAGCACCATCAGTTTGTTTAGAATCTAGAAACGAGACAGATTACAGTGAATTGATTTCTTAGAAAAAACTGGTTTCTTCCAGAGGTAGCACAGAAGATTCAGTCAGTCAAAAAGCATTTATTAAGCCCCTACTATGTTCCAGACCCTGTACTAAACTCAGGAGATACAAAAAAAGGTAAAGAAGGTGGAACCTGGGGTGAGAAAGTCTTGAGTTTTAATTCCAGCTCTGACACTAACTAGCTGGATAGTCCTAGACAAGCCTCTTTACTTATCTAAGACTCAGTTTTGTCTTTTGTAAAATGAAGACAATGCCTGAACTGCCTATCTAAAAATTGTTATTATGAAGAAAGTACTTTGTACACCTTCAGGTGTTATTTAAGTGAATTACATATACGTAGTCTTTAAGTGAGAAATTATTTAATTAGGCAATTATTGTGATTCAGAAGTTTTTTCTTATAGAAACTGATTCTGAATTGTCTTTCAGCCAGTTTCTTGAGAAAAGGTCTTCAGCAAGATGCCTTATCAGATCCAGAAGCACCCTGTGACCCTTAAAGATCTACTGAAATCACACCATCAAAAGGTAGCTTATGAAGAATGTGAAGGCATGCAGTTGTTGCAAAACTTTGGATTTCTTCCAGTTAGTCATCAACAAACAGTAGTCTAGGGATAGAGCAAGGGTCTTTAACCTGAGATCTGTAAGCTTGTCTTTTTTTTTTCTTAACTGTATATCAACATAATTGGTTTTCTTTGTAATCCAAATAATTCTTATTTTAGCCATTTAAAAAGATTATTCTGAGAAAGGATCCAAAAACTTCAACAGATAGTCAATGGGGTTAAAGACAAAAAAGAGATTAGAAATTCCAGGCTGGGGCATTTTAAGAGATAGGGATAGGGAATATAGTAAGAGGTAGTAAAGAAAATGAAAGAAGACTCAGGGAGTCTTCCCTGAGGAGAGAGGAAATAATAGAAAATGCTCAAAGCAAAAAAATGCTTGCCACTATAGGACTTAACACGTGTCTCAAAAAAAAATCACCATTCAGCAAAGCAAGAAGATTTTTTTCAGTCATTTTTAATTCATACCCTACTTTTATGATCCCATTTGAGGTTCTCTTGGCAAAGAAAGTCAAGTGGCTTTCCATTTCCTTCTCCAACATATTTGAAAGATGAGGAAACTGAGGCAAACAAGGTTAAGTGACTTGTCCAGGGTCATACAGTTAGTATGTATCTGAGACCAGATTTGAACTTAGGAAGAAGAGTCTTCCTGACTTAGGCCTGGTACTCTATACACTGTGCCACCTAGCTACCCCCAAAACCAAGAAGACCTTCAAGCAAATTTGGAAGAATTTCAAGGTTTGCTAAATGATAAGAGATACCCTTTGAATTCATAGACCTATGCAAGCTGGAATATACATATCTCAAAGTACTTTTTCACAATTAAAAGATTAATTAGAACTAGTAAAGATTAATGATTTAAAGAAGCAAAAAAAATGTAATTTTGGAATCAGAAACTGCTTCTGAGGCTTCTTACTAACTAGTAATTGAAAGGAAATGAGAAGAGGTATGGGAAAAACCACTGACCATGAAGGGTAGTGGGATGCCAAAGCTCCCACTTCCTCCAGAGAACGATGGTATACCAGTAGCTTTAAAAAAAAAAAAAAGAAAGAAAGAAAGAAAGAAAAAAAAACCTTGCTACTGAGAACTTTTAAAGGCAGAGATTCAAGAATAAGAATTTAATCCTAGACACCTTGAAAGAAAATAAAGACTTGAAAAACTTCCAAAGAAAATAATAATTAGGAGTAATAAAACCACAGATGGAAATTTTAAGTGTACCTAGCTCTCACCTGCAGCATGTTTATGATCTATCTTTTAAGCCATAGGCATAAACTTTGAATTAAAAAAATAATCAAGAGTATAAGTAATTGTAACCAGAAAAGCTAATGTTACTATAGATAGAGAAACATAGTTTAGGACAAGAACGAGGCAAAGAGAATAGCTTATTCTGTAAGCTTTCCACGTTGTCTGCAATGTGCTGTCTTTTTCATGTCAAAGTAGCTTTAGTTGTGGGACTTCAGTAATTGGATCCAGTACTTCCACTTTCCCATAAATTACTTAAAGATGCTGCTGTTTACTGTACTTTTTAGATTCAAAACACTTAACCTAACCATAATCTCAAGCTTCAATCGAAAAGTTAAAAGAGCTCTCTCTATTTGCATTCATAAAAAGGAAACAAGTAGACCTCTCTTCTAACTACATATTTAGTTTTCTAAGTAAAAATCTCCTTTAGAATGTTATCCAGTCATTTTTAATCATAAATTTAAGAGTCACAAAGCAAAGATATGCAGATGTTACAAAACTGCTAAGCAAATAGGGCTTATTTTTTTAATAATTAGACTTATCTTTTTATACATAAAGCCTGAAAGTAATAATTAACCAAATTAAATAGAACCTATCTTTTAAATGTTTCCACCTTCATAAAAATACCTATGCTTTACTTTTCTTTCATAAGAAAGTCATATGCAATGGTTAAAGATCTTATGTGAGGAACAGAGAAGAAAGATGAACAAATTCACTAATTATAGCAAAGAGTTCTCTTCCTTAAAATGATTAAGAATAATCTTTTACCTTGGTCATAGCCAACTAGTAAATAAAATTGTATTTTGCATTTTGATGAGTGTCAGGAAGCAAGTGTCACACACCATTTTAATTTATTGAGAGCAGAAACAAAGATAGAAAGTTAAATAATTAACCTTTTAGAAAGCAATGTGTGTGGAGGGAAGCTAGTTAGCTCAGTGGATTGAGAGCCAGGCCTAGAGATGGGAGGTCCTAGCTTCAAATCCGGCCTCAGTCACTTCCCAGCTGTGTGACCCTGGGCAAGTCACTTGACCCCCATTGCCTACCCTTACCACTCTTCCACCTATAAGTCAATACACAGAAGTTAAGGGTTTAAAATTAAAAAAAAAACTCAAAAAAATGGAAGGAAGAAAACAGAAAAAAAATGATTTATGGATGCATAAATTACTGAAGTTTTGATCTTCAACCTTGACACATACATTTTTATTGCTTAATATTGATGATGAAGCCCATGTAGTCTAACATTGATGATATAACCCATAGATTCTTGAGATACTTCTCTATGAAGTATTAAGGAACATATGTGATGATGTGGAATATTATCATTGTATGTTCCAATAGTATATCCATTTTACATTCCAATGAAACCAACATTCTGTTGTGACAAAACATGGAAAAACGAAACCTTCCTCATCCAATTTTTCCTGTTGCTTCCAAACATAAACAAAGTTATTAAATATCCTACATCTCTTTCCTTTTTTTCTACAGGTTGATATGGCTGAAGAACTCATCACCTAGTGTCCAGTCTATGGTTAAAAGTCTCGCTGTACCTAGTTATTTTGGTCCATGGCAAAGAGAGACAATCTGTTGCCTGGATCACACTCAAAGCTTCCCCAGCCATCATGGTAGAATCAAATAGACCTTGTGCTGTGCAAGCACAACCTTCAAGAACCCAAGCTCCCTTCTTTGTCATAGCATAACGAGGCAGTGAAATAGAACTTTTGTCTAGAAATAGGGCATTACAAAACCCACAGGATTTGTAATAATTTCCCTTTTTACAACTTCTGCCTTAAATAGAATATTACACAACACATCTATGTTGCTGTTTAAATGGATTTAATTTTAAATAAAGGGAAACATTTAGCATGGATAGGCATAGGATTTAATAAAACACAAAAGTGTTAGATTTTCACAAAATAGATTATTTTGCTCAATATGACAACTTTGAGCTAATGAAAAATAACTGGGATTTCTAAGTCTCATTGTGTTTCTTAAAAAAGTCACCTTGTCCCAGAGTTTTCTAGAAATGTTCAGAAGCAAAAGCTAATAAATTTAATTCAGATTGTCAAGATGAGTTTTGAATTTTTTAGGTTTTATTTCTGTTAACTGTCTCTGATATCATAGATATAAAATTCTTATCAGATATATTCAGCACAAAGACATTTGTCAATCGACCACTTCCCTTGTCTTAAGTGTATTAATTGTGTTTGTGCAAAACCTTTCCAATTATCCATTCCATTCCAATGAAAAGTATCTATTTCATTTTTTGCTGCTGCCTATATTTCCCATTTAGTTAAGATTTTCTCCTCCATGAATCAGTCAATAAGCATTTATTATATGTATATACTATGTGCCAGGCACTATGCTAGGTACTAAAAGTAAAAAGAAAAAGCAAAAGACAGTCTCTGCCCCTGAAGAAGAGGGGAAACAACATCAAAACCACTTTGTAAAAACAATCTTTTTATGAAAAATAGGAAATAACACAATTATATATCATCCACTTTTCTTCTAATTTTTAAAAGATGTAATCTTTAAAATCTAGACCATGTATCCACTTTGAACTTATTGTGGAATATAGTATAACATTTTGGTCTAAACCTAAACTCTGCCATACTAGTTTCCAATTTTCCCAGCAGTTATTAAATAGGGAGTTCTGTCTTGGGTAATTTATGTTTTAAGTTTTATCCAGTGCTGAATTATCGAATTCAACTATTTCTGATTCTTCTTTGTCTAGCCTGTTCCACTGATTTGTATTTTTATTTTTTTAACCATTACCAAATGGGTTTCATGATTAAATTTGAGGTTTGGAGTTCTGCGATTGCTATTTCCCCTTCATTTCTACCTTTTTTTTTTCCTACTTTCTGCCTTTATATTTTAGGTCCTTTGTTCCTCCTAATGTATTCTGTTATTTTATCCACTTCTAAAAAGTACCCCAATGGTAAGTTTGACTGGCATAGTATTAAATTTGTAAATAAACTTGTACTATTGCTATTATTATTCTATTGGCACAGCCCAAAATAGGCTTCTAACTGCCTAAGTAGTTCTTTAGTTTTTTTGGAAGCATTTTGTAATTGAATCTACACAGTTATTGGGTGTGCTTTGGTAGAACGACCCCCAAATATTTTGTGCATTTTGTGGTTATGTTGGTCGTTTTTTATATTTTTACAAAAGATTTCTGTATTTTTTACCCAGAATTTATGAAAATCTGATCCTCATCTTAATTATAGGGATTTTGAAGGAGGGAATGTTTTCCTGAGGAAGAGCTTAAGTAATTGGATTCTCAAGTCTTCGTTTCCTATCTGGTAAAACTAGGCAACTTCCTGATCAAATTTCCCCTTCAAACTACATAAGTCTATGCTTTTCATACAAATCACTTTACATACAGTGGTAAAATGTATATTAGAACGTGTATTTTTGACAATAGAAGTTGAAAATTATCTGTTGAAATGCTACTTGGTTTCACACCGAGTTCAAAGACCAGAGAATTCAAAACCAAATGTAAAACACAGGATGTTTAAATCACCCTACTTATTTAACACACCAATTCCAAAAAAGCTGCCTCCCATGAAACTACTACTTCAATGCATAATTCTTTGTTTCCTGTGGTTTGTAGAACATTGATCAAAAATCTATGAATGACAAAACCAGTCTTTGAACAATGCCTAGCCTGTGGGGAGAGAGCACTTCCCTGAGGAGGAGCCAGATCTGGTCACTTTAAAGAAAGGGAAAACTCTTATTGTTTGTGCCTTTTTGAACAAGAAGACTTTGATGCTTTCTTCAGCTCAAGAAGATCCATCAATGACTTAAAAGCTCCCCAACTAACAGTGAGTCTCCCAAAGAGTCAACAAAGAGAGACTCTAGGCTCCACCTTTCTTAAAATGTATCCAAGAGAATAGAAAACCAAAATTCTTTGCTAATATGCATTTCCCTTAAGTAACAGTACATCTCAAAGCCGTCATCCTCATTTACAAAATGCTTTTGACTCAATTTTGATAAAGAATAATGACAACTAACATATTAATTTTAAATGCTACTATAAATACCTTGGTTGAATTCAGTTAACTTTTTTTAAATAAACAGGTAATTATCTCTGTCTAGTTTGGATGAGAAGTACTACTGAAGAAAATCAATCCAATTCATTAACATAATAATCATTTACTGTATGTAGTGTATTGTTGAGCCTGGTGGCTTACTGGAAATAGAATCTATATTACTTTTTTCTTGTCTCTACTACCATAAAAAACATTCACATTAGGAAAAAAACCAGATAATCACATCACGGGAGACATGTCAATATTTATCTTTATTTATTTTGAGTTTATTTTAAAGGTTGTGTTTTGTAGCACATCAACAAAATAATGTTACCCAGAAACATTAGTTTTCAGTCTCCTGTATCTTCTGTTTAATAGGAAGACCCTAATTTGGGATTAAAATGTAATATAAAAACATCTTCCTCAAAAATTCGAATCTTGTGTATGTCTCATGAACATAAACTAGAAAAAAATAATTGGTGTTCTTATCAATGTGGTGTTTGGTTAAAACAACATGATGAAGCAAGATAAAAATGACCAGATTAACACAAATTTCCAGAAGAAATAGCATTTTGGGGAAAGAAAGATGTCCAAGAGTAAAAACATTGAACTACCCACGCCATCATGTAAGTAACAGATGTACCTTAGACAGCTCCATTCCTGGGCCACATTGTTTGCAGGGGACACAGTTTCCAGAGCGATCCCTAAATTCTTGTTGTCTACAATCTCCTGTTTCAGACATTATTCTGTGCGGCTAAAAGAAAACACACACACACACACACACAGTTCAAAGTGAATTGTCCACAAAGAGACATCACACTAAAGTACCTTGAGCTCTTTGGAATATGAAGTTAAAAAAAATATTCATGGTATTGCTCTAATAAGGCTGTCTGACATAACTACTGTCACACCCAGAAAGGCTAATTGAGAAAGAAATAAAGCTCATTTTCACTTTTTGAAAAGAGGCCAATGTAGGATAGGCTCTCAGTAAGTCAATGAGCCTAATTCTTCGGGGCACTTGAAGGACCATTCTTTCCCCTTAATACAGAGGAAGGAAAAGTTTCTCTCCTTGGACCAAGTTTTATTCAGCTCCAGGGCAGAGCTGCTGGCTTCCCACAGATAATTTGGGTGAAAAGTGATATATTACATCCTTAGGGGATATTGCTGCAGCCCAAGGAGAATGTCTGGAGCCTAGGAAATGTCTAGCAAGGGAATGGGCATGCAGAGAAAGCTATTCTTCTGCTCTGGGGTTTCAACATTCTTCTGCTCTGTAAACTTCCAAGTTCACAGCAGTCTATTCTCTGATCTGCAAGTAAGAGGATACATTTGCAAATATAATGAATGTGGATGACCAGTTACACAGGGTTTTGCAATGACTCATTAGAAATTTCCAAGTGGCTTCGAAGTGACTGCTATTAGTTTTGCCCGAAGAAAGTCAGTCCTTGCCAAGTGTGCAAAGTGTACATTTTACCTAGAACTCATGAAAGAACCATATTTACTTGCCCGTAATGATTTTGAGTACTGGCTTCGGGAAATTATATCTGAGAATTAATGGATCAAAAGTTGGTATTTGTGAAGTGTTTTCAAAGTGCTTTACACACATGATCTCTTAAAGCCTCACAACCACTCTTTGAGGTAGGGGTGATTAACATGCCCTTTCCAATGGTGACAAAACTGAGGTTAAGGAAGAAAGGTTGAGTGACTTGCCCAGGAGCCCACAACTAGTAAGAGTCAGCAATAGAATTAGAGTCCGGGGCTTTCTGACTCCAACTCCAGCACTGTCTGCTATTCTCTTTCAGCCTTTTCTAGTTGGCAGAAAATGATTGTTTTTGAAAATATTTGAGTTCTTCAAAAGAAAGATATTATGTAAGTATGAAATTATATTGTCATCATTATTGAGTTCTCTAAATGATTTATTGAGATAAATAATACATTTGGGGAAGAGGAAGTCAAATGGGGAAATGTTTGGTAAAGGCAAAGAAGTTTCTACGCCTTTTCCAAAAGAGGGCTCATCCAACTTTAGGTCTGTGTAATAGAAAATTATTTAACTCAAATGTGAAGGGCTCAGGGAAAACCAGGACAAGAGGACTTGGCTATGAAATGAATTCTTTTTTATCAGACATCTCCTCAAAGTCAATAGTTATTTTATATTTCTTTCCTACCCGCCCCCTTGAAGAAGCCAGATGATAATTAATAATATCAAGGACTTTTTTTTTTCAAAATATTTTCCCCTTTAACACAGAATCATGAAAATCTGAAGAGACTGGGCTGTCCATATCTACTTGTTGGGCATAGTGCCCATGTAAGAGGCACTTAAGAAATGCTTTTAGGCAAAGACAGGGCAGCATGGCAGGGTTTGAAGTCCTGACCTGAGTTCATCTCTTGGTTCTGTTACTTAAAACATTTATAATCTTGGGCGAGTCACACTCCCAGCCTCAGTTTTCTCACCTGTAAAATAAGCTGGTTGGACAAGATCATCTTCAAGGTCCCTTTCAGCTCTCAGTCTGTGATCTTATGATGGATGAGCTATTATTTTGTCTAAGCCCACCATGCAGTAGAGACCTCTAACTTAGATGAAAAAGCTGTGTTTCAAAGACATTGAGAGAGAAAAATTCCACATAGCCTCCCTTTTTAACTGCTTATGTTTAACAGCTTTAATAGTCAGCAAATTTTTCATATGTCTACCTGAATTTCTCACTGTAGCTTAACCCCCTTTCCTCATACTCTGTCCTCCATGGAGAACAGTTACTATCCTCTGCATAATAACCCTTCATATATTCAAAGATCATTATTAAGCTTTGCTTTATTATGTCTCCAGATGAAATAAATTTCAGTTCCTTTTAACTTCCCTCATAGGGCCTATTTTCCAACACTTTTAATCATCTTAATGGTTCTCCTTTGAACCCTTTCCAAGTATTCCACAAACCTTATAAGCTGTGCAGTCGGGAACTGGAAATAATACTCTAGTCAGGAAGGGTCTGACTCGTGCTGAGTATGGCACATTTCTACGAGCCACAAGATAATTTATCATTGTCATGGGGCTAGAAATGTTGTTGCTCCAATTATTTGATTTCCTCTATTTTTCAAAGAAAAGAATTTAAACAATGCCTTCCAAAGGCAAGACTGGTCATTTCTGTTCACTTCTGAT
Source organism: Gracilinanus agilis (assembly GCF_016433145.1). Taxonomy (NCBI): domain Eukaryota; kingdom Metazoa; phylum Chordata; class Mammalia; order Didelphimorphia; family Didelphidae; genus Gracilinanus; species Gracilinanus agilis. Next base: position 144,477,804 of record NC_058132.1, read on the forward strand.
TCATTCATTTGTACTATGGAAGTTTAAAAAAAATGGAAAGACAAAGGAGTCTGAAACAATTCTAGAAAATACTCCAGTCTATTCATTACATTTCTTTTCTCATATTCAAATGAAAAAGTAGAATGAGATAGATTTACTTACCAAATGTGCTAGTACAAATACTATGGTGAATAATAATTCTTTTGGTGAGCTTCTAGATTCCATTTCTTTTGATGAACTATATTTCCAAGCTGAAACCAAAAAAAAAAAAAAAGAGAATAAAGAAAAAGCATTAAACTTTTTAAACATGATAAATGCATTTACTTTGAATTTTCTATTTGAAATTTAACAATGCATTTATATGTTATTATTTATTATTTTAAAAGGATCATTTATAAGTCAGCACAGACAAATGACCAAAGTTTATTTTGAAAAGATAAGAGTAAAAATTAAGGCTTTAGCTTGACAACAAAATTTTCTTGAAAACTTCGATAAGCATTAACTTCTTTCATTTTCCATTTTCTCTCTGAAATCACTATTGAGTTCAATATAGTGCACGCTGCAGACAATCACATATCAAACAGGGACAATGAAAGCTACTCCTGACTTCAAAGGCAATTCATTCCACATGCAAGGATGAACTTAGGCTATGCCTCTAGGATGTCAGAACAATCAGTTAATGAAGTCAGTGGAGTCAAACAACCAGTCAATTCACCAGTGAAAAAAAGACAGTCCAACAACTTGTTTGACTTGTCCATTTGGACAAAACAGTCAATGAGGTAAATCTGTACATTTGGCATTAGTGAAATCTGATGCCCACCAGAAGTACACACACTAAGTGTAAAATGAAAATTAGGGGAAAATTAGAATCATCGAATGTTTGGATTTAGAGCTGGAAGGTTCCTGAGAGGTGACCAAGCCCAGCTCCTTCATTTTACAGAGGTGGAAATTAAGGGACAAAGGAAACTAAGTCATTAAGGCTTTTTTTTAATTTGGTAAACCGGTTTGTTTCCATAAGCAACTTGAAGTTGAGGTACTGATCTGAGTAATCCAGAAAAAGAAAATCCAACCAAATTAAAGAGAAAAATTGAAGGATTATTTTGTAAAGCCAGTCAAGTTGACTAGATCACACCTACCCAGTGACAAACAAAAAAGAGATCTATTTAAGAAAAAATAATTGTTTAAAGGGTAACTCCTAGGCATCTATTTAGTTGCATTGTTGAAAAGTAAGTTGAGAAAGTCCAGGGTTTCTTTGAAACAGAGGTTTTAGAAAACAGATACAGAAAAGATGATCTTATGTGCTCTAACAAAGAACAAAGTTCATAGCCTCCTTCCAACTATCTCAAGCAAAACATCCTCTCTCTAGTTCTCCCCCTTCCCAAACAAAGTAAATTATACTAGCATATAAAGAAAAGCCAATCTTTGAGCTGTGCTTAGTTAACCAGGGGTAGATCAACAAGACAGCATAAGTGTCTAAGGCAGAATCAAACTGTCTGTTTTCACAAGTCAGAGTGGGAAAACCACTGGGGAATTATTTAGTTAACTCTTAATTTTTCATCAGAGATGGAGATAAAATAATTTAAGATAATCTAGAGCTTCACTTAAAAAGCCTTTAGTGAATGTGTACTGAGACGAGTAGGCCATTGCTTTTATATCCAATACTAAAATCTATATATTTACATTAATGCTATAATTATTTAATCATTCAGTTCTTTTAAGATTAGGAACACACAGGCTATAAAAACAGAAAAAAAATTTACAGTGCCTCAAAACTCCTTTTCAGGCTTATTTACATTTTGTTAGGATAACAGGATTATGGATTTAGAGATAGAAGGGATGGGGAGATTTATCAAACTTTTCATTTTAAAGAGGAGGCACCTGAGGTCCAAAGAGATTGACTTATCCAAAGTCATTCAAATAAGGTAGCAGAACCAGAATTTGAACCCAGGGCCTCTGGCTCTAACCAGGGTTCCTTTCATTAACTCACATTGCTAAAAAGTACCAACGATAGTTAGTAAGTGATGGATTTCTAATAACAAAAATATTTGTCACTCTAAATTTGAAAAAAAAATTAAGGATAAAAACTTTAAACATACATGTAAAGATCCTAATATCAAAGGGCAGAGTTTGTTAATGTCTACATAAAATGAGAGAAAGGGATTGATAAAGTCAATCAAGCAAACATCCACTTAGTATAGAACACTACACTGGGTTCTGAGAGAAGCTTATAAATAGCATCTATGGGGGAAAAGCAAAAAACCAAAATATTAACAGTTGTGAACATTGATATCCAATTCAAAAACTTAGCTTTGGCTTTTTAGTTCTTGAAAGCGAATAAGAATAACAACACACACACACACATAATCCTCCATCACAGAAATGATAGATTATATGATCCAAAAAAGATTATGCCTTATTTTAGATGAAATTTTTCTTTAACAGGAGAGAATAATTTTTAAATGCTGGTCTCATAGGAAATATCCTCTCTTATTTCATTAACACATGCCAAATTGGACCAAAATAGAGAGTTGAAGAAAGAATCCAAAACTAGCTGTCTCATGTCTAACATTTTAAGGGACAGGCATTTCTCCCAACAAAGAAAATTTTCCAGTAATAGCACTGGAAGAAAAAAAAAAAGCAAAGCAAAACTCCATTTTATTTTCTGATTCTTTTCCTAGCTCTATCATGTGATCTTGGGTAAATCATTTTTGTTGTTGTTTGGTTCTTTTGATGTGTCTGACTATATCTCCATTTGAGGTCTTCTGGGCAAAGATATTGGAGTGGTTTACCCATTTCCTTCCAGTTTATTTATGGATGAGGAAACTAAAGCAAACAGGGTAAAGTGACTTGTCCCAGGTCACACAGCAATGCAGCAAGTAAGTCATTTAGCATCTATATACTTGAATTTCCTCTATTTTGTTTTATTTTAAAACCCTTATCTTATGTCTTAGAAAAGATATTAAATATCAGTTCCAAGGAAGAAGAGTGGTATGGGCTAGGGCTAGGCAATTGGGTTTAAGTGACTTGCTCAGGTTCACACATTTAGGAAGTATCTGAAGTCAAATTTGAACTCAAGACTTCTTATCTCCAAGACTGGCTCTTTAACCCTGAGCCTTCTAGCAGCCTTGCTTCCTCTTCTTTAAAAAGTAGGGAGACATTCCTATTTATTTCATCCCTAATTCACTATATTATAGTGAGGTTCAACAAAGATAATGCATGTGAAGATATTCAGAAAATTATAAAGAGCACTACAAATGTAAGGTATTAATATTAGCGCTATTTGACAGGCAACCCGATAATTTCTGCTCCCAGGGGACTAGGAACCAGAATAGAATCTCAAAAGTGAAGTGATCACCTAAGACTCTAAGACTGAATTTTGGTGAAAGGATATGGGATCTCAAGTCTGAGAACTTGGGACCAAGAGGGTTCTGCCATTTAACTATGGGAACTTGAATGGGTCACTCTACTTCCTTATTCCTCAGTTTCTTCATATGAAAAGTAAAATAAATTCACCTGTACTTTCTGTTCTTTTTTGGGTGGTATAAGTTTATTAAAGAAGCATTTTAACAAATGCACATATGTAACAGGAGTAATTTAATTTTTCATAAGATAGTCTAGTCAAGGGACATTTTACAAGTAATTCAGCTCTGATGAGGTGTCATGAGTATGAAGTTGAGTTTCCTGGAATAAAATGAAATGCAATATGAATTTCTTTGGCATTCATAACATGGGGGAAACTGGGTAAAAAAGTCAAGCATTTAAGTAATAATATTAAGTTTAAAATGAAGCAAAAAATTACATTTCAATTACTGAAATGTCATTAAACTTCTAGACATCTTTCTCAATGACTATTAAAATAACTCTTAATATTGTTCAATGTTCAACTGATGAATCATCAAACGTGAAGTTATAAAGAATGTCATTAGGCTTAAGAATGATGATGATTATGTGTAATTGGGAAGCTGGTTAGATGTACATCTGTGTAGGGGTATAAATTCATCCTATACAATGTCCCCACCATTGGTCTAGAGTAGTGATGATAAACCTTTTAGAGATGGAGTGCCAGGCCCTGCCCCCACCCCACCCCTTCCCTAGACTGAGTGCCATACCAGCCACCTCCTTACCCCAGACAGGGAAGGGAGGAAGTGCTCCCATTGGGCTGCTGGCAAAGGGCAAGGTGATTAGAGGCACATGTGGAAAGGGGAAGGAGAATGGCCCAAGCTCTCTGCTCCCCTCCAGGTCTGCCTCCTGTGAGCTGCTCACCTTCCTCCCTGTGAGCTCCCATTGGGCTGCTGGGCAGAGGGGTGCGTGATGTGAAAAAATGTCATCAGGTGTGGTGGAGAGGGTAAAGGGAGCAGCTCTTCCCAAGTCCCTCTGCCTTTCTAATAATGAACTCTGGGGTGGAGCGGGGGGAAGGATGTCCCATGTGTCCAAAGAGAGCACTCTACCTGCCATCTTTGCCACCTGTGCCATAGGTTTGCCATCACTGGTCTAGACTTATTTTTTTCTTTTTTAGTATAACCTTAGTGGGGCAACTAGGTGGAAAAGTGGATAGAACACTGGTCTTGGAATCAGGAAGACCCATATTCCTGAATTCAAATCTGGCTCAGACACTATCTTTGTGACCTTGAAGAAGTCACTTAACCCTTTTTGCCTCAGATTCCTCATCTATCAAAGGAGCTAGAGAAGGAAATGGAAAACCATTCTAGTATTTTTGCCAAGAAAACCCCAAATGGGATCACAAAGAGTTGGACAAGACTGGAACAACTCAACCACATTATGACCTTTGTAAGGAACAAGTATTATTGGTATGAGGGAGAGAGGATATTTAATAGTAATGATTCAGTTGTATTCAAGGCGCATGGGCAGATGAGAATGGAAATGTCAATGAGTGGTGGGTATCATACATACTCTAATTTCTTGAAACCCTGTTGATTTCCCAGTACTTTATGTTGGAGGAACAAAGGCAATGGTGAGCACTCTTGGTCCTTGGAAAGAACTTTTTTTTTCCTGAAGCAGATCCTTCTGACCATGCTTTGTTGCTTCTGCTATGTACTTGTCTATCTGCTATTATACTAATCACTCACATCAAAAAGAGAATAACTAGAAGATTTTTAGCTTACACAAGCCAGTATGTAATCATAACAACAACTAGTATTCATATAGTACTTTAAGTTTGTAAAATATCTCATTCAATCCTCACAATGCATCTGGGAGGTAGTGGCCATTATTTCCCCTACTTACAAATGAGAAAAATGGGACAGACAGGAAAGTTTAAGTGATTTGCCAGGGTTATAGAGTTGGTATAGGTCTAAGGCAGGATTTGAACTCATATCTTCCTGCTTTCTGCAGTGTGCCATCTAGCAACCTATTTCTTAAGGTATCCAGGCTACGCGTCTTGATCAGTGGATGGTATTGCATATATTTCCTATTTCCACAGCTTCTAAATGGGCAAATCCCAGGGCATTTTTAAAAAGTATGCTCCCAAGTCCCTTATCTAAATATACAAATATCTGTAATACCATGTTAGCTGCCTATGATAGGGTAAAGGAACTTAACACATGTTTCTTGATGACTGATCCCCAACTCATGTGTAAAGAGCTCAAGTATTCAAAAGAGAGCAAAAGTCCTAAAGCTTAACATTTACCTTTTTTAAAAAATGTTAACACACTTTACCTCATATTCCTCCGATTCCCTATTTCCAAGAACGACTTCTATGTACAATTTTGCCAAGAACCCAAAACGTGGATCTTAAAAGAGTATTTCAAATAGCCTGGATAATTTTTCAGAACAAGTCACTTATTTTATTTTATTTTCCATCCCTTAAATAAAAACCACTTGATTTATTAGCCACCAGATGCAGCCCATGCTGGAGGTAACCGTTTTCATGTAATAATCATATATTAACTTTATAGAATGAAGCCATATTCATCCTTTACATTTTTTCCAATATGCAATAACCTGAAACTTTTTAAAAAATCAACTTTAATGTAAACTGGCATGCTCACAATTTATAAAAACCAGGGTTGAGGTAAAGCCAGTGCTATAAATGCAGGCTTGAACATTTTAATACCTAGACTGTAATCATAAATGGATTAAAAACAAATGTCAGTACTAAATGTCAAGTGATGCAAAATGGATCATAAATATAGGGTACTCCTATCTTCAGGAGGGATTACAACCACCAGCATCTCCTATGGGCTATACTCTTATATTTTAGCTTTCAATTTCACTCTATTCAGCTACAAAACGTCCTTGTGGCATTGTGTGTCTGGCAAATCTGTTTGCAGCCCAGAAACTCTTATAGAGGTGTGCTGTGTTACCCATATTGACGTTGGCCTGGAGATGGAAATGATTTTCCTTTTTGCAATCATGAAATATTTTCTACAAGCTTTAAAATTTTCTGCTGCCAAATGCAATATCTTCAAACACCCAAAGTTCAAAATGTTAAAACCTAATGTCAAGCTCCAAAAAATCATGCCATTTGGGAGGTGGGGTGGAATAAAAAAGGACAGCAATTTCGAGTCTAGAGCCTCCTCCCTATTACCCTACCCCCCAAATGATGAAAGAGTTTCATGGGTTAATGAGTGGGTATCATTTTTACACTACAGGACACACTGATGTTTTCAAAAATGTTGCTCAATGATGATGGTCACTAAAATATCATAAGAATTTCTAAACCTGCCTTGTAGATCTGTGCATTCTAAATTTGGAGTAAATATAAATTTGAATGAGAAAGGAATTTCCCTTCTTTTGAAGAAAACTGTATTTCACCATCCTCCAAATATAGCTGTCTAAACTATTCTTTTAAAACATATCCTAAAGAGATTACAATAACTTCTTTCATAACCCACTACAGTCTCTCATTTCTCCAGGCTAAATACTCACCATTCCTTTAAAACCTTGACAAGCTGATTGAGGAGCCCCTGTGTAACATTCACTCAGTCTGATGAGTGTTTATGCCACTTAGTTTCAAATAAGTGCTGGTGCATTTTTTTTTAAACCCTTACCTTCCATCTTGGAGTCAATACTGTGTATTGGCTCCGAGGCAGACGAATGTTAGGGGTGGACAATGGGGGTCAAGTGACTTGCCCAGGGTCACATGGCTGGGAAGTGTCTGAGGCCGGATTTGAACCTAGGACCTCCCGTCTCTAGGCCTGACTCTCACTCCACTGAGCTACCAGCTGCCCCATGGTGCATTTTTATCTCAGGTAGAAAAATCTTTTTAAAAGACTGTTGACTCATAGGCATGCCTTTTAAAAGTCACATGGCATAATATGTCAATTATCCTAATTTTTATTGTCAGCATTTCTGAAAGCTAACAGGCTTTGAATGAACTGTAATGGAAAAAATACATTGTGCAAATTGCCTGTTTTTTTTTTTTTTATTTTTCTGTTCAGCTTTGAAGTTTATTTTCAAATCTCTAAATACTTAATGATAAATTGTCAATGGGCAAACTTTTTTTCACCTGCTTTTATAATGCAGGCCAATGCTCTGAGGAAAGTGCTTCATTTAGCATCAGAACCATTTACTGCCTGTGTGACTCTGGATATGCCATTTCCACTCTCTAGTCCTCAGTTTCCCCATCTATAAAAAGAATTTGCCTAAATGATCACCTTTTGAATTCCTTCCAGCCCTAAGTTTAAGATCCTATTATTATCTTGCTGGAGAGAGGCAATCAATTCACTCAGTTGGTAAGGTCACTTATTCTAGGAAGGCATACTTACTTAAAATGCATTAAGTGAAATCAAAACATGATTTTTTTGCTACAATTTTGAATGTTTTCCTTTAAATATTTGTTCATTGGGTTTAAAATAAGCTAGGTTTTTTCAAACATTAAAAAGTGATTTTTCTCAGTTAATGAAGGTATAGGTTCATTCCTTTAAATAAGTTTTAAAATCAAAAGCCAAATTCTATTCTAACCTGAAAGCCATCTCTGATTCTATTCATGTGAATGAATGCAACTTGTCATTTTTGAGTAAAAGTTTATTCAGCAAGCTGTAAGCTTATACATAAAGTAGAATTATAAATGAGATAAATTATATTCATCTAGTGTGGGCAGAATGTGGCTATTACAAATTCTACAATCACTATAAACTACAGGTCATAGTGATATGAAATGATTGGACTCTTTCTTTCTAAATCTTAAAAGATATTAAGCCTTATCCAAATGTAAGCCACAATCCTAATTCGATTCCCTTATATAAGGGACCTTATCAAGCTAAAAAAGGAAAGACAAATTTTTATGTTCTAAAGTTCAGATTCAAGTGTAAGACTAATTTTAAATTTCTGTAAAACTGTCTTTTAATGAAAGGAATACATTACTTCATGGTTATTCAGAAATATACAAACAATAAATCAGTTACTACTTACTATATAAAGGAAATGTGATAAATTCAATTAAATTATGTGCCAAAATGGTGAATAAGGTATATTCATTAAAGCATTCATAAATAGCTATAAGTAACAGACCACTACTGCACATATAGTAATAATTTCACATTAACCTTCAAGGCAAAGAAAAAAATACTTTGAAAAGAAGACAAATTTCATATTAAAAGTCACTGAAAATACTTTAAAGGCTAAATAGGTGAAAAGAATGTCAACAAATGGCCTTATAACGGTCTCATATTCTGTATTAATGATGACTGATTAAAGTCATACCACCCACACCTTTCTGGAATTAGTTCAACAATGAATTGTGACATTAAGCAACCAAATATTTTCATCTTCTGTCTGATTCATGCTCATTATTTTCCTCTCTCTATCTCCCTCTCATACATGTCATTTTATTTTTTTACATAGGTCTTTGCACCAAGCTATTGATGAATAGTTGAGAGAAGGACAACAGCTTTTGGCAGTAGCTATCAATTGCCAAATCTAAACACCACCTGAAAATTGGTCAGTAAGTGACATATGAAACTTCACCTACTTGAGAAACATAAAGTAGCAATGGCAATACCTAAGATATATAGTGACCTGCACACCATAAAAGATGCAGAAGAAATACTTCACTAATGCAATATAATTCACTCTTTGCAAAACAGTATCTTATCACAAAATAACCACATTGAAATAAGTTCTTCAGTTTATGCATATCCTCTTTAAGAACAATAGTTGCTGTTAACACAATGGAATCTTAATCAAATAATACTGTTTCAAAAAAAAGAACACAACATAGCCAATAAACACTTATTAAGTGCCTTCTGTGTGCCAGTCATTGTGCTAAATAAGTGTGAATTTTATATAGATTATATAGATATATTTATATAGATTATTGCAATTAAGAAAAACCTGTATTCTGTATCCCGTCTGCCGTTATTGTTTACAAAATTAACTTTCTGTTCATGCAAAAAAAAGTGATTCTATTAAAGATTTCTTACATGCTAAAAAGAGGCAAGGTAAAAAGATCCTTATAATTAAGGCAGTTCACTCATTTCAACTCATCCAAACTTTTATTACCAAGGTCATAATTAACTCTATGTTATATTTGTCCACAGAACACCAACAGCAAATGTAAAAGAACTTACAGGTTGGATCAAGTCTTCTTTTCTCTTTTAAAAAGGAGATAGGGCAATCACAAATCTGTTAAATTCTCTCTACAGCTTTTTTTTTTTTTTACATTAAAGCCCTTCATAAATGTCAACCTTCAACAGAAAGGATAACCTATGTTTATGTAACATTTATGAGGTTTTTGAAAGCTCCTTCTACTTTCCTCCCCCGCTACAATTCTTTTCTGCGAGTGCAGAGAATAAATTTGTTAATATGAGAGGCTGTTTCCAGCTGCTAAAATCAGAGGGCAGCTCATCAATCCTCAATCCCGAATACCCACAGGAACAAGCATCTAGGTAACTCTAGCGTGCGGTTATTTGAGGTTATTTCCGAGGTGACCACTAACACAACAGAAGCCACGCGTTTGGAGACAGACACTAGGCAATATTCCCAACTTTTTTCTACCTCTTATCTAAATCTTGGAGCACACAACAAGGTCCCTGGGACATGCCTATGCTTTTTAGAGAGTCGAAATAACCTTCCCTTCCAGAAGAAAATAAAGTTTTTCCACTCCTCTCTCTGGCTCCGAGGTGCTTACTTGCCTTGCCAAAGTTAGAACCCACAGCTGAAAGACTCAGTGATCCCCTTGGCCTTCCTCCCTTCCCAAAGCGCCCTGCTCTCCAGCGCGCGCGCTCACCCTCTCTCCACAGCTAGCCACACTCACACCTTTGGCTGCACAGGATGCGCTCTCACCCCAGGCGATCATCGGTCAGCGCTCGCCTCTCACGGACAGAACAGCCCCTCTCCTCTGGCCCTGCATCCAAGAGTTGCTTGAGGGCGAGAGAAGACCCCTGGGCAGCAGCTTAAGCGAGGCGCCCATCCTGGGGCGGTTCACCTTCTCCAATCCTTGGAGGCCCCTCCCGGAGCGCTCTCCTACTTGCCTGGCTCCCTGCTTCCCCTCCGAGGCCCGCCAGAGTCAAGCACCATGCAGTCGGCGCCAGGTTGAGCTCCTCTAGGCTAGAGGACAGCGGGGTTCGGTGACGGAAAGGGTGGCCAGTCCTGGGCACTCGGCTCTGGAAGCTACTGCTCAAAACTATTGCCTCCGCATGGCGCACTACCGTAGCCCGGGCAACAGCAGCCGCCACTGCCACTGCCACCGCCTCTGTCTCCCCAAGTCCTTCCAGCCAGATATACGGAGCAGCCCCGCCCTCCTCTCCTGTCCTCTCCTGCCTCCTCCTCTCCTTCGCAGGCCCAGCCCTCTTCTTCCCTTCATAGCCAGCTTGGCCTCTCCAGAGACAAACCTTCTCAGTAGGGGGCTGGCTTCACTAGACACCCTACCCCCTCCCAACCCCCACCCCCGCCCCAGCGTTTTACACTTCCATCTCTGCTCAGCACCTAGGCTGATGTCCTGATTTGCTCCAGCCACACAGACTGCCATCGGAAGCCCTAGCAACAACTCACCACTGTGACAACCATGGGTGAGGTGAGTCTTGTGCCCTCCTGCCAAAGTTTGAGAGGGTCAGCAATAACCTCCCTCCTGAGACCCTTGTGGAGGCACTGGAGTGGCCAGCTGAAGGCAGGAAGGTGTTTCAGGTTCTTAGTGAGTGAGAAGGAAACACGCATTTATTAAATACCTATTAGGTACCAGACCCTGTGCCCGTCACAGATATTTTGTTTGAACCTCACAATAATCCTGGGAGTTATTAAGAACCCCATTTTCCAGTTGAGAAACTGAGGCAGGCAGAAGTTACTTGATATGCTGAGTCACACAGGTAGGAAGTATCTGAGGGTAGATTTGAATTCAGGTCTCACTGACTCAGGGTAAGGGCTCTACCACTTTTCCCACCTTGCTGTCTCTAGGCAGAAGACTTCTCTTCTGCTCTTGGCATTTCCCCTATTTAATTCAACAAATATGTATTAAGTGCTTACAGTATGCAGAGAACTACTAGACATTGGGGGAGGTAAAATGGTAAGGAATAACCTCTGCCCTCGAGAAGCTCATAATTTAATATGGACAAAATACAAACACAAATAACTAAGTATAATTAAAACAGCCCTTTCCCTAATTCGGCTACTTTTCAAAAAACTCCTCAGACTTTCCTTTGCCAGGCTTCAGAACTCACTACTTTATGGGTGCTATCCTAGTAGACAGAGCTCATGTTTTGAATTTGGATATCCCTGGCTGAGGAAAGCCTCAGTATGCAACCCCTATAGGTACCATGAAAGAGGGGTGTCACAGTGGGTCAGGAACCTCAGTGTTCACTCCAAAAATATTTTTGAGCATCTGTTATAAATGCATGGCCCTGTGCTAGTGCTTGGAGATGATCCAAAGGCATATCTATTCTAATATCTGGGTGGTACAAAGATTAGAGCACTGGGCCTAGAATCAGGAAGACTCATCTTTCTGAATTAAAATCTGATCTCAGATACTTCCTAGCTGTGTGACCCTGGGCAAGTCTTTTTTTAGCCCTGTTTGACTCAGTTCCTCATTTGCAAAAGGAGTTGGGGAAGGAAATGGCAGCATTCTGGTATCTTTGCCAAGAAAACCCCAAATGGGGTCATGAAGAGTCAGACTGGCCTCAACAGTAAGACTAGCATCAGAAGTTCTCAAGATGATGTTTATGAACTGGGTAGATTTTTTTAAATACTGTGATAACTATATTTCAACATAATTAGTTTCTTTTGAAGCCCTGTGTATTTTATTTTATGCATTTAAAATATTATTCTTTGATTTCACCAGAGTCCCAAAGGAGTCTAATACATGTGTACCAATTAAAAACCCTTGCACTAGCTCCTTAAAGCTTCATGCATGCTAGTATTTAATTTTAGGCTTTTTGAAGTCAAAATTCATACCTTTACTATTTTATTTGTGAAACACACTCGTCAGAACAGTGCTGGACCCCATAGTAGGTGCCCCCATACCTGGCATGTATGCTTTTCTCATCGCTGCTTCCTGGCATGCTTTGAGATTCACCTGAAAATCTACCTTTTGCAAGAAGCTTTTTCTTAGTTCCCCTTAATTCTAATGCCTTCCCCTTCTAGGTTACTTACAATTTATTTGGTAAATAGCTTGTTTTTTACATAGTCGTTTGCATGCTGTCTCCTCCAATAAAATATGAGTTCCTTGAGGATAGGGACGTCCCCCAGTGTTTAGCACAGTTCCTGGTAAATATCAATCATACTGATTGTCTAAATGTTTGTTGAGTCACTGACTGCTTGACCAAAGATGACATCCTGATTTACTACTACCATGCATGGAAATGGTGAGAATTCTGAACATCCCATCATAATTATTTGGCTTCTGAGGTCCCTTTCTCTTCTGAATCCACCATCTTATGATAGAGATAAACCCCTGAAAAGCCATCTATAGAGTCTAATTCCCTTATTTTACAGATGAGGAAACTGGGCTAAGAAGCAATTTTTAAAGGTCACACAGAAAACAAGTATTAAAAAGGAAATTTGTACTCAAATCCTCTGATTTGAGTCATTGCTCTTTCCACCATCCCTGACTGCCTCTCCTTCATTTATAGTGTATTAAGCAATTTCAGATATGTAACCCATAGCTCAGAACTATAGCTTCCTGCTATGGAGGACCAGAGTTCAGCCTCAGAAAATTTTCAATAAGTATATCAGTCTGCCTCTGCCCCCTGGAGCTCAGAGAACATTTGTATCTGGCTAATTTCTAGCTTCAAGGTATCCTTATTTCCTTTTCAAACTCTAACAAGGAATCAAATATGGAACACAATTACATTCAATAATGAAAACAGGAAGTACTTGTAGGGTAATTCATAGAGAGTCAAAGAGCAACTCCTTTAGTGAATTCCATGTACTCTAGGGACCTATATTGTGCCCATAAACTTATGGTAATAATACCCTAAGATTAGTTTCTTCCCACTTTACCTCCCAGAGAAGGAACCCTCTCCAGACCTTCACAGTGTACATCACTCACAGTTCCACTTAAGGCATAGTGTAGACTTGTTCTTCCACCTTCTGTCTGTATGCCTCATTGACCAGCCCACCTCTGATCCTTGTGTGGATAATCTTTCTTCCTTGTTCCAGAATCAGTTCTACCATCGATTTTGAACCAGGACCCCCTCTGGTTAATCAAAATACTGTCTTATTACTTTGCTACTGCTAAATTATGGACCTAAGTTGTTCATTAATTTTCAGCCATGTCTGACTCTTCATGCCCCTCTTAAGGTTTTCTTGGCAAAGCTATAGGAGTGCTTTGTCCATTTCTTTGTCCAGCTCATTTTAAGGTGAGGAAACCAAGGGAGAATTAAGTGACTTGCCCAGGGTCACACAGCTAGAATTTGTCTGACATCAGATTTGAACTTAAGAAGATGAATCTTCCTGACTCCAGGTCTGGCACTATCCACTGTGCCACCTAGCTACCCTTTGTTTCTATAGTAACTGATTTTGTCCAAGAAATCCTCACTTTTCCTCTACTTTTGCATTTACCACCTTTATATGCTGCCTCACATTGCTTTTCCACCACTGATAAGTGTTTCCCTTTCCTCTGGAAAATGTTATAGCCAAGGCCAATACATACCTTTAGTCTATTAAACACATTTCATCCTCTCTGTTACTTACAGACTTACAGCCTCATCAGGTCTGTACACACAAAAGCCCTCCAGGCAGCTATGAAGACCTCCCTTCTGACCCTTTCATCTTTGCTATATTGAGTTAAGGTCATTCAGCTCTTCTTTGCCTCAGAGTAAAAGTAATATGTCCCAATATTGTCAGCATCTTCACAAAAATGAATATTTTTGAAGTTAAACGTTATGTCTTTATCAGTTTCCCTTTTTTAATTCCCATCATCTCTCATTCCTCCAAGTAGCAAGTCATGAAAATTGCCTAGAGATTTTAAAAAGCTGAAGAGAGTACCAGGAACCTGGAAGGTAAAGGGGCAAACTCGCCATCCCTTGCTACAATGGCAAAGACCAACTTCCCCATTACACTTTTATATCATTTGATCCTTTTGACAAAAATCTTTTAAGAGAAGAACATTTGTATCTCTGGTTTACACATAAGAAAACTGAGTTTCAGGGTGGGCAGGGATATAATTGGCACATCTTGGTCTAAAACCCTGGTGGTGAACCTATGGAACACATGCTAGAGAGCACTCAGAGCCCTCTCTGTGGGCACGTGCATCATTGCCCCAGCACAGAGTTCTCCCAAGTTTGTTACTAGAAAGCTAGAGTGATGTGGGTCTGGGCTGCTACCCTCCCCCTCTCCATGTGCACCTGAGGACATTTCTAATATCACTTGCCCCTCTAAAAGGTTCACCATCACTGGCCTAGAAGCTAGCTTTTCTGACTTTGTCCTCTCTACTTAATTCACTCTCTATTTTGTTCAGAGATGTTAAATATCCATATATATGCCTAGGGAAGGCTAAGCAGGCATAAATGTGAAGGGCAGATTAAGGAGGAAAATAAGATTGTATTGCGTAATGTGTACTAGGCACTGTGCTAAAAATTTTACAAATATCATCAAAATGAATCCTCACAACAACCCTGATAGATAATTTCTATTATTATCCTCATTTTACAGTTGAGGAAACTGGGGCAATCAGAGAAAAAGCAACTTGCCCAAAATCATTGTGTTTAATAAGTATTTGATGCCATATTTGAACTCAGGTGTTTCTTACTTCAGCCTCAGCCCTCTATCCACTGTACCATCTAGATGATGGGAAACAACAAGTGAAGGCAAGTCTACTTGTTAAAAGGTTATCTCAGTATTACGGGTGGAAGGTAATGAGGATGGGTACTAAGTGTGGTAGAATTGGGAATAGAAAGGAAGGGACAAATGCAAAGGATAGCTCAGGTAGGATTAAAAATAAATGAATAAGAGAAGTATGAGTCAAAGATAGCCCCAAGGTTGTAAACACAAGAGATTGGATGGATTAATTGTAATGCCACTGGTAAAGTCAGAAGGAGGTATCACTTTGAAGAAGAACATAACAAGGTTAGTTTTTGAACATATGGAAGTTCAGGGGTGTTGTTGATAGAATAAAAGTAGAAAAGTTCTGGAAGGCAGCTGGAAGTGAAGTTGTGAAATTCAGGAAGATAAAATTTGGGAATCATCTTCTAGCTGAAGCTACGGGAGCAAATAAGATGGCAGAGGGAGAGAAAAAATAAGGATAGAACTTCTAAGGATAGAAGGGGAACATCCAATTTCAGAATGAGGAGTCAGCAAGAGACAAGAGATGGCTAGAAAAACAGAAGAGAGTATTCAGAAAGAAAAAAGAATTAAGAGGAAAAAATGTTGCAGAGAAATCATAGAAGAAGAATCTGATGAGGGCAGAGAGAATGCCATGGATCTGATTATAAAGGGAGCTAGTTTTGGATGCAGAAATCATATGGAAAATGGGTGAGAAGAGTATGAGTAGTGAGGAAATAGACACATTGGGGATAGACAATATTTTCAAGAACTTTTCAGGGGTGGAGAGAAGAGATTCTGCATGGTAACTGAATAAGGTAAAAATGTCAGGGGAAGGCCCTGTTAGGACAGAGAAACTTGACCATGTCTGTAGTCACATGTTTTGCCCTATTCAGTTTGAGATCCTCCCTTTCCAAATCATAAACAGACCATGATCATTTTTGCATCTGTGTCTTGGTTAATCACTTCCCCTGCCTGAAATAAATCTACCCAAATCCTACTTTTCTTTTCTTGATTTAGTCCTGCTTCCTCCATGACACCTCTCTGATTTTTCAGTTCCCATCGATATCTCCGTTCTCTGAATTCCAATTACATTTACTGTTATAACCACAGGTTAGCTATTAATCTCCAGTTTCAGATGTGCTCATTTCATCTCTCTCTATATGACTGGAAGTTCTTTGAGGGCAAAATCTGTCTCATATACAGTACCACCAAGCACAATACCAGGCACATATAAATAGATGTTGAGCCTATACTTATTATGTAACTGATCTTAAGGTAATTTGTAACATGAAGTTAAAATTTTACATTATTTAGAACTCATTTTCTAATAATAAAATAAAGTTTAAAAAGGGCATTTTTGCATTACAGATAATTAGCCTTAAATAATTTTGAAATGCTATATTATTTGTGGCAGTACTTCCATATCAAATTATCTTGCACATTATATTTGCATATACATTTTATTTATATATTGTTTTTTATATGTACATACATACAAACACACAAATATTATATATGGGATTTACCTAATATATTAATTCAACAAACTATTGAATGCACTATGCCACAGTGGATAGAGTATCAGGCCTGGAGTCAGGATAGCCTGAATTCAAATCCTGACTCAAACACTTACTAACTGTGTGAACTCGGGCAAGTTGCTTAACTTCTCTGCCTCAATTTCCCCAGCTGCAAAATAGACATAATAATAGCACCTACCTGACACAGTGGTTGTGAGCATCAAATGTGATCATTGTAAAGTACTTAGCACAGTGTCTGGTGAACAATAAGTGCTATATAAATGTAATTATTATTATTATTATTATTAATTATGTGTCAAGTGCTGGGGATACAGAGTTAAAAATGGAAATCTCTACCCTAAAGGAGTTTACATTCTAAAGGAAATAACATATAACCTTATAAATAGATGCAAAATATACAGAAAGTAAATCCAAAGTAATATTAGGGGGAAGGACCTAACAAATGGATTTTCTTTAAGATGCAGAGATTCCAAGAGGTAAAAATGAGGAAGAATGCTCCAATCATGATTCACATCCTGTGTACAGAATCTGGAGATGGAATGTTGTCAGGGACTAGCCATTTTGGCCAAAATACAGAGTGCGTGAGAGGGAGTAATATATAATAAACCTGGAAAGGTAGACTGGAGAAATACTGTGATTATAATCAAAGCCCTGGAGGCCAGACATATAGCCAGGTAGACATATACTACTAATATGTGTGTGTGTGTATTATGTATATATGTAAACTTACAGATAAGATAAGGAGGCTGTTTTGACATCATACTTTACATATATGATGTCTGCTAAATGAAATGATTGCAAATAAATATTCTAAATAAGAGCACAGTGGTAAGAATCTACCTCCCCCCCCTTTAAAAAAATCTTTCCTCCAAGCACTCCTGGATGGTAAAACTCATGTATCTTTTATATAAAAAAAGGAGATTCAAACTTAATAAGTTCTATTCCTTCCACAGTAGAGAAGTCAAAAGTTAGAAAAAGGAGGGCTGGAGTCATCTTTGGTTTGGAGGTTAGAAAAGCTTCCTTTGCTTCCTCTCTCCTCATTCTTCCTCCCTCTTGTCTAATCGCTGTCTCTTTAGAGGAATGAGGATGAGGTAGCAGTAGAAATCTGTGCTATGAATCTGAACAGATTTTGTCCTCTCTGGAAGTCACAATTTCTTTGTGATTATGACAGAATCATGTTCTTCATGTTTCACTTTAGGTTGAGTTCTTTCAAAATTATTTCATTCCCTTCCTACATCAGAATGCCTCTAGTATATCAAATAAATTTGGTGTTCTTGTATTTTTGTGGATGCTCATGGCATCTTCATTTTATTGAGATCTCTCATTCCCTGAATGAGAAAGAATCAGGCCAATCAAATGACCTAATCAAGTTATAGTTTTATCCCAAAAATGACATCAACTAGATAAATGACTTCTGGAGGTTCTGTTAAACTCTATAGTTCTGTAATATTTGCTGGACCTCATCTTTGACCCTCACCTTCTCTTCAATTTGTAGTCAGAATTTCTGGGGAGACACTGGGAGGCTGTCACAAAGCAGATTCTTATGCAAACAAACACCTTGGGGTCAACTCTCTGCCCATGGTACCACAGTGACTCTGGATTTGGTGATAAATGGTAGAATTATGGTACCCATAATTATCTGTTGTTCAAATACAACATGCAAAATTATAATAATAAAAGATCTAAACTGTACTCATTTTTGAAAATGTTTGTTGCCTTTTTTTAGTACCTTTAATAAAAAGAATTTATTGTCAATTTGGAGTTTTTCTTGAGCTCTATGTGATCCTTTATAAGATTCAAATAGAGGGGCAGCTGGGTAGCTCAGTGGATTGAGAGCCTAGAGATGGGAGGTCCTAGGTTCAAATATGACCTCAGACACTTCCCAGCAGTGTGACCCTGGGCAAGTCACTTGACCCCCATTACCTACCCTTACCACTCTTCTGCCTTGGAGCCAATACACAGTATTGACTCCAAGACAGAAGGTAAGAGTTTTTTTTTTTTTTTAAATAATAAGATTCAAATAGCAGTTGTTGGATGATGGCTGTTTTACCTAGAAAATGTTGTATAAGCAAATTATCCATTGGCACTGGCAAATATCATAACATATTCCTTACCTGGAATATTTGCTTTATTTTCAAGAAAGAAAAAAATGGAAAAGTATTCTCAGTGATGTGGAAAACAGTTTTAAAAAATTATAAATGCTTATATATGGAAGAGATAAAGAGATTTATCCATAGTTGTCACATTAATATCAATGGAAGTTTTAGCATATGCAAACAAAGCACTAAGCTAGTATTACTCAGGGTCTGGGTAACTCATTGGAAAATATTTACAAAAACTCCAAATTCTCCTCGGTACAGAAAGTTGGCTAAATAAGATCTCCTATAATGGCATTTAGAAAATTCACAAAAACTATTTTAAATGTGGTGATAAATCATCATAATGATAATATTTTTAGAAGGCATACTTTTGCTTGCCTTGCTAATCCTCCTAACTTGGTGCATTCGATACTCCCTGGTAGGAATGTAGAAACCGATTCATGTGGTAGAGATTCAAAAGAAGGACAGTCGAGAAGTAATTTGGAGCAACCGTGTTGATAGACAAAAGTGCTTGACATAGTTGTCTCAGTAGCAGAAAATGCACGCCAGAGGAAGTTACTATCTTTATATCTCAAAGACTAACATTGTTCCCCAGTGGGCTACACAATGCACTTGTTATAACAGTTGTTAGAAAGTTATGCTACTGACTAGGCTATCTGGGACATTCACCACTTCCACCACAACACACAGCCAGGACAAACTTTGAGTAGTTATTAATCTCTGGCTACTTTTGTAACTGAGAATTGCTAGTTCATTGACATGGAAACCTATAATTAAAGCTTCTAGTCAATTGTTCTTTTCTCAACATTGTGACTTGTTTAATTTCTCAGCCTGAGGCTGTGTCTATACCATGTCAGCAGTTATTTATTTAATTTAATGAATTCAAGTAAAATAGATTGGGGAAGGGGAAACCTGAATTGGGCTGATCTGGCCCTCTGGTCTGTTTTAACCATATAGGGACCAATTTTTTTTTTTCATTTTGTTCTTTGTAGATAGCTCTGTTATGATGTGATTGTTATAATGAGGCTAACAAAAGGATATATTACTATGTGAAAATGAATTAAGGGTGGGGGGGGGGGGATGACAGAGATAATCCCGAGGGCCAGGACAAAGCGTGTCTACATGTTGCTTTCTCCCTTGTTACTTTATAGTCCTTTTTTTCGAGTTTCCTTTGCCCCTTGGTCCAGTAAGGCTGGAGTAATTTGAAGAAGGTTATATAAACTATGAAAAATTTAAGAAATGATGATCTAGGAGGTCATGGTCATAATTTGTTGCATTGTGAGGAGAATAAAAATGTAAATACCTCTCCTGGCACCAGTAAAAGCAACAGTTAAGACTGGAAGATTAAATTCTTACTGACAGACAGCCCTTTAAATCACAGTCAGCTTGGCATGGTCTTAAGTAACCTTCCCTGACAACTATCAAAGTAGGAAAATCAAATCTACAGTGCTAATTGCCCTCCTCCTAATATCAGGCAGCGGCTTTAAAAAGGAATGCAAATGAATTGGTTTGGGGAAATTAATGATAGATGAAATCAGGCCTCATTAGGCCATACTCATTTCATCCCAACATCAGGGTAAATGGTAAATGGCCCTATCACCGTTTAGCATTATCTTCTGGGAGGTTTTTTAGCCAACACAAAATAAGAGTATTGTTATGGTAACCGATTATTCTGCCCAAATAAAACCAAGAGTGGGATGGGGAAGAAGCTTTAATGAATCAATGTGAAAAACACTGATCTCTCTGTTATTTCATAGAGCCTTTTTGTAATTATGTTCAAAATGAAAAAATTTCACATATTTTAGTACTTAGGGAGCTGATAAAGTACTTGAGACTGTCTTGTTTTGCTTTCTCTTTTCAAATTCAGTTTAGTCCCACAGTTTAGATATGTGCTCTGCCAGAGGGTACCTTAACTGAAAAACTTTAAGTGAGACTCAACTCATATTTTTATGTGAAATCCTGAGTGCTGACATTCAGATCATTTTCACAAACAATTGGCAAATTTTAACTGGCAGCAACTATCACTGTGCATTTGAATGCTAATTTGGTAATTAATATAAAACATTTTTTGAGTGTCCTTTTGAATGGGCTTTGATCTTTCAAAAGAGCACATGGATATCTACGCAGGGCTTTGAAGCAAGTTTAAGGGAACTTGACTTCACTTTGAAAAAAAATGACATTTCATTTTATACATAAAAAAAGCTTGAGTAATTCAAAATGTTCAAAGAATCTCTGAAAACTACAAGTAACTGCAGTGTTTGTGTATTATACATAAGAATTATATTATATTATATATTATAATATATAAGAATTATATTATATATAATACATAAACACTGCAATTAGGTCTTAAACAGATCTATGTTGTGCTCAAACACACATGAGCAAAATATCCAGTTTATGCAAGACTTAATTTGTTCTTTTATATAAGTAGGAAGTCATTTGTTTTAGATAACTTAACTTAAAAAAAATCACATATTGCTATTTGTAAATGAAAAACTAAAACAGACAAAAATCATCAAATCTCCATAAATAATCTCCATCCACATTTAGTTACATATTCAAATCTATATATCTATTCTCTGTGAATTCTGCTGCCTGCTCAAATCGCCACAGCCTTTTACTTTGGCGAACTGCTCTTGTCTGTCCTGTTTGCTAGCAACTAATTTTCACAGCAAACTGTGCAAATATCCCACTGCAAACAATGCTTTGCTGCATAAATCAACTCTTCCATTTCCTCTGACACCGAGTGAGAAGGGTGGCGTTGCATTGGACGGTCAAGATTCTGGTTCGAGAGGGTTAAACTTCTTTGCTCCTGACACACATCCATACACACGGTTCATACTAATAAGAACAACACTGAAAAGCTTGCAACAAGATAGAAAATGTAATACCTGCAACGTGCCGAAGTCTTCCCAGTCTCCGCCCTTTCAGTGATTTAGTTTTACACTGGCACCACTTCTGTACCAAATGCTTCTTCCTCCCCTCAAAATGTGTGTCAGCACAAGCCCGGACGAAACTCCAAATCCAGGAAAATAAAATTAACCGCGCAGATCAAAGGCAGAGGAGCACGGAGACCAAATGCCTGTAATCTGATCAGTGATCAGATGCCATTACATCAAAGGCAGTGCTAAGTTGTTTGGGCTTTTTTTTTTTTTTTTTTAATATGTATTAAAAAAAAAGAAAATTCTTTTTTCAGCAGGTAGTTAGTTGCCTCCCGCCTTCTGGTCCTTAAATGGCTTTGTTGAACGTGGATCACTGTGCCTTCTTTCCTCGTTTCTGTGCCTGCCGGGAGAACGTGGAGGATTCCTCCCTGGCTCCCCCGAGTTGAGTGGCTGGATCTGTAGCTTTTTCAGTTCCCAAGCTGTGTTGTGGATTGTGTGTTGGGAGTTTTTCCTAGTGCCAGCGGGTTGTGCTTTATCCCTTTCATCTAGGCGAACTGCAGATCCCATGACATCATTCAACGCTGTGGGACTGGTAGGAGAGCTATAATTCAGCCTGTGGGGGAATACAGCGAGCGAGCGAGCGAGCGAGGTAGCTAGCAAGAGAGGAACAAGAGTTTGCATGATTTCTAATCAGGTTAGTTCATTGTAAACCGCACAGGGCTCATTTCAAAGTTTCTGTTATCTGCTTCCTAGGGAGAAGGGAGAGAGAATACAGCCAGGGCTTTTATGTGTGATAAGAGCCCCGATAAGTGCCAAATAAGAACGCGGAAAACCTTATCTTTGACCCAAATCACCACTTCCCACAAAGCCGGGGGTATCAGACATTCAGAACAATTTCATAGAGCGGCCACGCAATTATGAAAAATGCCTCCCGATCGCCAGATGGACTGGGTGAATGGCAACAATAGCAACCCAACTGAATGAGAAAGAGGTCTCAAAGAATTCAAGTAAATTGTCCTCTTCTGGAAAGTCAAAAAGGAAGAAACCCATTATCAATTAGAGAATGGCCTTCTAAATTAAAATAGGGCTGCCTGACCAACTAATTAAATCAGCAGACAAAAGTCTCTTGAATTCTGTTCTCAGATCTGACACCAACTTGCTGGGTGACCCTTGGCTGGGACTCAAACTTGTCTTTGCCTTAGTTTCTGATTTTGTAAATTAGATTTAATAGCACCTCCTCGTGCTCAGTATTATCAAGCTTAATTAATTAATACTTGCTAAATATTTTAGGATTTTCACATGATATGTAAAGGCAAAGTACTTTCAGGGTACAGTGATGGTCCCAAAACCTTTTGGAAGGGTGTGGAAATCATGCCTGGGCAAAAAATAATTTTGTTATTGTTCAGTTGTGTCTCACTTTTCACAACCCCTTTTGGGGTTTTCTTGGCAAAGATCCTGGATTGGTTTGCCATTTCCTCTTTCTGCTTATGTTATAGATGAGAAAAGTGAGGCAATAGGGGTCAAGCGACTTGCCCAGGGTCACACATCTAGTTAAGTGGCTGAGGCCAGATTTGAACTCAGGAAGAAGAGTCTTCCAGGACTCTTGGCCTGGTGCGCCATCCACTGTGCTATCTAGCTATCTTTTATTTAATAAATAGCTTGCATTTATTTGATACTTTAAAATTCACAAAGCACTACATAAATAACTCATTTTGTTCTCACTTTTCTAGGTGGTAGGTGCTACACTATCCCCAGTTTTTGAGATGAAGAAACTGAGGCCAACAGAGATTAAGTGACTTGCTCAGGACATAGCTAAAAAGTACCTGGGGTAGGATTTAAATCCAGATTTTTTTGAGGGCTGGGTTCTCTGTCTACTATGCCACCTAGCAGACAGTTTCCCTAACTTGTTCCTAGAACTTTATAATCAGAGAGAGACCTTTGAGAAATGGAATATAAAACTCAATTCCACACTTGACTCCAATTCTCTGCTGTCAGTGTTGAATGTGAATCTAAAAGGCTTGCACATTAAACTTTTCCCCCCCTTTATTTATTTCTTATAATTTATGAAGAAAAAAACTTTCAGTGACCTAATCTAACTTCTCTTTGTGGTAAAATACATAGGAAGTCACCATGATATTAGACACAATATAATTTTTATATGACCATGTTTTCTTTTGAACATAGCACCAGGAAACAGCAAATTGTGGTTTCAAGATCATAGGGTTTTAGACTGAGAACTGGAAACCACCTTAGAGGTCATCTGGTTCAACTTCTTTATTTTACAGATGAGGGAATTGGAGGCCAAGACAGATAAATTGTCTGAAATCTCTCTCTGCCTTTTAAATTTTTTAATCATGGAGGGAAGGAAAATTATTTTAGTTTGCAAAAGGAAAAAAAATTCCAACCTTAAAAATTCATTAAGGGAAAAAAAAGTAAAATTTGAATCTTTCCTTCTTGAGAGCAGGAACTGTCTTTTCCCTTGGTTGGTATCTCCAGAGCATATGTTGAGTGCCAAATAAATGTTTATGGACTGACTTCCCTTCATCCCTCATTGATTAGCTTTTCTCCTTAATAGAATCTAGAACTGGAAGAGATCTAGTTAAATATCCTATTTTACAAATGAGTAAACTTAGGCCCAGACAGTTTTAAGTGACTTGCCCAATGTCACACAGGGGTTAAACAGAATTCAAACTCAGGTCATCTGTCTCTAAATACTCTGACTTTTGCGCTCCTGACAAGGTCTCCCTTTCATTCTGTAATATATTTTAGATACTGTCAAGTTTTTTTTTAAAACAAGTTACTATTCTAAATTTCCATAACTTTAAATCAAAATTTCATTTTCTTTTTTTTTAATAGCTTACTATTTCAGAGGGAAGGAAAGAGAGGAACTGAAACTCAAAATGTGAGAAAATGAATTTTTAAAATTATTTCTACATGTAATTGGTATAAAGTGATTTTTAAAGCCTAAGCCCCAAAACACATATCCATATATACATGTGATAAATTCTACATGTAATTGGGAAAAATAAAACATTACTAAAAAAAATTTGTTGAAATACCTTACATTTACATTGACTTCATTTCCAAATCTGTCATTCCTTCTCTCTTCTCTGGAGAGCCATTTCATGTTAGAAAAACGTTTTAGAAGCAGCTAGGTGGCACAGGGTATAGAGAACCAAGCTTGGAGTCAGGAGAACCTGGATTCAAATCTGACCTCAGTCACTTCCTAGCTGTGTGATCCTAGGCAAGTCATTTAACCCTGTCTGCCTAGTCTGTGCCCTATCTGTCTTAGAGCTGTTTTTAAGTAAGACTTTTTTTTTTTTAAAAAAGAAAAAGAAAAACATTTTAAAAAAGAGGGAGAAAAATAGTTCAGAAAAATTAATCATGATTTTCTACTTCTGGAAAAGGGGTAGGGGGTACATTTTCTCTTCTCTTTTCCAAGGCCAAGTTTAATCAATACAGTTAAAAAGAGGTCAATTTCTTTATTGCTGATATTCTTTCCATTTACATAATTTTAGTCATTGTGCCTGTTGTTTTTCTAGTTCTGGTTCTTCTTCCTTCATTTTGCAATCAATTCATCCAAAACTTCTCATGCTTCCCAGTATTCTTTATTGTTTCTTCTGGGACAGTAACATTCTGTGACATATACATACCATTATTTATAAAGCCATTCCTGAAAAAATGGACATTTACTTTATTCATTGCTTTTCTCTCAGAAAAAAAAAGATAACATTATAAATATCTTGGTGTGGGCAGGATCTTCATCTCGTTTATCTTCTGAGGTTGTATGTCTACCAGTAGGATCTCTGGGTTAAATGTATATGCATTTTAGTCACATTCCTAGCACAATTCCAGATTACCTTGCAGTAGGTTCCATCACCTCACAACTCTCTCTACAATGTTCACACATGCCTCTGTTAAAACAAATTTTAATAGTATATGATCATGTTAAGCTATGAATTAAGACAATCAGATGAAAAAGACATTAGCTGTCATCTAATCCAAACCCTTCAGATGAGGAATCTGAGACCCAGTGAAAACAAGTCAGATCATACGTAGTAGAACCAGGATTTGAATCCACATCTTCAGACTCCAAATCCAGTGCTCCATATCCACTGCATCACATTGCCTTGATTGGTGCAATATAATTTATGTCAAAGACATTTTGTTTTTCAATTTTGCTTTTATAATGCTCTTATCACCATGACCTAAGGATATCCAAGGTTAGTATCTGAAGCTAAATTTTAGCTCAGGAAGATAGGTATTCCTGAATCCAGCCATGACACTCTATTCCTCTTCACCTTCCTAGTCCAGAGTATCTATGGTGACAGGAACTGCTTAAGTACAGAATTCCATAAGTTATTTCTTTTAAAAAGTTGAGTTACAAAAAATAAAATAAAATAAGAAATTGAATTATAGTCTTAAATGGATTATTCTCAACTTTCTGTTGTCATATATATGTAGCTTCTCTTTCTCTTTCCAACAAGTTGTGTTTTAGTTACTGTGCTTCCACATTTTGTGATCATTTCCCTTCAGAATCTGGAACACACTTCTGCCATATCTTTATCTTAACATGTTGTAGGTCATGTGAATTATAGTGACAGTGAATTATTGGTTCAGGGTGTGCCAGTTGTTTTTGTATTGAATTTCATTGTTCATTAAGCTCACTATATCCACTTATGAATAATGTAGGGTCTTATTTTCTCTTTTCTAAGGATGTTTTATGGATTCCAGGGTAACACACTTGTGTAACAGGAGACTGGCACATGCACAGAATAGATCGATATTGACTGATACAACTTTCCCATTGGGGAGAGGCTGGAGATCTTGCTTTGGAGGGAGTTGTGATATATAATGGAAATTATATATCACATATATTCCATTTCTAGCTCTGGTTGGCTAATCCTGCAGTGAATATGAAGCTCTTTGATTATCTGTGGAGACATTCAAAAAGTCCCAAAGTCAGTCTAGGCTTGGTAACTTTGACATCGTGTTTGGTTCCTCCATCACAGTGAATGTTTTCGATTCCTTTACTAATGACATTCACTGAGGAATAATGCTATAAGGGAAGAGATCACAGGCCTTCTCCTTCTGAGGCCATGTGGCCTTGTGAATATAGGTTTGGGTTTTTGTTCTGCCTCAGAATTTGTTCTTCTCCCTTTTAGGTGAAGGAAGAATGGGTTATGCAGCTACCTCAGCTTTGATTTCCCAAGTATCAAGGGAATGGTCTTCACAATCCAGCACAGAGACAAGAACCCAACAGTGATGCCTTATTTAGATGTGAACCTGTTGAGATCAGTGCTACATAGGATCTGGTCACTTTCTCCAGAAATCATCAAGGAATGGGGACAGTATGTCCTTCAGGTAATAAGAGGAAGTATTTGGACTTTTGTTATTGCTATATCTCCAAAGTAAATTTTCCTTAATAAAAGCTAATATTAAGTTGTTAAATGGAGCTGCGGTGCTACTCACCAGCACCTAAAAGTCAGGGGAAACATAGCCAAGGGGAGGCTCAAGTCAATGGAAGTAGTGACACCACAAAACCCTGAGGGTACCCCGGAACCCTGAAAAGGACTTACAGCTTACCTGGCTACACAGGAGAAAGGATAGTCATATTAGAGAGAACTGACTTGAAATGGTTATTTTTAAACTTGATTCACTGTTCAAACATTTTTACGAGATTAGGAGGACATTAGAGAGATATCAACATTTTATTAAGGAAATCAAACTTGCATATGCAGTTCATAGGACCACAGATTTGGGCCTGGAAGGAGATGTAAAGGCCTTTTAGAGAGACTAAACTCTCAACCAGATGCCTTGGAGTCCTTGAGGTCCTATGACTACGCATTATGAACATGAAATTTTATATACCAAACAATTCAGTAAAAACCAGATTTTGGAGAATATACACATGAAAAGATTTCCAAATTCCTAAATTTTCAGATAATCTCATTTTTCATCTCTAACTCTGTTGACATTTGATGAACCAAATGGGAATAACACTGTATGAACCAGAAAAAAAATCAATTCTAATTACAAAGTTAGGACACTCAAGGTCATTAGGGCAACTAGATAGCACAAAGGATAGAATGTCTGGCCTGGACTCAAGAAAATCCTCTTCCTGAGTTCAAATCTGGTCTCAGACATTTACTACTTGGATGACTCTGGACAAGTCACTTAATTGTTTGCCTTAGTCTCCTTATCTATAAAATGAGCCAAAGAAGGATATGGAAAACCACTCCAATTTCTTTGCCCAGAAAATCCCAAATGGGATCTCAATGAGTTGATACGTCTGAAATAACTGAACTGTCACCACAAGGTCATTTAGTCCAACCATATACACATTATGAATTCTAATCTTCTTGGAGTATCTACCTATTTGATTGTCATACAAAATTAAATATAAAATATTTTGTGAATTTTTTTATAAAATATCTTATAAAAGAAATATGGCATATATATCCAGAATATGCTACACATGTAGATAGATGCACACATTATACATGTACACGTATGAACAGTAGAATAGACACATACACACATATATATGTACACACATACACATACACACACACTGTGCATACTGTTTAACCACTTGGTTGAGCAAATACTCAGTTATTTAGAAACTTTTATTTTAATGATGTAGACTAGCTTGCCTACAAGCAATTTTTTTTGATTATCTCACATTTGTTCTCCCAATATAAGGGGCCTCTTTATGGCCGTTAGAGAGTTGGCAACATGTTTTCTCTAACTCTTTGGCAAATATGGGTGGCAGTACTTGTCCTGTTAGTTAAGAGGGTATCAACAATGTGGATTTATCCTTAAATTCTTGGCTTGGATCTTCACCAGTGAAAGAAATAACCCTCCTCCCTTTGTGCTTTGTTTCAGTAAACCCTATGATATAATGGTGATGATCACACAATTATGAACTAACCGGATTTAGTTCTTTCCTCATGACTGAAGAAGTAAAGGAAGAATAATAAAAACAAATATGTATTAATATACCTACTTTACCTCCAGCTACTCTGCAGCTAGCCAGCTTTAACTAGTTTCTAGCACAACCCCTATAGGAGAATTCTTGGATATAATTCCTATTTTAAACTGAGCTGTTCCTCATCAGTTCTCTCACATTGGGAGGTAGGAAGTGTCACGAGTGTTAAAATGGGTTCAATACACCCCTACATCTGCTTTTCTCATTCAAACTCTTGAAAGTCCCTACAAATCTTTGAGAACCAGGACTGAGCATTGTAGACAGCAACTCTCAGTTCTGCCTTCCAATGGCTTCTCTCAGTGTGGCAGTCAGTGGCTAAATTGTGTGGGACTCTGAAGGATTCTTGTGTTTATTGATTGTCCAGCCCATTCCCTCTAGACTCCCCTCACTGCCATTCCCTTCATCTCTCTTACCAAAATTTCCTCTGTAGAAGCTATGTCTTGTATAATTTCAATTCTATTGCTATACTACTAATAAGTTAGTTTCCTAAGGCAGTGATTGGCAAATTATGGCCTATGGGCCAGATGCAGCCCCCTGAAATGTTCTATCCAGCTGTGTGACATTATTCCTAATCTGATGAATACAATGAGTAGGATACAATATAATGAAACTTGGAAAGAGTTGCCTTAGAAACAGACTGACAGATGAGCATTTCCTTTCATTTGGCTGCCTCTTTAAAAAGTTTGCCCATCACTGTCTTAAAGTGATCAGGGAAAAAGGAAAAGAATCTATATGTGCCAAGATGTTTATAGTGACTCTCTTTCTAGTGCCAAAGAATTGGTAATTCATGGAATGTACAAGAAGTTGTGGCAATGATTTTGATGGAATATTACTGTGCTGTAAAAAAAATGACAGGCAGGTTAATTTTTTTAAAAACATGGAATCACCTGCATGAATTTATGAAAAATGAAATGAGTAGAACCAAGAAAATATCATATACAGCAATAGAATTATTGTTTAAAGAATAACGTGTGTCCATCTCCAGGAAAAGAATTTATAAATTGAAACAAGCAAGACATAGTTTTATATAAATATATAACTTTTTGTCAAATAATGTCTTCTTTGGTGCATGAAGGGAGAGAAGGAGAGAGATTGATACCTGGGAACTTTTATGTAACAAATTAATTATTAATTAAAAAACAAAAAAATAAGCATAGGCCCCACAGGCCATCAGATGTGGCAGAGCTAGAACTTTTTCTCATTTCTAACTGAAGTTTATTTATAAGATTATTTCTTTCCCTTTTAAAGCCCAGGAAGCCAATCTCTAAGAGATATGATTATAAGGAAAGCAGGATTAAACTTTTCTTATATTGTGCCTTGAAGAAACACTCTCTGGGTGGCACAATGGATGGAGCATTGAATTTAGAATCAGAAAAATCTGACCACATCTGACCTCAGAGGTAGAGCCAAGATGGTGGAGTATTAGCAGGAGCCTTCTAAACCTCCTTCCAACCAATCATTACAAAGCATATCAAAAGGACAGGAATCAAAATTGGAGGAGTAAAGAGGCTACCCCACTGGACTTAACATTAAAGGTAGGCAGTGAGTGGAGATTCCCACTCTATAAGGAGGTGAAACTGTACTAATCAAAGCACAAACTGATCACCCCTCCCCCCACACCACCTACAGGGCCAGAGTCAGAGTGAGGGCCAGGGCAATCTCTAAATTACAGACTTACCTCTGAGGGCAGTACAAGACCTTGGTAGCAAGACTCAAGGGTGAAGAACATGGAGCTTGGGTAGCAGAGCATGAAACTTGGGCAGAAACATGGCTAGTCATAGCTGAGGGAACAGGGGCTAGGAAGACAGCCTCAGGGAAAAATGCTTTAAAGCATGATCTACATGAAGAACATCACAGATCTACTTGCCCTTACTCAGGCTTCTGACAGGGAAGGGAAGATACTACCAAGGCAAAGCCTTGTAAGACATGTGTGGTAAAAATGAAGGGAGGAAGGTAGGATGGATGGGAGAAAGGAGAGAGGAAGGTAGAGGAAGGGAAAGGAAGGTAGTAGTCCTAGCCTCCCCCTCCCCCCACCACAGGGGGAAATTGACCAGAGCCTTCAAATGAATGATCAGAGAGCAAATTTAGGGTTTGAATAGCTAGGTTTTATTTTAATTAGAAAGGGAAAGGTCTAGGGAAAACTAGGAGGTAGGAAGAAAGGGAAAAAGGCACCAAGAGAGAGATCAGGGTCTCAGGGTAGAGAGCACTGCTTCCAGAGTGGGGAGAGCAGACCCTCCTGGGTAGAGAGAGAGAAAAGGTGCCAAACTTTCCCTTTTATACTTTCCCTGACACCTCCCCCAAAGGAAGTGAAAGGTGTCAGGGGAAGTTGTAGCAGAGAGAGTCCTGGGAGACGTAGTCTTCCAGGGCTTACAATAATTTCAAATGACACAGACAGAAGCTAAGAAAGCAATGACCACCAACATGCAAGAACCCCAGGCCACTAGTGGCACAAGGAATAGCAACAGCAAAAAAAAAACCCTCTTGACCCTGGATAATTTCAGTGGATATAATGAGAAAAATATAGAAGCAACAGAAGAGAGTGACAAACAAGCAAACACATCTGAACTTTCAAAAAAAATGGAAATTGGTCACAAGTCTTCAAGGACCTCAAAAAGGAGTTCAAGAACCAAGTAAGAAAGATAGAAGAAAAATGGGAAAAAGAAATGAAAGTATTACAAAAAAGAAAATAATAGCTTAAAAGACAAAATTGCCCATATGGAAAAAGAGGCACAGAAATCAAATGAAGTAATAAGCAAACTGGAGACCAGAATTGACCTGCTGGAAGTCATGAAAAGCAGGATAGACCAAACCAAAAAGGAAAATCAAAAGATCATAGCTGAAAAAAATCAATCTTTAAAGTTTAGAACAGTGGTTCCCAAACTTTTTTGGCCTACTGTCCCCTTTCCAGAAAAAATATTACATAGCGCCCCCTGTCACATACTATCACCACTCCCTTACAGTTATTCACCACCCCCAAATGCACCTGTGGCCATCACATCTCCGCCCTGGATTGCTGCAGCACCCACCAGGGGGCAGGGACGTCCACTTTGGGAATCACTGGTTTAGAATTAGGCAAGTAGAAACTAATGATCTCATGAGACAACAAGAATTAATAAAGTAAAGATCAAAAGAATGAAAAAAAAATAGAAGGAAACATGGAATATCTCACTGAAAAGAAAATTGACCTGGAAAACAGATCCAGGAGAGACAATTTAAGAATCATTGGACAAAATAAAACCCTTAACATCATATTACAAGGAATTATCCAAGAAAACTGCCCTGATATTCTTGATCAAGAAGGCAAAATAGACATTGAAGGAAACCATAGATCACCCCCTACATTAAATCCTTAAAAGACAACCCCCAGGAATGTTATAGTCAAATTCAAAAGCTTCCATGGAAAGGAGAGAATTCTGCAAGCAACCAGAAAGAGACAATTCAGATATCAAGGATCCCCAGTCAAGATTACACAGGATCTGGCAACTTCCACACTAACAGATGACAAGGCTTGGAATATGATATTCAGGAAGGCAAGAGAATTGGGTCTACAACCAAGAATCACCTACCCATCAAAACTGACTATATACTTTCAGGGGAAAGTATGGCCATTTAATAAAATAGAAGATTTCCAAATATTCCTAAAGAAAAGACCAGAACTAAATGGAAAATTTATTGTCCAAATACAAAATTCATGAGAACCATAAAAGAGTAAACTAGAAAGAGGGAAAAAGTTTTTTTATTTATTGACCATATTCCTCTATGGAATAATATCTTTAACTCTCAAATCTGACCTCAGACAGGAGCTGT
Organism: Gracilinanus agilis; assembly: GCF_016433145.1. Taxonomy (NCBI): domain Eukaryota; kingdom Metazoa; phylum Chordata; class Mammalia; order Didelphimorphia; family Didelphidae; genus Gracilinanus; species Gracilinanus agilis. The sequence continues at coordinate 144,510,259 of NC_058132.1, forward strand.
GTGACTCTGAGCAAGTCACTTAACCTCTCTTTCAGTTTCATCATCTGGTAAAATGGATATAGTAATAGCACCTACCACCTAGGGTTGTTGTAAGGATGCAATAATATTTTTAAGCACAATATAATGCCAACTACTATTATCCACTGGACCATCCTAGAAGAAATGAATGGAAAGGGCAGAGTCAAAATTAGGCTTACAAGAAAGAAAATATTTTGATGATTAATAATGGTAGAAGGGAGACTTGGTCTGAAATCAGTGGATCAGACTTCAAATCCCACCTCTGACACTATGTATGTGACTTTTTAGACAAGTTACAACTCCTCTCACCTTGCTGGGTCTCCATGTCATTACACAACACTCTGGCTTCTTGGGCCAGCTAGGTGGCAGAATGGATAGAGTGCCAGACCTGGAGTCAGGAAGACTCACCTTCCTGACTTCAAATCTGGCCTCAGATACTTAACTGCTGGGTAACCCTGGGTAAGTCATTTAATTCTATTTGCCTTAGTTTCTTCATCTATAAAATGAGCTGGAGAAGGAATAGAATGTCATTCCAGTAATTCTGCCACGAAAACCCCATATTGGGTCATGAAGAATCAGATACAACTGAAATGACTGAATGACAGCAACATAGATATCTCTTCCAGCTCTGTCTCCTAGACTATGAAAAGTGGAATTAGCTACTTTAAGAGGCTGTAGGTTCCCCATTCTTAAAGATTTAAACAAAAATAGATTAATACTGTATACTATAGAGGGATTACAGTTCAGGTACATGTAGGACTGGACCTCTGAGCTCTCTTTCCAATTTTGAGATTCTGTGATTCTATCTGAGCACCTGTCTTTCTCTACTCCTGCTTCAGAAGAAGGCAAGAAATAGAGACTCTTACCAGTTTTCACTTGCCTCCAGTTCCTCTGTAAGTAGATTATTTGAAACACTAACTTTTCCCATGGAAAAGTTTTGCAAATGGTGGTTAGTCTTAGGCCAACCCATGAAGATAATCAAAAAGCTATTTTATCCATAATGTGCCAGAAGTGTATTACTATTTTCCCTAACAGTATTGGAAACACTAAATATCACGTTCTTACTAACTAGAAACTGAATGTGACAATCCTAACCAAAGCAATTTGTGGGATGGAAAACAAAACAAAAGAAGGAATACTAAATTTATCATGTTTATGAAATAGAAGCACATGGGGAATCTTCAGGATAACTCTAGTAATGTATATCAGAAATATTTAACTTCATTAGAAAGTTGAATCTGAATGAACTACTTTGAAAAGTAATAACAATGCTGATGTCCAGTGAATAGTGAACAGAGATAAAGGAGGGCAGATATTTTGCAAAGACAGAATTATTTATTTTTAAAAAAATAAAAAATTGTTCCAAATGTGTCCATTTTGCAAAAAAAGGATGTTGGATACGTGACTATTTTTATGATTTATTATATGTGGTTTATTCATAAATAGATTAAAGAGACAGTTAATGAAAATAACTTTCTGGTGGTATGCTATAGTAAAAAAAGATTAATCTTGAAGCTAGATTATGATGGGTCATTCACTTGACATCTCAAAGTCTCAATTTCCTCACCTATAAAATAAGATCAATAATCACATATGCATTACTTACCCCCACTGGGTTGTTGTGAGTATCTTATGAGGTGGTACATGTGAAAGAATTTTGTACAACATAAATCTATTTTTACTATAATTATTGTTGCTTTTTCTTCCTTTTAATCTAGTTTAATGGAGTTCCGATAGAAAATAGTCCCAAAGCAAGTTATTTTTCTATTATTTTTATTTATGTTTAATGTTCTGTGGATTATTGTACAAGTAGATAAAATAATTGGATTTTTTTCTATTGAATAAAGCTATGAATTCATCTTCTGTAGACTCATTGAAAATATAGTCTAGAAAGTTGCAACAGCAGGCAGGATAATAGAGATGAAATGTATTTCACTTTGGTCTCAGATGGTTTTGATTTCTTCTGATTGGTCTTTATATTATGAAAGCTCTTCATTCCAAGCATCTTGGAGATTTTGAGTACTTGGAATTGTAATATCTATTAAAATGTTCTGAAGTTTTCATGGAGCAAAGTTTTTTGTGTCCAATTATGGGCAAGTTTTTATGCGATAATATTGTGCTTTCAGTACAGTTTAATTCTTATGGATATTTTGAGGTCTCTGGAAGGGTGGGGTTCAATGAAGTCAATCAATCTAATATTCCACCCCATTTAAAGTAAATGACATGATGACAGATCCAGTTACATTTATCAGGCAGGAACAAGTCACAACCAACCAATCAATCAATAACTTTGTTTTCAGTGTGAAAAGTACTTGAATAAACTGGTATGAGAAACAAAGTCCAAATTGCTTGAAGAAACTTAGTTATTCCCTGTGGATCATAAAAAGATAAATTCTAGTTTATAAATCAGAGTAATTTGAACTTCTGGTCAAAGAGAGATATTTGAACAAGAGGAGAAGAGAGAACATTGCCCCAAAACCCTTGAGGAGGTGGGCACCTGAGATATGACCACAGTCTAGGGCTCCATCTTCCCACTCCTTGGCTAGAAGATATGACATGTGAAGGGTTCAGAGGATTTGAGATTTCCCACTGGCATCCATCTAACTATCATCTTCCAGGATGGCAGTGACTGGAGGCATCAGGAGCCAAGAATAGACAGTGTGATGTTGAGAAGCCAGATTTATGGCATCACAGGAGCCTGTAGCAATGAAGCTACACCATGCCAAAATGGAACATTGTGAGCATGCCACAAAGGGGAGACAAAGATTCTGAGGCATCAGGAGTAACAAGCTATCCTTTGGTCCCCTGTGTTCTCTAAACTTGAGCCCATTTCTTCTTAGGCTATATGTACTAGGGAAAGAATGAGTAACATACTTTTGGGGAGAATGTTTCGTATCAATTGTTTATACTACCTTAATAAGTGCCTTTTCCTAAAAACTAATTGAATTGAATAAATTAACTAATACAAATAAATAAATAAATGGAATTAATTTTAAATTGATAATCATTGTGGGAAGTAAGGTACCTGCAGTGCTCATTGACCTAGTCTTACCTCTCAGGGCTACCCCTAGAGCCGTAAGGGGATGTAATAGCAGCTACCCTCTGGGCACCCAGTTAGTCAATGCCAGTGAAGTTTGGGAGAGTGTTTCCCAGCTCCTGAATTGTGAATTTCTAATGTACAATTCTAACTACTTATTTATTTCTCACTAGGTATTTGATAGACACTAAATTTTTGCTACTTGCAGTGACATACCTTTCAGTTTCTATTTTTTCCTCCATTACTATTATTTCTCAAAACTCTTACTTTCTGTCATAGTAACAAGTCTAAGAAAGAAGGGCAAGGGCTAAGCAAATGAGGATAAGTGATTTGTACAGGGCCACATTACTAGAAAGTGTCTGAGGCTAGATTTGAACCCAGGCCCTCCCAACTTCAGATTTGGTACTCTTTCCACTGTGCCACCTAGCTGCCCCCATAATCAGTATCAATCCATATGTTCAGAGCCCTTAATATAGGAACTTCTATAGTTTCTGATGGTAATGGCATGATCTCAAATCACTATCCTAAACCATTCTAATTCTATAAACAAATTTGTATGGTTTAGATATTTAGTGAATATTTATTTGTTGACATATTTTTGGTTGACTTCATGTGTGTGTGTTGCCCATTGAATGTTCATTGATTCTACTCATAATAACATTGTAAAGTTTACAAAGCACTTTATATATGTTATCTCCTTTGATGCTCACAGCAAACTCTGTGAAGTAGATACTACTAGAGGCTAAGTGACTTGCCTATGGTGACACATCTAATAAATATCTGAGGGAAGATTTTTTTGAACTCAGGTCTTCCTGACACCATGACCAATATTCTATCCACTCCAGCACTTAGTTTTCACTCTATATTAGCCATTGCACATTAGCCATATTCCTCTTCCTGTTGATGAACCGATTTCAGTGCCTTTCAATCAATCTAATGGCATAAACTTATTGTTGCCCTATATTATTGCTGTATGAAATGGTGTCTGTCTATTCCAGAAGGATTTCTGTGTTTAATGTATTTTTTATGTTCTCTGAGAACATCTTCTTGTGTGTTTGTTCAACGGTTTTTGATCCTTAATGCTTCAGTTTTGATACCTCCTGAACTTAATTTAAATAATTAAAAAAACAAAATAAAACTCTTATCTTCTGTCTTAGAATCAATACTAAATATTGGTTCCAAGGCAGAAGAGAGGTAAGGGAGGCAGTGGGGTTCAATGACTTGCTCAGGGTTACACAACTAAGAAATATCTGGTGTAAAATTTGAGCCCAGGACCTCCTATCTCACCCACTGTGTTACATAGATGACCCTCTTAAATTAGAACACCAAAACACTTAGTTAACTGTAGCAGGAAACAGAATTGAGAAACCTGAAGGAAGATACCATATTACAAACAACTTAAGTCATTTTTTAAACAATTTAAACAGTTTTTAAAACTTTATTATTGTTCAGTCTTTTCTGACTCTTAGTGACTCCATTTGGGGTTTTCTTTGCAAAGATAATGGAGTGGTTCACTGTTGCATTCTCTAGGTCATTTGATAGATGAAGAAACAGAGGCAAAATGGCTAAGTGACTTGCCCATTCACACAGCTGCTTGCCAGCTATGTCTGAGGGCAAATTCAAATTCAGGTCTTCCTAAATCCAGGCGTAGAGCTCTATCCACTGCCCCACCTAGCTGCCCCAATAAAAACTATAAGAAATATCTGTTTTTCCAAGTATTTAGACTTGAAAATAGATTTTATTTTCAAGTTGTTATTGTAAGTACAAGTACTACCTTTATGGCACAAGGGAGGCTAATATAGAGGAAAGAGAGTAAAGACTGAGTCAGGAAGAACTAAGTTCAAATTCTACTTCTGATGCTATTACGTTTATCACCACGGCCAACTAATTTAACTAGCTGGAGACTTATTTCTCTCATCTGTAAAATGGGGATAATAATAATAGTGCATTTTAGTACCTAACTCAGAGAATTGTTAGAGATACACATAAAATAAACCCTACTATGTGCTAGACACTGAGGAAGACAAAGACAAAAATTAAAGTGTGAACCCTTAAATCCTCATCCATTCTAGAAAGGGTGTTTATATGTATATACATAAAACTGTATGAAAGATAGATGAAAAACAAATATAAGGTAATTGGACAGCTAGGTGGTGCAGTAGATAGAGTGCTGAGCCCAGATTTCAGAAGACCATCTTCCTGAGTTCAAATTCAGCCTTGGATGCTTAGTAACTGTGTGACCCTGGGCAAGTCACTTAACCCTATTTCCTCCTTTGTCAAATGAGCCAGAGAAGTAAATGACAAACCACTCCAGTATCTTTCCCAAAAGGGATCATGAAGAGTCAGAGATAACTGAAAACCATTGAATAACAATAGGGAAAAGTTGCTCACTGCTGGTAAAGGTTTCATGCAGAAAGTAGTGCCTTAACTAAACTTTGAAGGAAACTCAGCAATATAAGAGATAAGGCGAGGAGGAGGAAGTGCATTCCAATCATTGCTGGGTACAGGTGACAGCTAATGCAAAAGCACAGATGTGGAAGAAGGCACGTCACGCGTGAGGAACAGCACGTAGGTTCCTTTGAGTGAACTGTAGATTTGTGAAGGGGATTCATGTATAATTGGGCTAGAAAGGTAGCATGGAGGCAGACTGTGAAGGGATTTAAATGCCAACAGAGTCATCTGTATGTCATAGGAAAGCACTTTGCAATCCTTAAGATTTATTTAAATACAGCTATTACAACATATAAAAAATGTTTTCTAAATATGCAATTAGAATTATACTTATTAATTATTTAGTGTATAAATTGCATATACATATGCAAAATACAAATACACATTTCAGTGTGAAATGTACCTTGGCTTTGGCAGCTTATTAGTATTTCCATTGATGAATGTGAGATTTGTGATCAAAGTAATATTGATATTTTGTTCATTTTTTTAGCCTTTTCCTTCTGTCTCAGTATCAATTCTAGGACAGAAAAATGGCAAGGGCTAGGTAATTGGGGTTGCCTTACCCCGGGTCACACAATTGGGAAGTATCTGAGGTGAGATTTGAACCCACATCCTCCTGACTCTAGTCCTGGTACTCTATCTACTTTGCTATCTAGCTGCCCCTTTGCTAACTATATAAAAAGAGGTTGTTTTTTCTTTATAGTTTGAACACCTTTTGCTATGACATCTTGAGATGAATGGAACATTATGATAATATCATCCCATTCATTTAGTTACACATGTTTATGTGTTTTTCCTGGGAAAGTGGGGGCAAATTTATTTGTTTTATTTTTTTCTTTCATTTTTGCCCAGTAGGATAACAGTATTTTGGTCATTTTTTTTTCTGGATGTCTTCTTGATTTCTTTCTTGCCTTGATAAATAAGCATTTCTTCCTCCATTTTGGCTCTTCGCTTACCTTTGTCTCCTATGGAAATTCAAAAGTATACAAAACTATAAATGCTAAACCACTTACTTTGATGTGAGGCTTAAAAATCCTTCTTGTTTGATGATGAAGTTTAATGAAATCTCTATTGCTGTTGAATGTGAAAAGGACGGGCTCAATTTTTTTTTCTTTTTTGCCAGGGAAGGGAAAGACCATATCTAAGCCTGCTTGAAATTCACAACTTTCTCAAAGTAACTCTGTGATTCCAGGCCAGAGAACATTTTCAAAACAAGCAAAATACTATCTTAGTTCTATGGTTAAAGGATTTGATGAAAGGATAACCTAAATACATAGATAATTCCCTAAAAACAATGTGGTACATTAATTTCACAGAACTGTAGAATTATATGACTAGAAAGATTATCATGTTTATTTTCCTTGATTAAATATCCATTTTTTATCTATCAGCATCCAGAAAGGAATACATCTAAATGATCCTAGACAAATGAGGGATTCTCATTTTTAGAGAACTCCAGAAAAGTTCTTCCACCTTTCTGAATAATGCTTTTTATCCTAGTATGTAACAATTTTCCCTCCCATGAATTTTTCTTTGATCTTATTTATATTCTAAGAACAGCAACTGATGCCCATTTCCTTCTGTTCTGACTTCAGTGGAGATGGAGACCATCTGATTATCATCGTCTGTAGAGTTTTGTTTATTTAGGCTGAACATAAAAAGCATTGTATCTCAAACTCCTAGCTGGTGCATTAATTCATTTTACAATCTCCTGCTGTACCTCCCCCTTTACCCCCCAGTTTTTGGTCATCTAGTTTATACTAGAACACTCCAAAAGATGGAGAATGTAGCATTACAAATTGCATGACATTCCAGTTCTAATCTGCTACCAAATAACTTCCATCCTTTGGTTATGCCAGTTGCATCGTGTGTATGCCAAGGGGTGGATTAATTGACCAATCGAGGGCTAGTTCTCGGAGTATGCACAGAGGACTCTTCATATGTGGGGTCTGGAGAGCCTCCTTCTGGAAGTGCACGATAATGTGAAATGGAGAGACCATACCCCTGATTCAGAGTGTCTGACATTCTGTGATTGTTTCTTGTCCATTTACTTGATGGTGAAGCAAAGCCAATAAATTGGTTGTTAAGCTAGAACTGACTGTGCATATTAAAAGTTTCTAACCAGTCAAATGACTCTCTTTTTCACGGTGGTGATTCAGCCAAGACCTTCAATAAGCTTCCAAGTAGGGATAGAAGTAGCTACTTCCCCCACTTATGCTGAAAAATGGCTGGAATGACCTTGTGAGCTTTGAAAGATCAGAAGGGATCTGGCTGAAGAGATAACTGGTAGCTCTAAGAAGTATCCTTGGAATAATGATAATCTTGCTAAATGTTTGCTTTGATGACAACAATACTCATTTGGATATAGACGTTTTTGGACGATCTGTTTAAAAAGTAAACCTTACGATGATAAGTCATATTCTCTATCCAGCATTTAAAATCTATGAGGAAAAAAAATGGTGAATGAGCAATGATTGTTATCCACAATAATAAGTAAAATGAAAGACTTTCAGCTTTTACTTTGTGGATATCCTGGATCAAACACTGCTTTGTATCTTGGTTTTGGCCATTGGTCAAGCCAAAGTTCTGAGGCTTTGTTATATTTTTAAGTCACAATATGGTGAAGAATCAAAACAGAAAATCCAATGCAAATAAGGCTTTTTATAAGCAGAGATGCCCTTAACAGCATCAAGGTACAGGAGAAGTAGTGAGGGCTTTTTTGAGCCACTCAAATATGCAGAAAAACTCTGGTTTAAAGCCAGTCCAAGGCTCTACAACTGAATCTCTAATGTCTGTTTGCCACAGGGGGGTTTATAATGAGAGAGAAAGATGGCAGCAAAACAGACAACTATGGATCAGAGTCTCAGAAAGCCATGAATTGTTTCTCTCTCCTTAAAAGATATCCCCAAATGTCTAAAGCTCTCCACAGAAACCCCACTGAATTTCACAACTTTGCTAAAGGCTTGGGATTTGTAACAGTGAAATTTGGCAGGAATTACAAAGAAGTCAGATAAGACTTTCTATGACATATATACATAAATATTTTCTATGATTAGCTAGCTGTAGATCAGTTGAATAGGTGCCTTATGTAGTTGATTTGGCTTTTTAAAGACAACTGTGGTATTCGGTGTCTGGATGTATTTTTTAACCCCCATTGCCTAGTACTTACCAGTCTTCCTCCTTGGAACCAATACACAGTATTGATTCTAACATGGAAAGTAAGGGTTTAAAAAAAGAGAGAGAGAACTTACATGCTGCTGGTCAACCCAAAAAGGAAAAATAATAATAATAATAATAATGTAATATTTATATGGTGCTTTAAGGTTTGCAAAGCACTTAGCATATGCAAATATTATTGTAATTTTAAACTTTAAGGGTTTTAAATATGAAGACTTTTGGAGCACCCTATACTGTGTATATGTAACCCTATTCCCCAAATTGCAGCTTCCCTACCATTTACTTAAGGATACAATGAAGAATTTCCCTAGGCAGCCCATTCCTTTTTTGGAGAGCTCTAATTGTTAGAAAATATTTCTTTATACTGAATTAAAATCAACTTATCTGCACTTTTTAGTCTTTAGTCCTTGCTCTGACCTGTGGGGCCAAGCCGACCAAGTCTAATCTCTCTTTCACATGAGAGCCCTTAAATACTTGAACTCGATGTCCTTGGCCTCTTCAAATCTTTCTATTCTTCACATTGTCTCTATTTTGTAAATAAATCACAACATTTAGAGTTAAAAAGAAACTTTAGAGTTCATACAGTTCAACCCCTTCATTTTAAAAATGAGGACACCAAAGCCCAGTGTTCCCTTAATTAATATTGTCTCCAACAGTATGGTCTCCAGTCCTTCTACCATCTTGGTAGCCATCCTTTAGATGCTTTCCAGGTCATCAATATCCCTTTAAAAATATGATTCCTGAACTGAACATTATACCACAGATATATTCTGACCAGGTTAGGGTGCAGTCAAATTGTATAAGTCTATGTAGATATTTCTTTAAAAAGACTAATGAATGATTCTGTTACAGGAAAACCATCCTTTGGTTTGTGGCTGCAACTGCTATTTGTAGAACTTGGCTTAGTTTTTGACAGTATTTAGAGTCATGTCCCCTGCCCCCGACTTTGTCTAAATAAATCTGATTTATTTTGAATTATAACAGGTTAAAAAAAAAGACAGACTTTATATTTGGGTAGGGGAATATGTTTATGAGGACCTTTTGCCTCTGTCTTCTGTAAGTGTTTGTGCAAAAGCCAAAAGATAGATAGAAATTTGGCAAGATCTATGTTTTGTAGAATTTGAAAGAAGATAGGTTTGATTTATTTTGGGGGAGGTATTGCTATGTGACATATTGCAGATCTGCAGGATGGAGAAATCCCATCTGAGTTGAGAAAGTTTCAGATGGAATCATGTGCACTTGGGTTCTTAGGAAGGCTTCTGTTAGAATGATAGTCTACTCTTTAAAAGTCCTCTATGGCATCCCAAGTGACCATCTCCCAGATGAAAAAGAAGAAAAAACAGAGGCAATCAGGAGGTTTTAAAATGAAAAAAAAAATAGTAAGTGGGCATACAAAATGTGCAGCTCAGCCATTCCTGTCTGTGAAAACTGCCCTTACTATTTTCGTTGCTGACATACACAGTCCAGAGAAAAGAGATAATAGATAGAGGCTTCTGCCAAGCTTTTTCTCCCCTTTTCTCCTTATTTATTTAACCTTATGTTTCAGATCTTCAGTGCTACCCATGTGTGATGTTTAATACATAAAATATGTTGCTGCTGTCTTATCTCACAATTGCATCTATATGCAAAGTTTTATATAATCAACGACACTAACAATGGGTTCTTTTATTTTGCTTTCTGAGGACAGCTTTGTGCACTGGTGGAAAGATTGCAAAATAAGAGGCTGTCTCCCTAAGAAAAAGATCTTTTATGTTGGAATTAAAATGGGATATTACACTAATTCCTTTCTAAAGATCTGGCTTAAAGAAAGCAGCCTGGCTCAGTGATCTGATCAGAATGAGTAGCTATCTTCTTTCTTTCTTTTTCTTTCTTTCTTTCTTTCTTTCTTTCTTTCTTT
>NC_058132.1:144521136-144604543 GCF_016433145.1 Gracilinanus agilis
TTCCTTCCTTCCTTCCTTCTTTCCTTCCTTTCTTGCTTTCTTGCTTTCTCTCTTGCTTTTTCTCATTTTCTTTGTTTCTCTCTCTCTCTCTCTCTCTCTCCTTGCTTCTCCATTTCTGAGTCATTGGAAAAGTAGATGGAGTTAGAGTAGATGACATTTAAGGTCCTTTATAGCTCTCATCCTAAATAGAAACAAACCATTGGTTCAAGCTGTAATGACCTTCACTTCTCCATTTATAAAATGAAGATGATATCCCTTGCTGTCTTTCTTAGCATAAAGTTGAACATTAATGAATAAATGCTTAGAAAGGATCCATATTTCTTTAGATGAAAGATAGTCCCCACTTGATAAATATTATTATTTTATAAGTTATAGTTAGAATTTTCTTTACTTATTGCTATTAGGGAGAGGAATGGGGTCTGGACCTATGATTTAATTGGTATAAGGAACTTCCAGGTAAAGAAACTCTCTTACAATGCAGAGTGAAACTTTCTCTGCAACTTATAGGCTTAGAAAGCTGCCTAAAACACTGTAAGATGAAGCTATTTGCCAAGAGTAATGTAGCTAGTATGTGTCAGAGAAAGAACTTAAACCCAGGTCTGGCCTTCAATAAACCACATTCCCTTTCTATTGCTATTATAAATAATTATTCTTTTAATAATAATAGAAATAATAATAATTTAGGGTTCAAAGAAATCTATATTCAAGCCCTGTCTCTGATACCTGGCTAACCCAGACATGTAATTTAAAGGCTCAGTGCTCCAGGTGCTCCAAGATGACAAAGTACAGAAATGTAGACCGTCCACATTGGAAGATACCTACATTGGAACACCAGTGAGGTCAAATTAAAATAGAAATGGGACCGCTAATTCATTTATAAAGTTCCCTGTGAGCTACATATTGACTTGTTTTAAAATGTGATATTATCTAAGTCTTATTGTATTTTTAAAAAATATTTCCCAGTTAACATTTTTAAAAAATTCCCTGTCATTTCTTTATTTTAAAATTTTTCCTAGATTATATGCTAATATACTTTTTAAAAATTTTATTATAAAGATATTTTAGTTTAACAATAAATTTCAATCTGGTTCAGAAATGCTTGGAAGTATTGAAGCCCACATGAGGGCAGTTTGTTCACTACTTTGAGATCATCAAACTGGAACAAAAAAAAATTCTTATTTGCCCATTTCATGCACGAGTTAAATATATAAGGGAGTTTGAAAGACAGGCAGGCCTTATTCACTTGGTGCACATTTCCTGAGGTCTCAGAGGCAGCCTAATCCTTTTGTTCAACCTGAAGGCTACATCTGAAGGTGCAGGAAGTCTAAAATCACCCAGCAGTCCTTAGAAAAGAGAACATAAAAGTAAAACTGAAGCTTTAGAAAAAAAAAAAAAGACTGAGAACAAGAAAATACACATTTCAGATGTAACCTTCACTGTGGAATGAGAAACAACTTCTTAAAGAACTGTTAAAGAATAAAATTTCTGAAATATCTCTGGGCCATGAACCAATGAATGAATCTGATATTAACACTTTGCCTCAAATTAAAGGATGGCGTGAACTGAATGAGATATTTACAAAGTGTGAGAAGTCCATAGTCTATTCTTTAAAAATCCTCAATGATATCCCAAGGGACCATTGTCAGGATGAAAAAAAAGAAAAAAGCAGAAGTATTCAGGTGGTTTAGACTCTAATTCTTTATGTAAATCTGTCAAAGTAGGTACCACAGAACAGTAGTTCTCAAACTTTTTGGTCTTGGGTTCCTTTACACTTACAAAAAAATTATTGAGGACCTCAAAGAGCTTTTGTTTATATTGGCTATAGTATCAATAAATTGCCATATGAGAAATTAAAACTGATCGCTTAAAATAATTATTTCTTAGTTTATTAAAAAACAAACCCACAGATGTTAACATAAATACCATATTTTATTAATGAGAAATAATGATTTTTCCAAGAAAAAATTAGTAGGAAGAATAGCATGTTTTTATATGTTTTTGCAAATCTCTTTAATGCCTCTCTTAATAGAGGATAATAGGATTTTTTCCTATGGTGCTGCATTCACTCTGTTGTAATAGTTATTTTGGTTAAAGCAGATGAAGAAAATCCAGCCTCACATTGATCTGTAGTTGGGAAAGGGAGAAATATTTTAATAAGTAAATACTGTCTTAGTGCAATTGAGTTAGCAATTTTGACCTTCGAGTGTACTCCAAAAGTGTCTTGGGGGCTTTTAAGAATTTTTAGTCCATGCTTTGAGAACTGCTCTCATAAAGAGTAGCTGTTGTGTAGTAAGGATAGCAACAGGGCTGTCTACCTAAAAAGTTCATGGGAGACAAAATTCAAGGAAGTATTTTTGTTTGTCCCTTTTATTGGCTCATAACTTCTTCGTGTAATCTCAGAGTTGGAAGGGACCACAATGACTGTTTAATTCATCTGAATGAATCTCCACTAAATCATAACTAGCAATTAGCCTTTACTTGAAGATTTCCCATGGGAGACAGTTTCGGAGAGTTCTATTAGGGAAATTTCTCCAACACTAAACAGAAATGTGTTTTTCTGCAACTTCTAACCATTATTCCCAGTTTAGCTCTCTGGGGACAAACAGACCAAGTCTAAGCATCTTCCACATGACAAGTCTTCAAACAGTTGGAGATTGTTATCATATTCCATTTAAGTCTTCTCTTATTGAAGTTAAACATGATGAGCTCCTTCAAATGATTTTCATATGGCTTGTAGTCAATTCCCTTCACCATCCTGGTTGGTCTCTGGAGTCTTTATAGTTTGCCAGTCATTTTCCTAAAATACAGTGTCAAGACCTTAATGTAGCATTCCAAATGCATTTTGACCAGGGAAGAGTTACATGAAATGAACACTTTCCAGGTCTCACAGACTAACTCTCAAAGGGGCCTAGGAGAGTATGAACTTTGGGGACTGTTGAATTTTCTCTTTATTTTTCAATAATTTCCAACTCTGCATGACTCCATTCAGGGATTTCTTAGCAAAGATACTGGAGTGGTTTGTCATTTCCTTTTCCAGTTCATTTTGCAAGTGAAGAAACTGAGGCAAACATTTTTTAAGTGATTTGTCCAGCATCATATATCTAGTAAGTGTTTGAGACTGGATTTGAACTTAGGAACTCCAGGCCCAGCACTCTATCCACTACTGTACCACCTATAGCTGCTTTTACTGCTTTAGTATTAAGCTTGCAGCATACCCAACACTCCTCTTCTAGCTCACCATGATGTTATCTAATTCTCTATCCCCCATCTTACATTTGAAGTCGATTTTTTTTACTATTAGTGTTAAGATTAATTTATATCTGTTCAATTTCATGTTATTAGTATTTGTGTTCAATTTTATGCTAGTCATCTTAGTTTGTTTTTCTAATGTTATGATTTTGTTGGATTCTTTATATGACTCTGTCATACAGTGTCTTAGCTTTCTCTGCCAAGTTTATATCATCTGCATATCTGGTGAGCAGAGTATCTCTGCTTTTATCCAAGTCACCAATAAAAAAACTAAACATCACAGAGCCAAAGATCCAACATCAGAGACCTCATTCCAAGTTGATAATAAACCATTAAGGACTACTATTTAGGTCTGGCTATTCAAGTAGTTCTGAATCTCCCTTCTTGAGTTATCCTCTAGCCAACACCTTCTCATCTTGCCTATGAAAATAGTATGAAAGGCTTTAGTCAAATGCCTACTGAAATCTAGGAAATGAGATTAATCTGATGGGAGTAGTTCATGTTGACCACCATGACTTTTAGAGATGTACCATTCATTTCCTAGATGTTCACAATAACCATCCCTTATATGTTGTACAGTGGATAGAGAACTTGCCCTAATTCATGAACATTTGAGTTTGAGCCCAACCTCAGATATTTACTAGCTGTGTGACTCTGGGTGAGTCACTTAACTTCTGTTTGTCTCAGTTTCCTCATTTGTAAAATAGAAATAAAAACAGTACTTCACAGGGTTGTTATAAGGCTCAAATGAGATAATAATTGTTGCTTCATCTAGTTCTCAACACAGTAGTTACTATATAAATGCTTTTTTTCTTCCCTTACCCATTTGGTTCTAGAATTCTGATAGTAATTCAAGTCAAACTCACTAGTCAATAGTTTGTACACGTTTCTCTCTTCCATTTATTGGAAATGAAGGAGGAAGGTAGGTGGCTCAGTGGATTTAGAGCCAGACTCAGAGACAGGGGGTCCTGGGTTCAAATCTGGCCTCAGACACTTCCTAGCTGTGTGACCCTGGGCAAGTCACTTAACCCCCATTGCCTAGCCCTTACCATTCCACAGTATTGGTTCTAAGAGAGAAGGTAAGGATTTTTTTTAAAAAAGAAAGAAAATAAAGACTCCACCCCCCCCCTTTGTTCTGCAGCAATTTTCTCTTTCCTTGTAATCTTTCAAAAATCCCAGATAGTGTTTCAACCATCATATCTTCAGTACCCCACTATTACCTACTAAGAAAAGATCAGGCTTTTCTCTTAGCATCCAAAGACTTCTGTCATCAAGTATCACACTCCTTTTCTGCACTTATTCTGTTTTACTCCCCTCCATGTACTCTACACTCAAATCAAACCATGCCATTCTCTCTGCTCCTAAACACATTCTGGGCTCTTATCCCTACATTTCTTTGCTTAAGCTGTCCAGATAATATCCTTCTTCTCTCTATTTGCTTATTATATTTTTACCCATGCTTTAGATGTTCAGCTCAGATTTAATTTACTCTAAGAAACCTTCCATGTCCAGCTCGACCCTCAGTTCCAGCAGTTGGTGATGACCTTTCTCTTCGTATCTTGTATCGAATTTTGCTTTGTAACTCTATAATGCATTTATCGTATAATATTGTGCTTTATAGATTTTGTATTGTATGTTATCTTCCTACTAGATTGTAAACCTCTTAAGGACAGATCCTGTGTCTAATCTAAAAATTTCATCTGTCCCAGTGCTTAGAAGTGTTGCATATAATAAATGTTTGCTGTTTTGTTATTACTATTGTAGTATAACAGATAGTTCCACTGCATGGGCAGTGTGCCTGTTTTTTCACTAAGGGGCTCATTTATTCTGGACCTGTTCATGTGGTTCAGACTGGGCTCAGTCTTGAAGGAGTCTGGCACCTAATGAAAGGAATTAGGCTTCCTTTTCTCCTATTTTTTGGCTCATTATGTCCCCTATCCTGGTGTCCTCTGGAAAAATTGCTTGAGGCTTAGGTTTTGGCTCATGCATTTGTTGTTGTTGAACTGTTTCAATTGTGTTACCCTCTTCGTGACCTCATTTGAGGTTTTCTTGGCAAAGATACTGGAATGATTTGCTGCTTTGTTCTCCAGCTCATTTTACAGATGAGGAAACTGAGGCAGAGTTAACTGACTTTCCCAGAGTCACACAGTGAGTATACAGGATCTCCTCAGAGCAGAGATTAGAAGCCTGCAGTGTACAATATAAGTCAGGTATGGGGCAGATAATTTATTTATTATATGCGAAATCATTGCTCAACACAAAGCACAGGTACACATTGGCAGACTTAAACTGTACAAGTGGTAGTACAAATTACAACTCTACTCTGCTTAGTATAAACCTCATTTGAACATAAAACAATTTGCAGCACTGTTGAATGGACACTGTTACATTTCACCTCTTTACTGACTCCTCAAATCCAAGGCTACTGATACTTGAGCTAGTAGACCTTGGACTCATCCTCCTTGATTCTAGTCATCTTCTTTGAGGCAGACACTTCTTTTTAAAATTACTTTCATTTTTATTTTTTATTTATTTTAATAACAATTTTCCACATAAGCTTTCCAAAGTCATACGATCCATATTGTCTCCCTTCCTTCTTTCCCTTCTCCTCCCAGAGCTGACAAACAATTCAGTCTGGTTAATTTATGTATTATCCTGCAAAACATATTTGCATATTATTCATCTTTGTAAGCAAATACTCATATAGAACAAAAAACTCCAAATATTTACTCACATAAAAAGTGATAAATCATGTGTTTTCATCTGCATTTCTACTCCCACAGTTTTTCCTCTGGAGGTGGATAGCATTCTTTTTCATAAGTCCCTCCGAATTGTCTTGAATCATTGTATTGCCGTTAATAGAAAAGTCAATCACATTTGATTGTTCCACAATATTGCAGTTACTGTGTGTAATGATATCCTGGTTCTGCTTATTTCTCTCTTGATGCAGACACTTCTGCTGCTGACAGTAATCAGCTCTGTCTGATGGACCCACAGCCTTTGGACCTCTAACTCTCTAGAGTGAAACTAAGCTTGGACATTCCCATCTCAAAACCAGTATTTGGTTACCTCCTATTCAAGAAAAGGAAAACCAAGATGAATGAGGCAGATAAAATCTCAGGCTTTGGCTCATCAATTGAATCTTTTTGTTCTTTCTGCTTCATGAGAATGATTGAATGATTGCCATATGACATGTGGTGGGGGAAAAGGTGCTATTCCATCTTCTACTCTCTCACAGGAAGTCTAGTGAAAGGATGCTACTTGCCACAAGGGAAAACTGAAGAAAGAGTCAAGGGCAGAATCATTCCCCTTTTAAAAGTCTACAGTCATTAGCTCTTCCCACTCTGTGGCCAATAAAGACATTGGTGTGTCCACTCACTGTGCAAGCCCTTCAGGGCTGAGTCACATATAATCAGAAGTTGTCAGGGTGTTCATCCCCAAAGGGCTCGTGTGTTGAGTCAACAAACAACAGTAAGTCAGATTCAGGACTTTGCATATGCCCTTTTCGACCTCCAGTTATAGTAGAGGTTCTTCAGGGATTGCTATATTGCTACCCTTCCTGAAAAAAAAATCCCTTGATAGCCAAGTTTATGACTGAATGTCCTGTTAGATAGTTAGCTAGGCTAATCTATTGTGGTCTGAACTTGTCACTTTTCCAACTTCGTAAGACCTGCCAGCATTCGTACTCTGTTGGCACAGTCTCTGAGAACTCAAGGTCACCTCTAAGCCACAATCAGGAATCAGAACAGCTCTTTAATGGCAGAAACTAAAGGCATGAACAATGAGGAACAACAATATTGATGATAACTCATAATTATGTAGAATGTGGCAATTTGCTAAGTATTTTCACATTGCCTAATTCACTTAATTTTCACAGAAATCTTGGCACAAACTAAGAGTTTAACAAATGTTTGTTGAATTGTTAGGCAAGTAGAACAGGTATCACAGCTCCCATTTTTTATTGATGAGAAAACGGAGGTTCAGAAAGTTTAAGTGACTTGCTTGAGGTCACATAGGCAGAGGCTAGGTATTGGAATGAAAATTTAGTGCCCTTTCCATTATTATTTTATTATTCCATTACTTTAAACACTTACCTTCTGTCTTAGAATTGATACTAAGCATTCATTCCAAGACAGAAGAGTAGTAAGGGTTGGAAACTTGGGGTTAAGTGATTTATTTACCCAATATCTCACAGCTAGAAAGTGTTTGAAGTCACATTTGAACTTAAGATCTCTCAACTCCAGGTCTGACTTTCTATCCAATGATCCACCTACTTGCCTTGGTAACCTTTTCATTATGCAAGACATAGCAAGCAGGGTGCTTTGCACATAGCAGAAACTTAATTTAATAGTTGTCTGATGTAGCACCTTTATATAGTGAGAAGACCATTTTCTTCTTTGCCAGATCATTCCAAGTGGAGAGAATTGAAGAGAATCTTCTTAGTGGGGGTAATTTTGTAGAACTTGTTAAAGTCAATGGTTAAGTTCTTAGAGAAACATGAAACTCAAATTCACAACTTTGTGACAAAGAAGAACTAGGGAGCTCAATTTCGTTATGAGAAGTAATAGTTTTCATGGCACCCAGGTGGCAAGGTGGATAGAGCACTGAGTCTGGAATCAAGAAGACTCATCTTTGTGAGCTTAAACCAGTCTTAGACACTAACTAGCTTTGTGACTCTGGGCAAGTCACTTTATCCTGTTTGCCTCAGTTTCTTCATTTGTAAAATGAACTGGAGAAAGAAATGGTAAACCACTCCAGTATCTTTGCCGAAAAAACCTCAAATGGAGTCACAAAGAGTCAAACATGACTGAACAACAACTATAACAGTGAGCTGGTTTTAGTGAGAAGAGTGCTGAACCTAGAGTAGAATTATCTGTTTGAATCTCAGCTTTGAGACTGTTTAGCTATGTGATGTCAGGTAAGTCATTTACCTCCTCCATGCTTATACCCCATATATCCTCCCTCTGCCATTACTTGGCCACTCTACATGGTTCTTACTACTTGCTCACTATTTATTTGGTTCCCTAATCTAGAAAATTAGATTAATAATAATGCACTGTCCATATGCACTTCATCAATGATTGTCGACTGATTATCTCATGAAGTTGTTTGGAAGATCAAATGAGACAACATATTCAAATTTAAGCATAACTGCAAATTGCCAGCAAGTCTTAACATCACTGAAGTAGAGTCCATATAAACTATATAAAATTGTCCTGAGACAATCTCATAAAGGAAAGCCACCAGTATTTGTTAATTATTCTTGCCTTTGACAAATTCATTTAGAATTATAGACCAAGATAAATTACCTTTTAATTCTTGGAGGTAAAAGATATTGTCATTGGACATGTCTATTATTAGTGTTCAGATTAATAAATTTCATTATAAAATTATGATGAAGAATCAAAAGCATTTTGTAACAAAATGTAACTAACTACCACAAAATTTTGTAGGAAGGAGCCTTCTAAAATGTAAGGAGAACCAAGCTGTAATTCCTACTCTGCCACTATCTCTATTAATTTTTTCATCTGAACCTCAGTTTCCCAATTTGTAAACTGGAGTGGGATTAGCTTATCTCTAAGGTCATATTCACTCTAAAAGTCTATGATTCTTAGGTGTTGCTGATTGATTAATGAAAAGCACAATCTTAATGAACATATAAAGAAGTGACAAGTGTTTCCAAATTTCATTGTTATTTTAATATATGATGCATACGTTGAGCTGAAACAAGGAACATTCTTGGTTCTAAGAGTCCTACTTTTCAAGACAGGCAGCAGGATGGAATCATGGAATAGAGTGTGGCTCTGGAGTTCAAATCTAGCTTCAGATACTTACTAGAAGTGTCACCCTGGCCAAGTCACTTAGGCACTGTCTGTCTCGGTTTCCTTGGCTGTAAAACGGGGATACTAATAGCACCTACTTTCTAGAGTTATTATGAGGATAAAGTGAGATAATATTTATAAAGTTATTGGCAAAACATTAAAGTGTTAATAAAAATGCTAACTATAATCATTATATTTGTCATTATTATTACCCAGATATTTGCTTCTAAGATAAAATTCTCTACAAAACTTAAGCAATGTAAAGTAGGTACATTATTTTTGGAGGACACAAGAGGTATAGAAGTAGGAGGATGACTGAATATAGAATCTTATTGACAGACACAAAAGACAACTAGAGGGCAAGAGAAGTATAAAGAAAGAAAATTCATATTGATTGATATGGTTGGTCTAAGTATGTATCATATGGTTTGTTTTTTAAGCGCAATAGTAATCTTTCTCTTAGAAAATTTTCTTCTAATATTTGGGCTAACTGTTCCTCTGCTTAATTGCCTCTTTTCTGTTCCCAGCTGTGTACCCTCCAAGCAGGCAAAATCAGGAACTCTCCTCCTTCATTGGTGTTAACACCTTTTAAATATTTGTAGACTCTTATCGGTACCCGTATATCCCCTCTCCACTCTTACTTGGCCACCCTACACCAAACTCTTTTGATCTTACTACTTAAGTCATTCCCTTTGATCACTGTGGTGCCTGGGATCTGGACCCCCTCAAATATGTCAACTTACTTCTGTTATCAAATATTGTCCTGATATAAAAAACAGAGCATTCCAACTGGCCTCTGGAGAAGTGGATAGTAAGGGAAATGTCCCTTTACTGTTCCATGATGTAATTCTTTGGAGAATTTGACCTAGCACAGGACCTTTTCTCTCGGTCTAATGCTTAAAATTTAAGGTGATAGTTAATTTGTTAGACATTTCCCCTGCTTACCAGAAACAGCTTCACGAACAGAATGATTACAATGTCCATGGAAGGGCTTTCTGTCCTTCCATCCTTCATCCTCTTCACCCCACCCTCCAACCAAAGCCTTCTATTTTAAGCTGTTGCTTGCCATTCCTTTGATCAGGGACAGAAACTTTATTCCAATATTTGCAATTCTTCAAAAAGGACACATTTCCTGTCTCTATTCATTTGTATTAGTTGTCCCCCATTCCTGGAATGCTGCCCCCACTCACATCCATCTCTTAGTTTATTTTCTCTCAGGATTCAAATCAAAGCTCACCTTCTGGGGATCTTTTTCAGTTCCCCTAGTTGCTCATTATACCCCTTCCTCTCTTTAAAATTAACCTCTGTCAAATCTGAATTCATCTCTATATACCTAATAATTTGTATTCTATCTCTCTGGTATATGCTCTCAGAGAGCAGACATTTTTAAAAAAACCCTTTCTTTGTGTTCCTTGGCATGGAGTAAGAACTTAATTGGTTGATTGACTGGCTTATTTGCTCAAGTAAGTCTGAAATTGGGAGTTCTTTAACTTCTCAATTCCTAGCTGCCTCCTGCCTGTTTCCTTTTTTTTTGAGATCAGCAACTAGAGAGTCTAAACAATAGATATTTCTATCTTTAGATTATCTTCTAGCTAACATCCAAGTTCCCAAGTCTGAGTGGGTGAATGACAAATCATCCCATACCTGATATACATATCATGCATCGAAGGCTTTTATGGGAGGGGATTGTATCATGCACATTTGGGGAGACATTGATATATGCCATATGTAAACTTTTATATTCATTTCATATCTTTAAATATTTTGTATCTTTATTTTTATTACATATTATATTATATATTACTATGTTACATATAGTATTACATATACTATATATTATGTTTTATATTATACTTTTTATATTTGATATTTTACTGAAGTTTTGCTTTGAGGTGTAGACATTAGTGCATCAAAGAGAACTTGGCTCATTTGGGATATTTAGTTCATATAAACCCCAAATCCTTGGAGACAGGGAGATGCTCCTGGACTAAGAGTGGCAATAGAATCTTTCTCAGATTTGTTCTTGCCTACCCACAACTGAATTAATTCACTCTTTTCGATCCTTCCATCCCAATAATTATTTTCCTGTATCTCTTCTGCTTTTTTTGTAGTCAATCTCCTCAAAAGGTTCTTTACAAAAGCTGCCTCCACTTTTCTCTCCTTTCACTGTCTTCTTAACCCCTTACAGTGTACCTTTTGACTACATCAATCATTCCCTGAAACTGAACTCTCCAAAGTTACAAATGATCTCTTAATTGCTATATCCAATGGACTTTTCTCAGTCCTTCTCCTTGATCTCTCTGTAGCCTTTGACACTGTAGATCACTCCTCCTTGATATTCTCCTCTCTAGGGTTTTAAGATACCACTCTCTTCTGGTTCTCATCCCATCTATCTGGTCACTCCTCGGGTTCGCTGGATCTTGTTCCAGATCATATGTTCTGAACATAGATGTCCCTCAGGATTCTATTCTGGATCCTCTTCTCTTTATACTACTTCACCTGATGATCCCATCAGATCTCACAGATTTAATTACCACCTTTAGGCTGGTTATTCTCAACTCTACCTTTCTTGCCCCAGCCTCTCTCCTGATCTCCAATCTTACTTCTCCAACTGCCTTTCAGAATATCTCAAACTGGATATTTAGTAGACATTCTAAACGTAATATGTCTAAAACAGAAATCACTCTCTTTCCTGCTAATCCATCCCTAACTATTACTGTAGAGGGCAATTCCATCCTCCCAGTCCCTTAGGCTCACAACCCATGAGTCATCCTGGACTCCTCACTTTCTCATTCTCCAGCCCCATACCCCATATCCAAGCTGTTGGCAAGGCTTATTGGTGTCACCTTTGCAGCATCTTTCAAATACTTTCCCTTGTCTCCTCTGACACTGCTACCACTCTAGTGCAGACCCTCCTCACCTCATACCTGGATGATGATAATAGTGGGTCTGCTTATCTAGCTTCTCCATTCTCTTTTCAACCACTAACATGATTTTCCTAAAATTCAAGTCTAATCATGCCACCTCTCTACTCAATAAACTCTAGTGGTTCCTTATTGCCTTCAGGAGCAAGTATAGAATGCTCTATATTTAGAATGCTTAGCATTCAAAGCTCTTCATAATCAAACCCCCCACTCCTCCACTGCCTACTTTTCCAGTCATCTTACACCTTACTCCCTGACATGTACTCTGATCTAGTTACACTGTTCTGGTCATTCCAAGGACAAGACACTCCATCTTTCTGCTCCTGGCATTTTCTCTGGATATCTCCCATGCCTAGAATGCTCTCCCTCCTCTCCTCTGTCAGTTGACTTCTCTGGCTTCCAATGAGCCCTAAATAAAATCCCATCTTTTACTGGAAGCCTTCCCAACTCCTCAACTCTAGTGCCTTCTCTCTGTTAATAATTTACTATTTATCTTGCATATTACTGGCTTTGCATATATCTGTTTGAATATCGTCTTACCCATTAGACTGTAAGCTCCTTGAGGGCAAGGACACTCTCTTTACTTCCTTTTGTATCCTCAGCATTTATACTGCCTGGTACATAGTAAGTTCTTAATAATTATTTATTGTTTAATTTTTCCTAAAGTGTTACTTTATAATATTTTCTTGGTAAAGTATTTTTATACATGTATATTTTATATAAGTATTTATATAAAAGTTTATATACATATACTTTATACTACAGTATAAATATAAATATTCTTATTCTGCCTCTGGATTCTTTGTATTTTTTTCTATCATGCTTGCTTTTCATAATCGCTTATTTCTCTTGCAAAATTTACTAACTTATTGATGTCTTTTACTTCAAATCTTTCCAAAGAGAATGAATGCCCTCTTTTTTATTCTGTTTTGCAGATACTCCTATCAGACATCTTCAAGACAACATTGAGCAATTCCTGTCTGAGTGTGTTCTTCAAATTTAAATATTAACTTCACAGGCAACTTCCTGTCTCTGGATCTCTAAAATTGAAATCTTTATCATCATTGGCAGGAGCATGGTTAAGATCTTAATTGCACAAACAGGGTTAAAGAGAGTGAAATAATCTTAAAGGTAATTGTTTCTCACACAATGTAGAGCTTTGTAGATTAAAATCAGCTCTTGTGAGTTAGTCTCAGCAACATAGAGGAAATAGCCATTAAGGACCACAGAGCACAGGTGTAATACTCTGCATGACTGACTCCTTAGAGCAGCCACATTGCTGCCAGAGTTGCTGAGTCTGCTGCTCAGGAGCAAATTGGAAAGGGCAAATAAATGTATACATGGCCCTGGTAGTCTTGTTCAAGAAACATTTATTAAGTTCTTATTGCATGCTGGACACTATGCTGATTGCTAGGTTGGAATGCAAATAGAAGCACACACACACACACACACACACACACACACACACAGTCCCTGCCCTCAAGGAGCTTACATTCTAATGAAGGAAGACAAAACATAAAAGGAAATTTAAAAGTGTATTTGTAGTAGGGAGAGTCAAAAGTGGATCCTTTAACAGTGGTTCCCAAACTTTTTTGGCCTACCGCCCCCTTTCTGAAAAAATATTACTTAGCCCCCTGGAAATTAATTTTTTTAAAATTTAATAGCAATTAATAGGAAAGATAAATGCACCTGTGGTCATCACTGCTACTCTGGATCACTGCAGCACCCACCAGGGGGTGGTAGCACCCATTTTGGGAATCACTGCTTTAGAAGAATGAAGCCATGATCATGGCTAGTCTAAACCCTTTCTTTTTCCTTTCCTTTTCTTTTTTTAAAACTTTACCTTGATGGATTCTCAGGCAGAAGAAAGGGTTAAGGGTTAAGTAGCTGGGATCAAGTGCCTTGCCCAAGGACACACAGCTATAAAGTACCTAAATCCAGATTTGCACCCATGTCCTCTGGACTCCAGGCCTGGCTATCTATCCACATGTGCTACCTGGCTGCCCCTCCTGGGCCCTTTCTAAGAATGGAAGAACTGGAGCAGATGGGTGGCTCAATGGATAGAGAGCCAGGCTTAGAAATGGGTGGTTCTGGGTCCAAATTTAGCCTTAGTCACTTCTTGTGTGACCCTGGGCAAATCATTTAACCTCAGTTGCCTAGCCTTTACAACTCTTCTGCCTTGAAACCAAAACATAGTATTAATTCTAAGCCGGAAGGTAAATATTTTTAAAAATGGAGCAAGTGACCAGTCAGGGACATGGGACCACATGGTTGGGGATATTTTCAAGACTGAGAAGGCTGGCTTTATTAAAGGCTATTGAAACAACTGAAGGTGTTTGGAGAAAAGAGTTTGGGCTATTTCATTCAGAGCCTTGACTAATCCAAACCCCCTAGGATCATGAATTTAGAACTGGAAGGAAATAAGGGGTGACATCTTACAAATGAGACTCTGAGGTCCTAAGAGGGCTTGCACAGATAATAAATCCCAGAGAGAGCAACTGTACACAGGCCCTCTGACTTCATATCTAGTGTACTTTATACTGTAACATACTACTACCTTAACTCTCACTTTAACCCCATTTGTAGGGACCTAGTAAGAACAGGAATATTCCATTAGGATTGCATTCCTGTCCTTGAGCGAACAAAGTTTGCTTTGAAAATAAAATACAGCTTGCTAAGAGCTGACCTCCAGCTACTCTGTTCTGCTAGGTGTGAGGGAAATGATTGGTGGTGGTTATAGGCTCTTTTCATATGTGGTAACTTAATTTTCTCTATTCTTGCTATAATGATTTTCATTTCCTCTCTCTGTTGCTTCAGCAACGATTTCAGTCTGGTTGAATTTTAACTGTGTTATGTTCATCCACCATAGCATTCATTTCCTCTTCTGTTTCTTCTGTGTGATCTTCTCCATATTTGAGACACTTCTCAGAACAGTGATCAAACAAGAAAAGTTATTTTCCTCTCTTTCCCTCTTCCTGAAGTTGATGAAGCAAAGAGTTTTCTTAATATTGTCCAAAGAATTGACTTTGCACAAAAAAACAGAAACAAAAATATTTATCCTACCATATAAGTGCTTATGTTCTGAGTCTGGCTTGGATTTGTGACATGCTTCAATCACAGGTTTCAAGAAATCTGCTCTATCTTGGCACAATCATCACAAATATTTTCTGGCAGCCTCCCCCTGGTCTATGACAGTGATATATCTCCCAAACAGCTGGTCTACCTACATTGGTGATCCTCTTTGCCCAAATACCTTCCTAAATGCTGACTGATTTTTTTTACATTGTCTGAAATTTTTACTAATTCATTTGTGTCAAAAGTATGTCTTTTTTTTTTTTTTTAAGAATGTATATACTTCTGGCAGCCAGTCAGAGGCTAGTAGATGGGCAGTTAGGTGGTACAATGGGTAGAATGCTGGACCTAGAGTCAGGAAGATTCATCTTCCTGAGTTCTTCTGATACTTCCCAGCTGTGTGACCTTGGGCAAGTCATTTAACCCTGTTTGTCTTGTTTTCCTTATCTGTCAGATGAACTGGAGAAGGAAATGGCAAACCATTAGACAGGACTGAAAAAACTGAACAGCAAGGGCATACTAGTCAATCGGACATGAGTATAAATTAATTAAATCAGCCTGGTTTTATTACTACTACTAACAAAAAATACTTACTACTTTACAAGTAGCTGCAATCAGCTATTCTGAGAGAGAATGGTTTTAGACTGAAAGTGTTTCTCCTCCCCACACCAAGTTCTACCATTAACTACGTATCTAATTTTGAACTAGTCACATCTTTCTGACTTTTTGTTTTATCATTGTTTTGGCCCCAAAGCTTAAATGTTACATCTTTTATATTAGTATTATATATAATTGTTGGGCAATCATAGCTACATAGCTATATATATATATATATATATATGTATATATACATATTCTCAATAGAGCTATTATATACTTATATATGTATATATACCAAATATAGCTATTATATATTTGCAATTCAACTCTTATAAAATCCTATTTCAATCTCTCCCTTTTTCATCTCTACTTTTTCTTTCTTTCAAAAATTATTTATTCATTTGCTTGATACATTAAAATACCCAGTTAACTCCCTCCTTCCTTCTCTCCCCTTCCCCTTTTAAAGAAGTCATTATTCAACAAAAAATACATACATACATACGTATATATATATATATACATACATATATAATAAAACTACATCTCGCTTATTTCTATGTATCAGTTCTTTTTTTGGAGGTGGACATATATAAGTCATTTTTCAAAAGATATTTCTGTTGCTCTATGTAATGTTCTCTTCTCTTTGCTCATTTCACTCTTCATAATTTTACATAGGTCTTCCCATGTTTTTCCAAGATTAACTTGTTTATCATTTCTTACAGTGTAGTAGTATTCCTTCACAATCATATGTCAAGACTTGTTTAACCACACCCTGACTGATAGGCATCCCTTCAATATCCAGTTCTTTGCCATCATAAATATTGTAGGTTCTTTTCTTTTTTCCCAATCACCATAGGAAATAAATTTAATAGTGGTACTGGTGGGTCAAAAGGTATATACAGTTTTATAACTCTTTAGGCATAATTCCAGATTGCTCTCCAAAATGGTTGGATCAGCTCACAGTTCCACCAATAGTGTATTAGTGTCCCCATTTTTCCATATCCCCTCCAACATTTATCATTTTAGTCAATCTGATAGGTGTGAGATCTCTGCCTTCTTTTGACCTTCCTTCCTTCCTTTCTTCCCTTCTCCGTTCTTGAGACAGTTCCTCTCTTAGCTCTTTATCTTGGGTATCAATGTGCTTAAAGCCATTTTTGTTTTGCTCTTTCTAGTTCAAAGACCATTCTCTAGTATCACTTTCCATTGTAACATACCATCTCTAGTTTTGAATTGGCTCAGACTACAGAATGAGGGTTATGGATGCATTTATTTTTTATTAGTTGAGAGGGAAGAGAGTTCTTAAAACGTAAGATGCTGTAGTAGTTAGAGGGACAGCAGCAGAGTCATCAAGTCCAGGATTCAAATCCTACCCCAAAACATATTAGGATCACGGGAGAAACATTTAACCTCTGAGGACCCTCAAGCAATTCTCTATTATTATAAACTTCAGAAAAGTTGCTGATCTGCATTGTCAGAAAGGGAGTTTCCATTCCCCAAATTCCCCACACTGGATAATTGTCAGGTCTAGATTAGGGGAGTTCCTATCATATGTCAGTGCAGCATACTTATATAGAAATTTATAAGGACCTGGCAACAAATAGGGCTGCCTTTCCATTCACCCTAAGGAGCACTGGACATTGTAATCCACAATGCATTTCAACCTTCCTACATGTATCACCTGTCTTAGTTAGAGTATAAGCTCCTTTAAAGGAGGGCTTATTTTCTTTTTCAGTTTATATTCTTAATACTTAGCACATAGTGAACTCTCTCTTTTTTTTAACCCTTACCTTCTGCCTTAGTATCAATTCTACGATAGAAGAGTGGCAAAGGGTAGTTAATCAGGGGATTAAGTGACTTGCTTAGGGCCACACAGCTAGGAAATATCTGAGGCCAGATTTGAATCTAGGTCCTCCCAGCTCTAGGTCTGATGCTCTATTCACTCTACTATCTAGCTGCCCCATAGTAAGCTCTTATAAATTTTTTGGCATGCATTCAAAGACAAGTCTACAATTTTGGAGAGGCTTACACATGAATTGAATTATCCTATTATTTTTTTTTTATGCCAAATGTTGTCTTGAAAAATAGTACACCTGGTAATGGCTACTTTTTGGTATTTATAAATTTTGTTTTCTGAAAAGAAAATTGACTTTGGTTCCAGTCAGGGTAGTCACCTAATAATATCTCTGAACCTTGGCTTTCTGACTTGTAAAATGAGGAGAATGGTGAATTTAATGATTTTTAAAATGAACTCTAGTTCTGTAATTCTACTATGTTTATTATTTGATGATTTTATTCCATCTATAATTTTGGTCATGTTAGAATTTTGAGGGGCCTTATTTTCAACAAGAGAATCAACTACGCTCTAGGTGGAGGTATATAAAATGAAGGAATTGTACAAAATTATCTCTAAATTATTTCACCTCCAAAATTCCATGGTTCACAATATCCTATATTTTAACATGAGCTCAAATGGAAGCAGCCCCTCATATTTTTCAGATGTCTGTTTTACTCTAGCATCACCTCAACATCTAAGAGTAAAAAGAAAGCTGTCATGTGATGCTCCTTCCATTTCTTCTAGAGATAACACAATTAATTTCCTGAACAAGTTTATATTAAGAATCTACTAAATATAAGGCACTGTGCTAGGTATTTTTTGCGGGGAGGGAGGCAGTATATGAAATCCCCTTTGGAGGGGGGGTGGAACAAAAGCCCTTACAAAAGTAAAATTTAGCTGTAGGTTCCATTCTTTTTATCTATTGTATATTACTGTGAGGCATAGATGTGCATAGCGTATGAGCCAGGTGTGGTAGCAAACAGCTCATGTTCTGATGTGGGAAGATAAATAGATTTATTGATATTTAATTATAGTACTTATAATTCCAACACACATAACAAAAAGAAAATGGTTCTTTTTATGGCCAATGGATAATCTCAGTTTTGCTGGGAAGAATCTTACCTCTTTTTTAATAGTAACTGTCAAAAAATACCTTAGAACTTAGAGTTTATTAGAGTCTGGGGGTGAACTTCAGAGACCATCTAATCCAATCTCCACCTGATCAGGAATCCTTTCTCTGACATCTTGAATAAGGGTCCATAGTCTCTTCTTCTTCTTCTTTTTTTTTTAAACCCTTACCTTCTGTCTTGGAGTCCATACTGTGTATTGGCTCTGAGGCAGAAGAGTGGTAAGGGTAGGCAACGGGGGTCAAGTGATTTGCCCAGGGTCACACAGCTGGGAAGTGTCTGAGACCAGATTTGAAGCTAGGACCTCCCATCTCTAAGCCTGGCTCTCAATCCACTGAGCTACCCAGCTGCCCCCCCATAGTCTCTTCTTAAAGGTTGCCAGGGATAAGAAACTTACTACCTTATAAGGCAGCACGTTTTATCTTGGGACATCTCTGATTTTTAGGAAATTCTTTCTTAAATCATGTTTAAATTTCCTTCTTGGTGACTTTTAAGTATTTCTCTTAGTTTTCCCATATTAAGACCAATCAAAGACAATGAAACGACTCTTCTATATGATAAAAGTTTTCTCACGTCCAGGCTAAGCAGTTCCTTCTGCAGAACCTCAAATGACAATGTCCATTCTCTCTCCTGGCTGCTTCCTGCAAAAGCCTTTGGCTTTCCAAGGGGCTCATGAGGGAAAAGGCTATCTTTTGCCACTGAAGGAACTGATGGAATCTGAATGCAGATTGAGGAGTACCATTCTTCATTTTATTTCCTTCCTGAGTTTTTTTCCCTTGTATAAGTGATATGTGTTTTCTTTCGCACATGACAAAAACAGAAATATGTATTATGTAATAGCATACACATAAGCTATATCATGCTAACTACTGTCTTGAGGAGAGTGGAGGGAAAGGATGGAGGGAGGAAGGAATAGAGGGAGAGAATATGGGCCATAAAATGTCAGAAAGCAATTATGAAAGATTCTATCTACATATAAACAATTAAAAAAAATTAAAAACCTTTAACTTATCAATGTCTTTTCTACAATGTGACAGATTAAAATGTTGGAGGTAGAAGGAACCTACCAAGTTAGAGGTTCTCAAAGGTTTCTTGTTGACAATAGAATATTCTTTGCTGCAAGGAATCACAAAACACCAAATGTTTACATTGGCAACACTACAAGAGAATCAGGAGAGTTTCACATGCACATTTTCTCTTCAATAAGACCATTCTTTGTGTTGACTTCCTTGCAAGTTCAAGATCTGATGTGTCTTGAGATTAGTATATATAGGTAATAGGAAAGTTTTATTTAACTTGTTTACATACATATTTATGCATGTGGCAAGTTAATATACGTGTATATAAACCAAAATATTTCTAAATATCCTTTTACGTGAAATGGCATAAGGTGTACAATTTTGTGGTGTACATAGTAAAACTCATGTCACGTGGCATACACTTTAAGATTCACTATTCCGGTCCAGACTGTATTGGAAAGATTCATTATCTATAGTCTTGCCTGGCTAGATGACCTCTAACTTCAGCAACAACCCTAAGTTTCTCCACATCTGGTATGGTGTAGGCTAATTCTTTATATCCTAAAGTATTTGTCTTCTGGGGAATTTATTTCTTCTTCCAACCTAGTCACGGTTTACAGAGTGAAAAAATAGGGAATAAATGACATAATGGGAGGGTATAAGTATAAATGCTTTCAAATCTTTTTGGAAAACACAAGGTTTAACCCTAAACATGGATTACTGTTTGCACTGAGTTAGAGAGCTTTTAATATCTTTTTACAGAATCTCATTCTTGCCCTCCTACTGTGTTGAGCAGGTTAAAACGTGCTTAGATAAACTCACTTGGGAGGATTTAAAGTTTAATGTCTTCATTGTGAAGTCTACAATTTAAGCCATAATGGATAGATATAATACATCTTAGTTGTAATGATGACTGTAGTTATCAAATTAAATGATATACTCCAGGCTCTTAAAGACTCTTTCAAAGCCCAAAAGCTCAGGGAAAGATAAAAATGAATACCTCTTTCAAGTCATTTCAAGAAAAAAGATGGTAGTAAAAAAGGAGATGATAAGTTCAAATGCCTAAAGTTGTATTCTTCAGAAACACTTCTGATTCATCTGCTGTTTGCAAAACTTTCTCTAAAGCTGTAGAGATAGCAACACAACAGACAGAAATTTACCAAAAAACAAGATGTAAATAAACATCTCTGCATAATTTTAATTATCTAGAGAATTATAATAAGACTGTTAGTGACATAAAGTCATCTCCTTGGGCAAGATTTTGACTTGCTGGTCCCAAATCCTGTCTGCTCTTTTATCTGAAACATCCTCTTTCCCAGAATTGAGATTTATTTTATTTTTTGATTACAAACTTGACAAACATCAACAAACATGAGCACATCCACATACAATGAAGAACAGAAAAGAGGATTATATACAAAATTGTGAAAGTGTCCTTTTCTCTCTTCTCCTGTCCTCAACAGTGACTTTCATCTACATCATGATATACATCTACATCTACATGACCTACATCAAAGTTCTCCTGCCTCTTAAAGGAGTTTTAGAGTATCTAGTCTCTGCCATTGGCTCAAACCTGCACTGATGGTGTTCTCCCAACGTTAGGAGTTCCTTACACCTCAGTTTAATTTAACCATTTAAATCAGATAAGCTTTTACAAAAAAAGACTATTTACTTTAAAAGCATAAAAAAGAACAAATATACAAACATACTCCTCAAAACCTGGGGGAAATAATTCCCCTTTCTACCACCTCTGTCTCTGGGGAAAGGAGGAAGATTAAAATCTAATCCAGTTTCTTTATAACCAGGTCCCACTAATTTCCAAGTCCAAAGTATCCCTGGGCTTGCATCTCACACCCACACTTCTCAGAGTTTACTGGAAGCAACATCTGGCCTGGGCTCCTGCCTCTAAAGTAAATATGACTCAAACCACCTGCTTCCAGAGCTGAAAAGTTCAAATGAAGGAGACAAAAACTTGAAACCTATTTCTTCAAGCCTCCTGGTCTAAAAGTAGAGAAGGATAAGGAAGAGTGGCTTTTCTCTCCAACAAGTTTCATTCCCAGAGCTCCAATATTGCTAAAAAGAGACTGAGGATCCCAGTCTGTTAGTTTTAAAGATGCAGCTTATTCTGGCTTCACACCTGATGGAAAGTGGTTGTTCCAAACCATGTGGTGGCAGAATGAAGTATGTCTTCTCCTAGAAGCATGTTCTTGCCATGTCCCACATGGGGTGTCTCCATCTTAGTTGATTTGGGCATGTACAGTAGAGCCTTGTTACATTTCTTACTTTAGATGAAATAATATCAACTCATATTCCCCAACTAGGAGAAGACCTTCCTCATTCCCGTAGTTGTTAGTGTTGTCTCTCTCTTCAAATTATGTTGCATTTGTTTACATTGAAAGCATAGACTGTTTTTTTATTGTGTCTTTGTATCTCTAGTATTTTACATAGTACTTTACGGTAGCATGTACTTAATAAATACTTACTGAATGGATGGAAGGAATATGGAATAAATACTTTTACTATCTCTATTTTTATCCATTAAGTAAGAATCTAAAGAGAGTTCGTTGACCATCTAATCCAGGGGTCAGCAATCTTTTTGGCTGTGAGAGCCATAAACGCCACATTTTTAAAAATGTAATTTTGTGAGAGCCGTACAGTGTTCACAGTACGCGCTCCTGTAACAGTGCCTGAAAAAAAAATGACTTTATGGCTCCTGCAGAAAGAGCCATATCTGGCCCTCAAAAGAGTCAGATATGGCTCGAGAGCCATATGTTGCCGATCCCTGATCTAATCTAACATTTTTTTCAGTTGAAGCTCATGAAATAATAATCAGTTTAATCAATAGAAGATTATTATCAAATAATAGTTTTGAAAATAATACAAAGTGCCTTCTATATACAAGATGTTTTAATAGAACTACTAACAGTTAGATGGTACAGTGGGTGGAGTGCCAGCCCTGGAGTCAGGAAGACTCATCTTCCTGACTTCAAATCTGGCCTCAGATACTTCCTAGCTCCGTCACTCTGGGCAAGACCCTTAACTCTATTTGCCTTAGTTCCTCATCTGTAAAACAAGCTGGAGAAGGAAATTGCAAATCATTCCAATATCTTTGCCAAAAAATCCCCAAATGGAGTCATAAAGAATCAGACATGATCGAAAAACCACTAAACATCATCAATGATGTCTAGGACAGTTCCAGTTCCATATGCATAAAAGGCAGTTGGAGATGAACAAGGGACAATAGCTGCCATTTACACTGGGTTCCAAATGTTTCATGTGTATCATTTCAATTGCTATCCAAGCTATAACTCTGAGGTTAGATACTAACAGCTCTATTATTGACTTTTCACAGGAAAGGAAACTAATCTTCATATTAAGTAACTTCCTGGTGACTCTGAGAGCAAATAGCTGATGTGAGACTCAAACTCAGGTCTTTCTGACTTTGTCCAGCCTTCAGTCCACGATACTCTGCTGTAGTAGGTCAAGTATTTTTTATTTCCATTTTTATAGATAAGGAAACTCAGACAGAGAGTGTTTAAGTAACTTGCCCAAGGTCACATGGGTAATAAATGACAGACACAAGCCTCAAATCCAGGTTTTCCAAGTTTAGCATTCTGTTCTAGGTTCATCAATAATGTTTTAGTAAAAATAATAATTACTTTTTACTATTAAAATTATAGGGGGGCTTAAGTATTCAGAACTCTGTTAGTCTGAAAATTCATACATAGTCTGAATGTCTGAAAGTTAAGTAAGCCTACTTATACTATATCTGAGGGATTTTTTCCCCTAGTGTAGACATCTCTTCAGAATTTCTATATATTATTGTTTAATTCATTATTATTATAATTGCTATCATTTATATAGTACCTACTATGAATGTGTATTATGTGTCAGGTACTGTGGTAAGTGCTTTACAAGTATTTCATCCTCTAACAACATTGCCAGGTAGATGCTATTATTATCCCTATTTTAGAATTAAGCTAAACAAGGCAAACAGAGGTTAAGTGACTTGCTCAATGTCACATAGCTTGTATATGTCTGAGGCAGGAGTTGAACTCATATTCTCCTGACTCCAGGTCTAGTGCTCTATCCACTGTATCATCCAGCTACCTTATGAAAGTGGTGAAATTAGAATCAGGTCTGTAAATTCCCTGGGAACATGGATGGGCTTATTGTTCAGGAATTAACTCTGATTTCTCAGAGGTTACATGCGATGGACATGCCTAATTAAATCCCATTCTCTGGTACAATAAGCTAACATTTTCGTATGGAATAAATGACTATATGTTAATGTGGCTGACAGTGTCTTAAGGACAGAACTGATCTCTCTGGGGAAAACATTTAATGAAAATAAGCCATTCCAATGAAATACTATTGTGTTGTAAGAAATGAGAAGCAAATTAATTAAAACAAAAACATGAAAAGAACTACATGAAGTAATGAAGAATAAAACAAATAGGACCAAGAGAACATTATAAACAGCTCCACATTTATTATTTGAAGAATAACTGGTGAATGTTCACTTCCAGAAAATGAACTGAAAAATGGAAACAAGAAATACATAATTTATATAGTCATATGTTTACTAGATGATGCCTTCTATGGTGTGAGGGGAGGGAGGGAGGGGATGAAGTATCTGGAAATAAATTCTTTTAATAAAATTTTTTAAAAGAAAGAAAATAAATCTTTCTATTTCTGCTCCAGTTCTTTCAGTCTACCATTTGGTGTTAGAGTCTATGGTTCCTTCTCGTGTCTCATCAGATTCTTATTTAACGGATACCCACTGAAGGCCTCGGTTCCCTTAAGTGTCTCTTTAAAGCCCAAGGTCATTTGGGCTATTTTGTTGAAAGTGGAAATTTCCTGTAATCAACAACAGCCTATCTTGGACTTATCCCTGACTGTAGTAGAATACTTGCATGGGATAGTCACCTAACAGTGTTACAGAAGTAAGAGACAGTTGTGTAAAGCACTGTATTGAGCCGATTGCTTTACTGAAAGTTCCAGGTAGGAGGAAGAATATATACTAGAAGCAGAGAGGGATTTGAATGAATCTCTGTGTAAGTTCATTTACCTAGCAATGTATTTTACTTTTATTTTGCTTATAGATTAGTTGTTTCCACCAGAAATAAAAGTTAATATGTTATATAAAATACGACGCATCTAGATGATGCAGTGGATAGAGTGCTGGGTCTGGAGTCAAAGTTTCTGAGTTCAAATCCAGCTTCAGACACTCACTGTATGACCCTGGGCAAGTCACAAAACCTGTTTGGCTCAGTTTCCTCATTTATAAAATGAGTGGGAGAAAGAAATGGCAAACCACTTCAGTATCTTTGCCAAGCAAATCCCTGATGGGATCATAGTTAGTCGGATGACTAAAAAATGACTGAATAAAAAATTATATGAAATCACTGGTCCTGACATAAAATTATGTGTATATACATAGATATGTGAACTAGATATCCACAAAAATGTAGAAGATACTAATAAAATGAGTATTTTCTAGTCAAGCATCATGATTCTCAGAATCTCCTAAGCAGGTGAAGGAGTCAGAGGAGTTCAGGGGGTACTAATAATGGTCATTTTGGTATTGTGTTTTTTTTTTTATGGGTATTTTAGCTCCAACCAGTCAGGATATGTTGGGGTAAAAAAATTTTCCAATCCCAGAGGTGAGGCTAGGAGCATGGATTTGAAAAAAGTTTAGGTATTCCTGTAAGTATATACACAAACATGCATATATACCTACACATCCATATAAGAATTTGGAAGACTATATGTATATAGATAGATAAGTAGAAGGATGGATAGACAGATAGATGGATAGACAGAAGAATGGATAGATAGATAGATAGATAGATAGATAGATAGATAGACAGACAGACAGATAGGTAGGAAGGTAGGTAGGGATTTAGGTAGGGATTGAAAAACAAAATGTCAAAAGATATCCAGAGCCTGAAATGATGACCTAAAGCTAATAGGTGAAAATCAAGAAGAATAATTGTAGAGTTCTGGATTTGGGAGTAAAAAATTCAACTATGATTACTACTATGACAAAAAGACTTGAAGATTTAGCTAATTTTCTTCTCAGAGATGGTTGATTGATTTAGATGATATCAAGAAAAGGGAATCTTCCTTCTCTGAAATTGTATAGTTCTGTGTTTCCCAGATAGTTCTTGCCTATGGGTGGCCTTTATTTTATTGTTTTATTTTAGCATGTTGTTTCCTAGTGAATATCACTTATATAATCATTCTACAAGGCTAAGGATTTCTGGACTAGGTGCACCAAGAGAATGAATCGCTTTAATTTACTCATAAAATGTCTTTAATCAAAATGATGGCAAATTGCAGAAGTCAGTAGATAAAAGCATGCAAAATATTAGGCATCAAATGAGATAATCACAAATTAAAAGAGAGTTTTATAAACCTGAAGCTGATTTTTGTTTTCATGACAAAAGGGGAATTAATATTACTGTCTAATATGGAGTTCTGTAAAAGATTCTCCACATGGTTTTCCCAATTTTTCTTCAGTTTCAACTTAATCACCTTAGGCTTCCACTAAGGAAAGAATGTTTACAATGCAGTACTGTTACTAAATATGAAATGATTATCTAGAATCCGCTATAAAATACACTAACTGATTTTTTTTTTGAGAACAAAGAGTGTTTTCTATAGGACACCCAGGGCATTCAAATCTAACAGAAAATATGAAGTATTTATGACTTCAGGGTCTCCAATAGAAGTTACAAAGAGGCCAATGTTCCTTGATGTGGGAGAAAAAAAATCTCTTAATGGTCAGGGTTATCCAGAAATAGAATGGGTTACCTTGGGAGGCAGTGGGCTTCCTTTCACCATGACTTTTCTGGTAAAGGCTGGATGATCACTTGGTGAGGATAATGTCAATGGGATTCTTGTCTATGTACAAGTTGAATTCCTTAGCTTTTGAGTTGGTTCTTTCCAGTGCAGAAATTCTGTAGCATTGAAAAGAGCATTGTCCAGTGCACAAAATCAGCATTACCTCATGATTAAGTGTCTGCACACTCCTCTAGGATTCCAATGCATTGAATTAAAGGGGGGAAAATTCTTCTGAATTATCATGGTCCTTTACTTTTAAATTTTGATATTTGTGATTTATTGTCATCGTCACAGATGAATCAAAAAATGAAAATTCATTGCTTAACCACTGGGAATAACAAAAATAAAAAGCAAGACAATCTTAGCCCACAAAAAGCTTACTTTCTAATAGGGGAAGACAAAATACAGGGTGTCCTCAAAGTCTTGGTATGGTTTTAAGATTCAATACTTCTTAAAGGTATTTAAGCTATTAAAACTTATTTAGGAAACTGAATCAAGACTTTTGGAATACTTTGAATTGTCGGGTAGTGGTGGCTGGGAAGGAGTTTTGGTAAGGAGTCACAGAGATGGTGAATAGATTCTTAAGGGAAATGAATGGCAGACCCATTCCTGGAATGGTCAAATTGATTTTATTACTGTTCCCAGAGCTAGGATAAGGAGGAGGCAGAGAAGGATGCAAACACAGAAACATGGCATGAAAAAGGCTTATGGACCAGTATGGTGGGCCCTTTTAGTTTTAAGAAAAATTGATTAAGCACATAATTTCATGTGACTGCAGTTAAAATAATAATAGCTAGAATTTACATAGCATCGTCTGTGTCCCAGAAGTACGCTATGTGTTTTATACAAATATTATTTCATTTGATCCTCATGACAACCCTGGACCATAGATGGTATCATTATGCCTGTTTTATAGGTGAAGAAATTTAAGACAAAAGAGGTTAAATGGGCACGTAGGTGGCTCAGCAAATAGAATGCTGGGCCTGGCGTCAGGAGGATCTGTGTTCCAGACTGGCCTCAGATATTTACTAGCTGTGTGAACCTGGGCAAATAACTTAGCTTCCTCTTTGCTTTAATCCCCTGGAGAAGGAACTGATAAACCACTCCAGTATCTTTGCCAAGAAAACCCTGTGGACAGTATTAAAATTCTGAAAGACAACATTGTAGCATGAGCTCCTTGGATTGGTAGGACCTGTTGGTTGTGACTAAATGACTAAATAACAACAATTTGCCCAGGAACCCACCTAGTAAGTATCTGAGCTTTTGAGCTTAAGTCTTTTTGAGTCTAGGATCATTACTCCTTGTTCCTACTGACACCAAGATACAACATAGACATGAACCAAGAGCAGCTATGAGTTGCACAGTGGATGGAGTGCCAGGCCTGGAGTCAGGAAGACTTATCTTCCTTAGTTCAAATCTGGCCTCAAACACTTACTAGTTATGTGACCCTGATGAAGTCACTTAATTTTGTTTGCCTCTGCTTTCTCATCTATAAAATGAACTGGAGAATGAAATGGCAAACCACTCTAGTATCTCTGCCAAGAAAACCTCAAATGGTATCATGAAGAGTCAAATGCAACTGAAAAATGACTGAACAACAACAACAAGAGCAAGTATACAACTAACAATAGGCATATAGAAATCTGATCCCTTTAACTGGTTCCAGAAAAAAACAAAACAAAAAAAACCAACCACCTCACCTTTATATCGTGCTTTAACAGAACTTTTGTAACAAAGATCAAAGGTTTGTTGATGTCTCCTTTCATCTGTAATGAAAATGTGTCCCAAATTGATCAAAAGCACAGATCTTCAAAAAGAAGGGGATCTTGGGTTGGGGGGAATCTGGTCTTGGATATTACCTATCCCTTTGTCCCTCTTCTTCCGTGGTCTGAGGGCAACCCAAAAAGGAACTGATAGGATTTGATTTTCTTGTGGTCAGTCTGCTTTGAAAATTCAGCAAGATGTTGGCACCAGGGGAAAAGTCAATGGTCTGTAGTAGCTGGGTCACTCAGTGAATTGAGAGGCAGGCCTAGAGATGGGAGGTCCTTGAGTTCAAATCTGGCCTCAGACACTTCCTAGCTGTGTGACCCTGGGCAAATCACTTGACTCCCATTGACTAGCCTTTACACCTCTTCTACCTTAGAACCAATACATTGTATTGATTCTAAGTCATTCTAAGTCAGAAGGTAAGGGTTTTTTTTTAAGTCACTTTTAAGTCATTAGGTCCCAGGAGGAAGATCCCTAATTTTGATTTTCATGCAAGAATCTGGTTTCTCCTTGATAATGATTTATATGAATGATTAAGCTAATGGGAGCTCTAAACCAAGTGACATGAGATTCAAGTCTTACTTGGAGGAACTAAATATTTTTAATCTAGAGAGGGAGGCAGAGCAGTATTGGAAAAATCACCGGCTCTGGGTTCAAATGCTGCCTCTGAAATGAATTCTACTAGTGTGATCTTGGGAGATTGTTAACTTCTCTAGTTTCCTCATCTGTAAAATGAGGGAATTAGACTAGATGGCCTCTGAGGTCCCTGCTATAGCCAAGTCTATGATATAAAGAGAAAACAGAGGGGTCCTATAGAATCTCAGAATCATAGAATATTGGATCTATAAAGTTACCCTGAAGTTCATCTAGTCCAACATCCTTTCCTCGCAGACAAAGAAGCCCAAGGAGGAAAATGCTTTATATTTTTTTACACAAAGTCAAAAACTAGGAGCAGAAAATGAACAAAAATAATTGAAAAAGGGTTGCCCTGGGACAGAGGGATCAAATTTATTCTCTTTCTTCCAGAAGGCAAATGTGATTAGAAGGTAGAATTGATCAATCAAATGGGTATTTTGTGGAACATGCAAGCAGGGGCTAGGTGACCACTTACTGGAAATGTCATGGAGAGGATAGAACCAGCTGACCTTATCACCCAGCAAGGGGAGACCGAATCTACTGACCTCCTCCATCATCCAACTCTAGGATTCTGTGATTCTCAGAATCAAAGATAAAGGATTATTGCCCATCATGTGATTGCAGAATCATAGATTTAGAATCAGAAAGGCACTTAGAGTCCAACTCTTTTTAAAGGAGGAAACCGAGACCTATTGTTGTTGTTCAGTCACGACCCTATGGACCATAACTATCCACGGACTTTTCTTGGCCAGGATACAGGAGTAATTTGCCATTTCCTTTTCTAGTTTGTCAGGCAATTAGAGGTTAAGTGACTTGCTCAGGGTCACACTGCTAAGGAAGTAACTGAGGTTGGATTTGAACTCAGGTGTTTCTAACTCCAGACTCAGCATTATATCCACAGACCCACCTAACTGCCTCATTGAGGTACAGAGGTAAGTGACTTGCCTTGGGTCACACAACTAGAAGGTATCTGAGGCTCAGGTCTTCCTGATTCCAGACCCAGTACTCTTATCCACTGAGTCACAGCTGCCCCTGAACTGTGGCATTCCTCAGAGTTACTAAGGTGGCCAGTGGTGGAGTTCGGATTCAAGCCCAGGTATTTCGACCACACAAATGAACGTGAGGCCAAGAGAGGATAAATGGCTTTCTCTGGGCACGTAACTAGGAGATGGCAGAGTGAGGACTAGCCCCTATTGCCCAACTGCCTCCCTCTTAGTGGTAAGACATCATTCTGACGTTGACATTTACTTAACATACTTCACTTTCTCATGTTTACCAAATGATGGCCATGACCCAGTTTTCTGTTTTGATCCCAGTCTTCAAGGGCTGTCATCTTGGTTTCTGTGCTTGCAGGAGCCAAAACAAACAAAGATACTCTGAAGTAAGCCACTTCAGGGTTTGCTGGAATCTGGGCTCCTGGTAGGACTTCAAAAGATCACTGCCCATGGCAACTATGTTAATGTGCTTTAATAGGTATTGTACTTAAACTGATGAAAATCAGTCAACAAAATCCAGCCCCTGCTTGCTTGGAATGGAGCAGGGTCTCTTAAAGAGGCAGTGAGCACGCTTGCGTGAGTCACTGAGCTTTAAATAAATGAGTGAACTCCGTTCAACTCTTCAAGCTACTGAGTTCAAAACCACCAGGCAGTTTAAATGTTCACATCTCAGGGAGCCACAGAGAATCTCCAAGAACAATGAATGAAGCTCTAGCCCCAACAAGCCCAAGGGCTGCTGGTCAGGCTGCTTGGAATTCCATCTTCTCTCTGTACTTTTTGCAAAGGCTGTTTCTCCATGGCTGACATGCTTCCTTTCCGAATCCCCTGGCTCCATTTAGGGCTCAGCCCAGGTGCCATCTCCTTGATGAAATTTGTCCAGATCTATTCAGATGTCATATTCCTTTGTGTTTATCTTGTGTGTACACACACACACACACACACACACACACACACACACACAATGCAAAATGTCCCCAAACTTAGTTCAGTTATAAGCTTCCATATTATATTTACTTTTTGATCTCTGTTTTGTATCACTGGGGAGGAAGGCAAAGACTATTGTTTTTGTCTTTGTGTGCCTAGCACATGGGGCACCTAGGTGGTGCAGTAGATAAAGTACCCAGCCTGGAATTAGGAAAACTCTCTGGCTTCACACTTATTAGTTATGTGACCCTGAGCAAGTCCCTTAACTTTGTTTGCCTCAGTTTCCTCATTTGTAAAATGAACTGGAGAAGGAAACGGTAAATCACTCTAGCCAAGGAAACTCCAAATAGGATTAGGAATGGTGGGACTGTACTCAAGAACCACTCAGCAACAATGCCTGGCCCCTAGCACAGTACCCTGTATATAGCAGATGCTTAATAAATGCTTATTGAATGAATGACAAGAAAATGAATTAATAGTGTGATATATTTCTATATAATCCTACATGTGTGTTTAGTGTGCGCAAGACATGGAAATTGCTCATGTGATAGAAAATGAAAATTGTGTGTACCTAGACTAAGCAATGACAGACAAAAAAACAACAATAATAATTTTAGAAAGCATTGCAATAACCCTGTGAAACAGGCATTCATATACAACTTCTTGTACCTAATCTCAAAGAGTAAATGATATATTTTTAATCTTTCTTTTATTTTAGTAACAAATTTCCACTTAGGTTTTCCAAAGTTATATGATTCGTGGCATCTTCCTCCCTTCTTGGCCTCTCCCCCCCCCCATGTATTATCATGCAAAACATATTTCCATAAGCAAATGATATCGATTTATTACTCACTTTTATGTAAGCATAAAAAGATGACAAATTGTCATACTATACCTGTATCTGAAGATTGAGATAATCTTATCCTTATCAAAAAGGTATATAAAATAACTAACAGGTATTGTGTAGCGTGGCACACACTACACAAGAATGAACCTATACCGAGATCTTCAAGGAGTGTTGCAGGTATTACTAGCTCCATTTTATAGATGAGGTTTAGAGCAATTAAGTGACTTTGTCCATTCTTGTATACCTATAAAGTATAGAGTAAATATTAATATTCTCAAGTGTGATGGCTAAAGGATGATGGGGATGAATCTTTCTGAGGATATATTTCCAAATATAAACAATTTAAGTAGGAAAATGTGATTTAATTTACCAATATTCATTTTGCACACAACTTTTCCAGGAATGCAAAATGAACTTGCATTTTCATTCCAGAGAATAAATATCCAGAGACAGAGGATTTTAAGGGCAGTTCATTGTGGATGAGGGTTCAGGGAAGGATACTTTAGTTCTGGGTTTGGGCAGGAATAGGTTGAACATTTTTTTCTAGAAACTGAGCTTAAGGAGGTGTAACCCTGGGGGTTGTGGGAAGCTCAATGTTTGGAAATTAGATGATTAGACAAAGAGAACATTGAACAGATTTGCCCAGAGAAGAGTATGGGGGATGGTCAGGAATGTAGCAAAAGATAAGAGAAGTGATATAGCCTAGGGGAACTTTAGCAGAAGACTTTGAAAACAGAAAGTGAAGCTCTTAGCTCTCATCTTTAATACAGTGAGGACTTTTAGGATCTTTGTAAGATAACCAAGGATATATTGGATTACCACCAGAAGGAAAAACATTTGGCTCTTCTCGCCTTGGAGCGATACTATGATGACAGGATCTATAGAAATAAATGGATCTATTACCACTGCAGTTATTTGCTTCTGTGACTGATTTTTATTTCTCTGGGATGGATTTTTCCCATTCACACTTCAAATATTCACTTCAACAGACATTTCTTAAATAGTGACTGTGGGTCAAAAATCAGGCTCATTTATGGAGAAACAAAGACAAAATATAAACGGATTCCTCCCTTTAAAGAGACCCCATTCAGTTGTGGGAGAGATACAGCGCAAATTAGTAAATACAAATTAAATAAAACAATAGAGGGCAACTTCAAAAGGGAGTGAGCGTTAACAACAGAGGAAATGGAGAAAGGTCTCCATGTAGGATGTGGCATCTGAGATGTGCTCTGAAGGATGCTCCAGATTCTATGACTTAGACTTTAGGAGCAGAAATGCTTTTATCCACCTGAGCTTCTTATCTCCCCTCTGTCTCCATATTTTCACACTCCTCCCTTCCACTGGTGAGTGCCTCCTGGAAACAGAATCACTTCCAGTTGAATTGTTTTAGGAAGATTCTGAAGATCACCTGGCAAGATAAGATACTGGACCCTGTGGCCTTTCCTGGAGCTGAACTGCCATGCCTCTAA
Source organism: Gracilinanus agilis (assembly GCF_016433145.1). Lineage (NCBI taxonomy): Eukaryota > Metazoa > Chordata > Mammalia > Didelphimorphia > Didelphidae > Gracilinanus > Gracilinanus agilis. The sequence goes on from NC_058132.1 coordinate 144,554,271, forward strand.
AGTCTGTTGCCTTGGAGTGCAACTCCAATGGGCCAGCCCAGTTGTTTGAATGACAAAAGTGAGGACTCACATAAGGCAAGTGCTCCCAGAGAGGTCTGAAGCAGTCTGATACAAGGATCCTGGACAACTCCAAGAGAATTGTGATGAAAAAGATTATCCACTGCCATAGAAGGAACTGAGAGAGTGTGAATGCAGACTGAAATATGACATTCTTCACTTTATTTCCCTCATGAATTTTTTTCAGTTTGTATTTTCTTTCACAGCATGAAATTTATATCATATTACTTTCTGTCTTGGGGAAGGATGGGAGGGAGGAGAGACAGATGGCAGAATGTCAGAATATGAGTATTAAAAATTTTGTTGAAGGGCAGCTAGATAGCTCAGCAGAGCCAGGCCTGGAGAGAAGGGGTCCTGGGTTCAAATTTGGCCTCAGCTACTTCCTAGCTATGTAATGCTAGCTATGTAATACAAACCACTTAACCCCAATTGTGTAGCCCTTACTACTCTTCTGCCTTGGAACCAATTCTTAGTATTGATTCTAAGACAGAAGGTAAGGGTTTAAAAAAAATCATATCAACATGTAAAATAATTTCATTAAAAAATAAAGATAGATACATTTAAAAAAAGAAGTGAAACAAAGATACTAACGGTCTCTCTGAAGAATTTTGGTTTGTGAAGAAATTTTGTTTGGATTGTGAGGCATGGGAGACGCTGGCCCAGGACTTTCCTGTGTGGTATGCCCACATCAAAGAAAGGGTGTTCTTCTTTTCTTGTGCTCTTTGAGCATAGCAGAATTGCAGTAGCTCAAAAGAAATATGAGATGCTTAAATTTAGACATGTCCATCCCAAATGTTCATAGGAGGTATTTGTGCCCGACCTCTGGTAGAATCTTCTGAAATTGTAATGATCTGATTAGCTTCGGTTGGGTTCTCTGTACACTGACCCTGATATAGTGATATCATTTAGATCCCCTTTGAGTATGAAGGAAATAATTAACCAACCAGCCTCCTGGAACCTCCACACCAGTCATGCTCAATTCTAACTCAGCTCTGTTCCTGACTCTTTTCTACCTTGTCCCCACTTAAGCTACCATTTATGTGCTATCTTTCCCCATTAGAAGGATAGGGGCAGCTTTCTTTTTGCTTTTATTTGCATTCTCGGTGCTTTCTTAGCACAGTGGCTGGCACATAGTAAGTTAATAGATGCTTGACTGAATCTAATCCAGTCTCTACATTCCAGGCATGGGCAAGCACTTCTACAAAAGCAAATAGATGTTAGGAGATGGATGATTGACTATGGGAGCAAATTGGCTTGATTAAAAAGTAAAATAGTTGAAGAATAGTAAGAAATATAACTGGGAAAATAGGTGAAAGTCAGATTGTAGCTTACTAATTGGTCTCCTTGCCACTTGTTTCCAAAATCCATTTACTGCATAGTCAAATTGATGTTATTAAACTCTAGACACTGTGATGGGGTGGATATGGTCAGGTCTAGAGTTTAATAACATCAATTTGACTATGTGGTAAATGGATTTTGGAAACAAGTGGCAAGGAGACCAATTAGTAAGCCATTGCAACTGTCTGGGAAAGAGGAGATTAAGGTCTCAGCTAGGGTCCAGACTATGCAAGTGAAGAAGAATTGGATAACAGAGATGCTTTGGAAGTAGAATGAATTTGACTTAGCAAAATGATTGATTATAGGAGTGGAGAAAAAAGGGAAGACTCAATGATCACTCCAAATTTATAAGCCAGAGTGATTGGAAGGCTGGTGGGATCGCCAAAAGAAATGGAATATGTGATTTCACTGATGTGCATATGCTTTCTTGAGGTTCAGATCTCTTTATGCCTAGGGAAATGGTTATATGTAAAACTATGGTTGAGAAAATTCAATTCCTGGAAGCCAATTTATTGTGCGATTTCCCAAATTTTTACCTAGGCTAGTCCTCTAACGTCAAATGTCTAGACTATTACCAGGTTTTTACTTGAAGCCTTCCCAGCCTGGTAAGACCTGTTGAAACTTGTGCTCTTCTGATTTGGTCTTTGAGAATGCAGAGCCATTCTCCATGCCACAATGAGGCATCTGGGGGATGTTAGTAGGAAGATAATGATTGAGATTATTGATGGAGTTAATGATTAGAGTTATATGATAGGAGCTTCCTAGAACTCTTGAAACTATGTCCTTTCCAGGGTTTCGAATATTCCTTCTATGTGGATGACTCTCACATCTTTATTTCTAAGAAGTCTCCCTCTGGCTGTCCTATTGGCACTTTGATTTGAACATGTCCAAAGCCCAGCTTATCTGTCAATAAAGACAGATTCATCCTAAGGATTTCCGTATTTCTGTCCATTGACATCATGCTTAAAAGATGTCATCTTCAATTCCGTTTTCTTTTCATTCATATAAATCAATTAGCATGACATGTTGATTCTACCTATAGATTTTTACAATATATAACCTTGTAACACAAGTTTTAGTACTTTCTCTCTCCACTCTACTGCCCAATCCATTCTTTATTCAATTACCTCATGAAAAGTCTCCTAAGTCACTGCTCAAAAATGTCTAGGAGCTCCATATTGCCCACATATTGATCACATTCTTTCAAATGGTGCTTAAGGCCTTCTACAATCTAGTGCTAAATGGGCTATCTGGTTTTATTTCATACTGTTTACTACTCTTCATGCACACTGTGCTATAGCTAGCCAAACTACTCTCTGTAGCCCATAGACTCCCACGGTTTCTGACCTTTGCGTCTACACCTAGAATCCTCTTTACTCATGTACCTATTGAATTCTTCCTTAATTCTTTAACGTCACCTCTTCCACCAAGTCTTCCCTGATTCCCCTCAGTTAGTAATAAGCCTCTGTTTATCCAAATTTAGGATCTCATGTAACACTTCTTCTTTTCTAATACACTTGTAATGTATTATGTTTCATATTTATCAGTGTATGTGTCATTTCACTTCAAAGGGATACTGAGTCTATCCAACTCCAGAGTAAATATAAAAGTCATTGTCTAATAAATAAGTAGTGGTCAAAGGAAATTAATAGGCAGATTTCAAATGAAGAAAGTTATCAACAGTTATATGGGAAAATGCTCATTAATAATAAGAGAAATGCAAGTTAAACATTTCTAACATTTCCCCCCTCACCCCCATCAGATTAGTCAATATGACAAAAGATGAAAATAATAGTTGCTGGTGAGTATGTGGGAGGATAGGAACACTAACATAGGCCACATGGTAGGCATGTTTGTTAGTCCAAGTTATTCTAAAAAGTAATTTGGGACTATTGACAAATGTCACTAAATACATACATTTTTGTGAATACCTTTTGACAAAGTGTTCACTACTAGGCATAAGTCTCACATATCCTGACTTAGAGCCCTCATTAGCCCAATTTACTTCATATAAATCATAATATCAAGGGAAGTTAGATTCTAGCATGAAAAATGAGGAAGGTATCCTGCTTCTGACACCTGATGACCATTTACTCTTTCCTTGATGCTACCTTGATGCTACCTTGCTGAATCTTCAAGGCAGACTAGCTGGAAGAAAATCAAGTCTTTATCAATTCCTTTTAGACATTCCCACTGATGCACCACAAGAACTTGGAGTATCCCATTGGACTTGCCTAAAGGGGACATTTGATGAAAATGCAGGCTAGATTGCATTTCCAGGTAGTCACATTTCTCTCTTGCTTGCTTTCATGGATATGAATTTAATTTTTATTCTATTTCTTTAATATCAAGAGAGGTAGAAGGAATTTCTTTGGAAACATTATGGCCCCACCAAGGCAGACAAAAAAGGGCATCTTATGGCATTTCCTTAACTTCTTTCTTCATGTTCAAGTTTAGACTTCCATTTACATTATTTTTCTTGAGATATACTTGCTCTTGGGGCTCTGTCATGGTTGTCACAATTATAGTTCTATAATAAGCTCTAAGTTTCATAGGGCAAGAGGCTATATCTTCTAAACTTTCTAATTTTGCATGGACCTAATGCAGTGCTCTGTTCAAAAGACATAAGTTAATACATAACAACATAAGTTGATGAATGGACTTTATGTAATGATAGATGCCACAACTTCTCTGGACCATCAGTTATCTTTGGACACCTTACTGGTTTCCTTTGTACAATAGAAAGTTTGTGCCACCTGCTGGCAAGGAAATTTCATTGTATTTATTGCTGAGAGAAAATCTGTAGTCCATATTTTAACATTTGGGGAATGGATTATTGGAAAGATCTAAGATTAACCATGTACACTGAAAACTTGTAATGTCTCCTTCTAAATGATAGTCAATCCCTTGTTACCGTTTCATTAACAAGTTTAAAATAGTGGGCAATAGGAATAGGAGATTTCTTTCTCATCCTTTTTCAGTCATGTTTGACCCTTTGTGACCCCATTTGGGTTTTCTTGGCAAAGATAATGGAGTGATTTGCCATTTCCTTTTCCAGCTCATTTTACATTTGAGGATTTGAGGGAAACAGGGTTCAGTTACCTTTTATTGGAGATCTGTAAGCAAAAGCTGGATGACCATTTATCAAGTATATTGTAGTGGGGATTGGGCTAGATGGTGTCTTTTGAACTCTAAAATCCTGTGATTCTGTGAAGGTCATTGCAGCAAAGCATTTATGCATGAGATGATTTGAATCTTAACAGCTATACAAACCTATTTGAATTACTCAGGGGAATCATGGCTTGCTAACTGAGAATACTTTGCTCAATCCTGCAGTAGTGTAATGGAAATCATCAAACTTGGTATGAAATAATTTGTTTTTTTCTTTGGTCTAGTTCTGGTTTTGATGACAAATGCATGATGTGAATTTTAAAAAAAATTTCCACCATTCCTGAAATCTACTTTTTTTCTTACCTTTACCTCTTAGGCTCCCTTGTTTCCTTCAAAGCTCACCTCCTATATGAGGCCTTTCTAGATTTCCCTGCCCCACAGCTACCAGTCTCTCCTGTTCTCTCCATTACCTTTATAATCATACATGTTGTTTCCTTCTATATAACTTAAATTCTTCACAGTAGAGATTGTTTCATTTTTGTTTTTATTTTCCCAGAACTTAGCATGGTGCCTGCTATGTAGTAGGTATTTAATAAATGTTTGTTGATTCATTCATCAATGTTGAGAAAATCATTTTGTCTTTCTAATTGGGATTTAGAAATGGAAGAGACTTTAGGGATCATCTAGTCCAACTCTCTCATTCTACATATGAAAAAACTGAAGGAGATCAAAGAGGCAAGTAACTTTGCTAAGGCCAAAGAGATTCCAATCAGATCTTCCAACCCCAAATCTAGTGCTCAAACTACTGCACAACTGTAATGAACTCTTCAGTTGTTTAAATTGTAAGACAAAGAGTTGGACTGAGCATTATCTAAGATATTATTTTGTATCTAAAATTCTGTGATTCTCTTTATTTGTAAAAGGATCAAAGAATTTTTGAGTAAGAATGACAGAAAGAAAGAATACTCTGTCCTGTTGGCTTCCTTGAGTTGTGAGGATCAAACAAAATAATGAATTGGAAGGACATTTACTGTAAAGTTGCTGAAGTCAATACTTCTAAACCCTCTTATTTAATTTCTGTAGGAATTGCTCAGATGGATACAAATCATAAGTCCTCCATGCCTGAGTAGATAAATATTATTATGGGGGCTTGAGTTCCCTCAGGACCAGAAGGAATGGGAGTGTAATATTTAAAATTAATACTATTCCAAATGTAATATGCTAAATGTAATATTTAGAAATTGGTTTAGAAATATAATATTAGGAAAAATTGTTGTGGTTGCAATTTATAAAATTAACTCAAGTCACAAGGATGATAGTAGCTTTTAACAATTTAATTTTAATACATAGTCTAAGAAAGAAATAAGGAGGGAAGGAAATTAAAAAAAAATATATATATATATACACATATATATATATATATATATATATTTCCTAGCCTACCACCCTAATCTTACCAGCCCATGAGAGTGTCTTCTGTTTGAACCACCAATGCCCAATCACAGAAAGACCCCTAGTCAAAGAACCCCAGAGAAGAACCTAATCTCCATTACGGTCTCNTCCATGCCTGAGTAGATAAATATTATTATGGGGGCTTGAGTTCCCTCAGGACCAGAAGGAATGGGAGTGTAATATTTAAAATTAATACTATTCCAAATGTAATATGCTAAATGTAATATTTAGAAATTGGTTTAGAAATATAATATTAGGAAAAATTGTTGTGGTTGCAATTTATAAAATTAACTCAAGTCACAAGGATGATAGTAGCTTTTAACAATTTAATTTTAATACATAGTCTAAGAAAGAAATAAGGAGGGAAGGAAATTAAAAAAAAAATATATATATATACACATATATATATATATATATATATATTTCCTAGCCTACCACCCTAATCTTACCAGCCCATGAGAGTGTCTTCTGTTTGAACCACCAATGCCCAATCACAGAAAGACCCCTAGTCAAAGAACCCCAGAGAAGAACCTAATCTCCATTACGGTCTCATTTTTTAATAATCTCTTTCTTCAAGTCACTTCCTTTCCCTTTGTACTGGTCTATCACTTCTCAGGAACCAATCAAAGTCTCTCTGACTTGGACCCGTAACCCTTTGTTCTGGGTCATGTTCAATGGGCTCTTAACCTGTGACCTCTGTTTGGAGTGTTCCAGCCACGTGAATGGACTGGCTCAGATGAGCAGAAAGTTCACAACCCTGGGAAGAAGGAGTTCCCTTTACACAGGAGGAAAATGGATGTTACTCAGTGGCATGCTATGCTGATTTTTATTTGTAAAATCTTTCTGGCATAGTTTTCTTCTTGATTTTATTGATGTTATAAAGTGTAATAGTTTACATTCTCTGTCACTAACATCAAGATTATTACTCCTAGTTTTGTGATTTACAGTAATATAGTTTGATATAAACTCAATTAATTTAAAATATATGGGTATAATTTATCTTATATGTCATTTTGATAACATTTATGCATCTCTATTAATTAACATTTCTTCTCCTTTTTGGTGGGGTGAGTTAGAATTCTATATCACATGACTTTTGGTCATTATGGCACTGTTTTTATAATGTTGGTATGAAGGGGCTTTAATATAACAGGTATTAATCATGTACATGTATGAAGTACCTTTAAAAGACACCTCCTTTACAAAAATCTTTCATATCTGATATTTGTTAAGCATTTGAAGTGCTTAGATGAAAAGGTAATTTGTATGATCATTGTACATTTTTGTCTTAAAATGACAATGTACAATTTGAGTTCATTAAAAAGAAAACAACCATTGACATTAAAGATCAGAATATGTGTAATGGAGGACTGACCAATGAAGGTCTAGTCTGTAGCATGTGTAGACATTTTCTGACTATGGCCAATTCACATGTAAACTAAGGGGTGCTAGCTATCAGCCATCATGACTTAGAGTTGGTACTACGATCTAATGAAAACTTTTCTAATTGTTTGAGGTCAGAGAAAGTGCCTGCAGAAGGATGAAGAGAGATAACCACTTGAGGATTATGGTAGCTGTAGGAATTATGACTTCTCATATTGGGAAGAAGTGCTAGCTATAGAATCCAGAAAGGCATTGACAGAGAGCTACATCTAAGAGACTTCAACCAAAGTAGAAGAGAACTCCCAGTGCCAGGATTTCTAAGGTAACCAAGGCATTTGCCACACATGAAACTCACTACCATTGAAGCCCACCCTTTCCAGGAATCTGGTGTGTGCCAGGGAAACTGTCTATTTCCTTTTTTATAAGTTAATGGAAGTTACTCACTGATAATTTTAAGCTCACAGGTGGGGGCTTATGATCAGCATTGGTAGAAACCTCAGTTACCCTCAAGTTGCCCTTAGACTCTTGAGGGAAGAAATAATTAGCCACTCTCTGGAGACCTTATCCTGATAGTACAAATGTATGTTGAGGAAGTGACCATAACGTAAATGCTACAATGTGAGAGAGTTTTCTGGCATTAATTTAGGGAGCCTTTACATTTGCAAGGACCCAACAAAGAGTCTTCACCCAGAACCAAAGTTATTGAAGACCAGGGTTTCAAAGTTCTAAAGAAAAACTAGTGTTTTCTTCTCTAATACATGTTGTAGATAGTTAATACTTACTGTTTGGCAATATTGAATGCAAGAAATGAGCACCAGAAGAGCTCCATAAAAGGTTAGAATAGAAATATCTAATGGAATAGAGGTGGAAATAGATTCTCAGCCAGGACCTTGTAGTCCCTAAATAGAGCATGCTTCCCAATTTTGATTGAATCGAAATTGGACAAATTTCAATGGAACCCACATTTTTCAGTTACTCTCTTAAATGTATTAACTAATAGGTATATAATAGAAGCAGCATAGTCTAATGGATAGAGTGCTAAGTTTGCAGGCAGAAAGACTGGAGTTCAAATCTCTTTTCCTGATACTGACAAGATTTATAACCCTAGGTAAGTCACTTAATACTCTGTGCCATAGCTACCTCTCTAGGACTTAACTATGAAATCATAGCTCTGTTTGTGGAGAAACACCGCATATCACAAGCTCTCCACATTGACAAGCCATAAATCCTTTGAGTATTTGTGTTATATGCCAAAAAAAAACAGAAGCTGAGACTTTTCATAACAAATATTATTTCAGATTCTGGATGCACAAAAGGAAGTAAAAGATAGAGTGTCTAATACAATTTGCTCTTTCAAGGAGACATTCAGAATCATATTTTGTTGAGCTTTATCAGATGCCCCATTTGAAACTCTCTCTATATAATGTTTCTTGTGAAATTATTTTGGTAATGGAAGGATGGAGAGAATTAAATAGAAGTTTAATGGTAACATCAATGCCTTCTAGGCTCTCGTAGACCTTTGTTCCCAAATCAATATCTCAAACCAACATGAATAAAAGGCACTGATGAGAAGTCAATTCAAAGTGAACTTGAATGTACAGGAGAAGAGTTCATGACCAGTCAAGGAATAGAGAAAATTGCAAGAAGATAGAAAAGACAAATCCGATAATATATAATCTAAGTGTCTTTGCTTAAACAAAATCGATTTCAGTTAAAATTAGAAGGGAAACATGACTAGGAAAAAAATCTTTGCAATCCTTCATTGATAAAGGTCTTATAGCCATGATACATAAGGAACTAATTCAAATTTATAATCATAAGAGCTTTATTAAACCTTTTCATCCCTTTTCAAACTTCCCGTAGTTCCCCTCACCCCATTTTCTCAGCTGAGAAACTTGACTTCTATTTTACAGAAAAAATTAAGGCTTTGAACTCCCTTTTCTATCCTTTCCCTCATTTCCCATGTCTCAGGTGCCTTTTGCCATCATGCCTCCTTCAATCTTTTCTCACATTATGAAATGGCCTCATTCCTTACCAAGACTGACCCCTTTACTTGTTCAAGTGATCCCATTCCATCCCAATTCCAACATCACCTCCATCATTCCCACTCTTATACTTTCTTTCTTTGTTTTTTTTTTAACGTTTACCTTTTGTCTTAGAATCAATTCTAATCATTGGTTCCAAAGCCAAAGATTAGAAAGGGTTAGGCAATGGGGGTTAAGTGACTTGCCCAGGATCACACAGCTAGGAAGTATCAGAGGTCAGATTTGAACCAGGACCTCCTATCTTTTGGTCTGGCTTTCTAACTACTGAGTCACCTAGCTGTCCCCTTACACTTATTTTCAATCTCTCCCTCTTTCCTGGCTCATTTCCTACTGACTACTGATATGCTCATGTCTTCTCATCCTGAAAAAAAAACAAACAAAAAGAAAACAAAAAAAAAAAAAGCCTCTCTCACTCCATCCTTCTTTTTTTAGCTAACTATTGTCTTACTTATCTTCTGTCCTTTGTGGCTAAACTCTTCAAAAGGCCACCTATAATAGATGGCTCTACTTTTTCTCCTCTTTCCTCTTAACCCCCTTCAATCTGACTTCTGACCTAATTATTCCCAGAAACTGCTCTCTCCAGAGTTACTAAGCATCTCTTAATGGCCTTTTCTTAATCCTCATTCTCTTGGACCTCGTTGCAGCCTTTGACACTGGATCACTTTCTCCTCCTTGATACTCTTTTCTCTCTAGATTTTCCCAGTGTCTGTCTCGATTTTTCTCTACCAGTCTGATGGCACCTTCTGTCTCCTTTGCTGGATCCATCTCCAGAGCATGCCCTCTAACCATAGGTGTCTTGAGCTCAGGGTTCAGTCCAGCAGCCCTTTTGTCTTCTCCCTCCATACTACTTCACGTATTTGGTGATCTCATCAGCTTCCATGAAGTTAATTACTATCTTTGTGCTGATGATTCTCAAACCTTTCCTGCCCCAGGCTCTGGCTGCATTCTAATTTCACATCTCCAGCTTCCTTTTGGACATCTCAAACTGGATATTTAGTTAATAAAGAAATTTATTTAATAAATGAATTACTTAATTATATTCTTAATTATATTAAAGCACTTATCTAAAATAAGCAATACAAACAATCTGAATTGAACAAAGTATCATTTGTTTCCTGATGTAGAATGCAATTTGAATATCATGATAATGTTATACTACAAAAGGATTCTTTCCAAATAATGCTTCATATCTTTGTGTTAATAATAATAATAATAATAAATAAGACTCTTCTTTTAATAATAATAATAATAATGCTTTAAAATTTGGACAACACTTTACAAATATTTCCTTTTATCCTTACAACTATTATTAGGCCCTTTTTTTGCATTTGAAGAAAATGAAGCAGAAAGAGGTTATATGCTTTGCCTAAGATTATATAGCTAATAAGTGTCTAAGGTCAAATTTGAATTCAGATCCTCCCACTTCCCAGGCCAGTGCTTGGCTCACTACCATCTCCTTTCTCTTATGCCCTCCTGGTCTAAGAAATCAAGGATTACATTTCTAAATATGAACCCTGAAGGAGGGGTATAAAAGAATTGTCAAGATATCTAAATTCGGAATGTTTATTAAAGATGCTCTACTAACAGGGACATTTAGATGAGAAGACTTAGTTCGAAGAATTACAGACAGTCTGGGAGTTTAGAACAGAGTTTGATTTCTGCCACATGTCTGCTTATTTTTATCTCTTCTCTCCAAACTTCATTTTCAAATAGCTGACTCAAATTCTCCTGTTAGAAAAAAAAAATAGTCAGCCATTCTTTTTCTCTTATCTGGAGGGAGGGAAAAGGGGCGAGGCAGAGCAGAGCCCATATGACCCCCGCTCTTACCCCCCCTTTATAGTTCTTTCTTTCTCCAAGGTTTTAGATGGTGAGAATATGGCAACTCTAAAGCCTCTGGCTAAGTGAGAAAGCGAGGCCAACCTCTATTGTTTTCCCTCGACCCCGAATCCTACATAACTGGAAAGGTCAGGATGCTTGTGTCAAGAATGAACCCTTGTCTTTCCGAACAAACCTCGCTACATATTTGTGGCACAGTCTCAGTCCACATCAGAGATACCCTCCTGGGATTTCACCTGCTTCTGCATGCCCTGCCTTTGGCTGATTATTACAGAAAGTAGAAGCAATTTAAGGCATCTTGCCTTAAGCTCTGCCCAGATTATTGTGCTATAAAATTACATTACAAAATGCACATGTTTTCTGGGTGCTGCTCTAAGACTTGTTACGGTCCAGAGTTAGAGCTGGGGCTGTGATTATAACATGCCCCTGTCTGATACTGCTTATAATTTAGATTTCTTTTTTTTTTTTTAAAGGAGCTGACTGCAAGAAGAATGAAAGCACGTAACATTTACCACTGGGGAATTTTTTGTGTCTGTTTCTTTACTTTGAAAAAAAAAAAGAAGCGAGATCCTGGGTAAATAGGTTAACTTTTGATGATTTGATTTGGAACCTTGGAGCGCATACTTGTCTCTAAAGAGCCTTGCTATTATCAATTAGTAATATTTACTCCATGTTCGTACGGTGCTGTTGTAAACATAATACTTGGATGCAAATTGACTTTAGCTTTTTTTATTTTTCCCTCCCTAGTGGTGCTGAGATTACAAAAATAAAGAGTAAGGATTTTGTAAAAATAGAAAATGCAGTGAGATAGGTCACGATTGGTCGGGTCAAGAATTAAATTGATAATATAGGTTTTGTGTCTACACAAAAGAAGAACTTTATTATTCACAGTAAAGTTATTTTCTGAAAAGGCACCATATCTTCATTTTGCCATGTCATTGAAGGTCTCTTCTCAGTTTCTACATCATGGCAAGAAAAGAGAAATTTCTGTAATTGTACAGTGGTCAGATTGTCTGGCATCAGACACATACTAGCTGTGTGATCCTGGACAAGTCACTGAACCCTGTTTGCCCTGTTCCTTATCTATAAAGTGAGCTGGGGAAGGAGATGTCAGACCATTTTAGTGTCTTTGCCAAGAAAACCGCAAATGGGGTCATGAAGAATTAGACATAACTGAAATGCCTGAACAATAAAAAATTGTTTTAAGCTATTTATTTTGATAATTTACCTGGCAAATAGCCACTTTGGGCCTGAATTGCCCAGAGTATCACAGAATTTCATGTTCACTGATACTTGAAAGAGAATTTCCTCTATGACATACTGAAAAGTGGCCCTCCAGCTTTTGCTTGAATTTTCTCCATTGAGGAGGAACCCACCACCTATGGGATGATTCACTTTTTTGTATCTAAGAGGAGAATTTGAACCAGCAATTCGTTGTTTAAAAGTGAGATTTCTAGAGAAGACAGAATCAAATGAGTAATCTGTTTTCCTGTCCTAAACTTTTAGTCTAAGGAAAGATTTCAAACTGATTAGCATACTACTTTATGGCTGGAGATGACATCCTGAGTTTCCTAAAGCCTAGACACATATAAAGATGGAATGTCTACTTGTTGAGACCTTCTTCAAAACAATCCAATGCAAAACTTGCATCTTTTACAACTGATTCTCTGTTGTCTCTATATCTACTCTCTCAGGCTAAGTGGAACAAATCCATCTTCTGCCTGATTGCCTTCCAAATACTTGAAGTCAGCTATCAAGTCCTCTCTGAGTCCTCTTCCCAGGCTTCAACTAAGACAATTAATTTCCACTTCCCTTTGTGCTAGGCAGGCATAGGTCCTTTCAATGATTCTGATGAAAGATTTTAGAAGGTTCTTCCAAAGGAACATTTTGATCAGATGAGTGATACATGAAGTAAAACTGTGATTTTCTCCATTTATTTCTCTATGTACTGTATCAAAATCTTACCTGGAGGGGAGACCAATTGGTTGGTTAGATCAGGTGCCTTTAAAATCAAGACTGGGTATTGGATATCCACACTGGATAATGATCTTTGAAGATCATATACCTAAACTTGATCACCAGCCTCTACTATGCATATCTTTGGTTTCAGGGAAATGGCAATGAAAAAATAAGAATGAAACCCTAAAATCCAAAATTGCCACAAGAAAAAGAAAAAAAGAATAAGTTCAGGTTCTATTCAGAGTTATGTTTCTTCTCACACAGACTAATATAACAAGCTCCTGTATAGGCTCCCAGCCTCTGGGTTGTCCCTTCTCCAATTCATTCTTTGCACAATTTCCAAAATAAGCTTCCTAAGGCACAGGCTTGACCAAATCAAATTACTTCCCTGCTCAAATTTCTGTTGCCTCCCAAGATCTATAAGCAAAATTCCATTACTGAGCCTGTGCTTGAATTCCTTCCATTTTTGGTAGGATTTACTTTTGTGCTTTTCTGGAATATTCTTGGAGGACCAGTCAATCAGGACACAAACATTTATTAAGTCCTTACCATGTTCTAAATGCTGAGTATATAAAGGAAGGCAAAAACACAAAAATGGTTTCTATCCTAGGGAGTTCACATACTAATTAGACACAACATTTGAAGAAAATGGTACATAAGTTGTTGTTTGTCCTTCGTTTCAGAAGAGGACCAATAACATCACAGGGTGATGTCTTGATTTGAGCATGAATTGAACTTACATGAGGCAGAATTGCACAAAGTCATTGGCTTCACTCTCCTTTTGAGTCATTCAAGTCTAGAGGCAAGATAAAAGTTAGGACGACTGGAAATGGCCCAGGGGTGCAGTAGATGACCTTGGCATTCTTGATGTCTGACAAAACTCTAAACATCTCACAACTCCTGCTTCAACTGTTTTTGAAGCCATTGGAACAAATTGTTCTCATCTAATAATTCCACTAAGGGAAGTCTTCATGTGCTTCGGGTAGACATCTCCCTAACTTATTGATGCATTTGAGACCTGTAGGTTTCCCTCAACCAGCTGCCAACACAGTTTTACCAGGGTGTGACTGCAGTACATGCTTCAGCTTCGTGGGATCACAGGGAAGAGTTGGGTAACAGATGAACACCAAAGGTTGATGAGCATCTCTGAAAAGGGCTCATCAAGTTCTCATACCAGAGGTACTAGTCTTCCATTAACTACCCTCTATGTACATATCTAGGAATAGAAAAAGGTAACCTTAAAGGGAAAGACTCGAGTGGCTGGGAGACCTTGGAAGGCTGCTGATAGAAGGTAGTGTTTGAGCTAGGTCTTGAAAGAAACCAGGGATGTTGAGGTATAGAGGTGGGAAGGAGAATATTGCTGGCATGGGAGATAGCTATTACAAAGGCACAGAGCCGGGGGATAGGATGTTGTTCGTGAGGTCAGTATTGCAGCACTGTAATGTTTAGAGAAGAGGAGAATAAGGTGCAAAAAGACCAGAAAGGAAGGGAGAGTTAGGAACATTTACTCCTTAATTCCTTTGCAGGCTCTATTCTTGATTTTCTGTAATGCAGTGGTGGAATACTAGAATTGGAGGCTGGAAGACCCAAGTTCAAACCTGACCTCAGACACGTACTAGCTGTGTGATCCTGTAAGTCATTTAATTTCTATCTGCCTTAGTTTCCTCATGAGTAAAATGGGGTTAATAATAGCAGCTACATTTCAGTATTGTTGTAAAGATCAAATGAAATAGAATTTGTCAAACTTTTGTTGTCATTGTTTAGTCATTTTAGTTGTGTTTGACTCTTCATGATCCCATTTGGGGTTTTCTTGGCAAAGTATTACAGAAGTTTGCAATTTCCTTCTCTAGCTCATTGTATAGATGAAGAAACTGAGGCAAACAGAGGGTAAGTGACTTGCCAAAGTCCACACAACTAGGAAATCTGAGGCCAGATTTGAATTCAAGAAGTTGTGTCTTCCTAACTTCTGGGCTGGCATTTTCTATTTTGCTACCTAGCTGTCCCGACTACTGTTACTGCTGTTATTATTATCATACCATAGCAACCTTCTGCCCTTGAAAGTTTCCTCTGTCCCTAAGACCTCTTCCTCCAAAAGACCTATTCTTTCTGGAGCCTCCATATTAAGGATGGTTCCCAGGCCAACCATGTTCACTCCTTTATTTCTCTCCAAGCCTGATTCTCTAGACTTCTTTCTCTTCCATATTCTATGTGGATAGCTTCTGTTAACCCTCATTCCCCACCTTTTCAACTTCTTTTCACATTCTTTTTTTAAAAAATATCTTTATTTAATTAATTAATTTAGAATATTTTCCCAAGGTTATATGATTCATGTTCTTTTCCTCCCCCTCCCACAGCCAATGCACAATTCAACTGGGTTTTATGAGTATCATTGATCAAGACCTATTTCCATATTATTAATATTGCAATAGAGTGACCATTTAGAGTCTACATTCCCAATCATATCCCCATCGAAACATGTGATCAAGGAAGTGTCTTTCTTCTGTGTTTCTGCTCTCACAGTTCTTTCTCTGGATGTGGATATAATTCCTTAGAATTGTCCTAGATAATTGCATTGCTGATATTAGAGAAGTTCATTACTTTCTATTGTGTCACAGTATATCAGTCTCTGTGTACAATGTTCTCCTGGTTCTGCTCCTTTCGCTCTGCATCAATTCCTGAAGGTTCTTCCAGTTCACATGGAATTCCTGCAATTCATTTTTCCTTTTAGCATGATAGTATTCTATCACCAACAGATACCACAATTTGTCCAGCCATTCTCAAATAAAGGACATCCCCTCATTTTCTAATTTTTTTTGCCAACACAAAGATCATGGCTATAAATATTTTTGTACACATATTTTCCCTCATTATCTCTTTGGGGTACAAATCCAGCAGTTATATGGCTGGATCAAAGGGCAGGAAGTCATTTAAAGCCCTTTGGGAATATTCCAAATTGCCTTCCAGAATGGTTGGATCAATTCACAACTCCACCAGCAATACATTAGTGTCCCAATTTTGTCACATCCCCTCCAATATTTATTACTTTCTTTTGCTGTCATAATAGCCAGTCTGCTAGGTGTGAGGTGGTACCTCAGAGTTGTTTTGATTTGCATTTCTCTAATTATAAGAGATTTGGAACATTTTTTCATGTGCTTATTGATAGTTTTGATTTTTTTATCTGAAAACTGCCTATTCATGTCCCTTGCCTATTTATCAGTTGGGGAATGGCTTGATTTTTTTGTATAATTGATTTAGTTTCTTATAAATTTGAGAAATTAGACCATTGTCAGAGGTTTTTGATATAAAGCTTTTTTCCAAATTTGTTGCTTCCCTTCTAATTTTGGTTGCATTGGTTTTGTTTGTACAAAACCTTTTTAATTTAATGTAATCATAATTATTCATTTTACATTTTGTAATATTCTCTATTTCTTGCTTGGTCTTAAAATCTTTCCTTTCCCATATATCTGATAGGTATACTATTCTATGTTCACTTAATTTTCTTATAGTTTCCTTCTTTATATTTAAGTCACATACCCATTCTTAATTTATCTTGGTATAGGGTGTGAGATGTTGATCTGAATCTCATACCTACCATACTCTTTTCCAATTTTCCCAGAAGTTTTTGTCAAATAGTGGGTTCTTGTCCCAAAAGCAGGGATCTTTGGGTTTATCGTATACTATCTTTCTGAGAGCATTTACCCTAAGTCTATTCCATTGATCCTCTCTTCTGTCTTTTAGCCAGTATCATATCGTTTTGGTGACCATTGCTTTATAGTACCCATTAAGATCTGGTACTGTTCTTTCATATTCTTGAAGCGCTGGGTTTGTCTTTCTTTTTGCATATAACTGTATTTGTATTCCCAGAACTTAGCACAGTGTCTGGTACATAGTATACACTTAATAAATGCTTGCTGACTTGAGAGGAAACTTAAGTGTCAAAAAAAGGACTTGATATTTTATTTTAAAGGTATGTTTGGGTGGAACCAAGGTGATGGAATAACAGGAAGAAGTTTAACTGAACTCTCAACTACAACTCTTCCACAAAGATCTGGAAAACATACCAGACCAAATCCTCTTTGGAAAATCCAAGAAAAAACACAGCAAACCATTTTTCCATCCCAGATCAGCACAAAAAGATAGAGAAGTCTGCAGACCCTGGAAATGGGGTCTAACAAGAAAGAGTGTCTGTACAGTGTATGCCAGAGCAAGGAGAGTCTGGGCATCAGGGCAAGAAGAAGTTCTAGATTCAGCAAAGAGGATTCTAAGCTTGTTCA
This sequence comes from Gracilinanus agilis, assembly GCF_016433145.1. Lineage (NCBI taxonomy): Eukaryota > Metazoa > Chordata > Mammalia > Didelphimorphia > Didelphidae > Gracilinanus > Gracilinanus agilis. The sequence continues at coordinate 144,571,726 of NC_058132.1, forward strand.
GGATTTAGGAAAAGGTCCAAACTGATAGTTCTATTGCTCACTCCCCAATTCCAAGGCACAGATCTAGAGCTGATTGAGGAGGGGACCTGAATGGAGGGGTGATGTTCTAGGTTGAAGAGTAGTAGTAGGCAGAGCAAGGAACAAGCTCAAAAAGAAGCATTAACTATATGTCTTGGACTTCAGGAACATAACAGAATCTCAGATCCAGCTTCCAACCCACTCTGAAACCTGAAGTGGGATAACCAGAGCTGGAATCACAAACCAAAAGGGAACCTCAGTTGTATCACTCTGTGACTTGTATTCTAAAGAGTTATATTACTGTTATGGAATAGCTTAGCTTTCTAGCTGTCAGTGGCTGAAATATGTATCTAGCAATCTATTGGAACTCCAAACTGGCCAGTGATAAACCTGTTGCTCAGACTCAAATCCAAGTCAGGAATTTGTAGAACTTATACCAGGAGGACAGAAAATAGATACTAGTCTTCAGTTCCTGGGATAACAGAATATTCAGTATTCTAAGAAAGTAGCAGCAGGGCTCATACATTCCCTAGAAATATATAAGTTGGGCCCTAATAAAAGTCCAAAATCAGGAAGCGGGTTGGAAGAATGAATGAACAAAAGGAATTCCATCAAAAAAAGAATTCCATCATAAATGGTTGCAAGGATGCCCACGTCACAAATTCAGAAGAGAATGATTCTAACTAAAAAAAGTTTTAAAAATAATTAAAAACTTTTTTATTAACTAAATCGAAGCACTAGAGGAAAGGTTGGAAAAGAAATGAAAGTATGGAAGAAGGAAGTAGGAAGGGATTTAACAGCTTGGTATAAGAGGTACAAAACCATTCCTAAGCAACAAATTCTCCAAAAATTGGAATGAATCAAATAGAAGCCAATGACTCCACAAGACAATAAAAAATAATATAACAAAGTTAAAAGATTGAAAAAATGAAGAAAAAACTGAAGTATATTATAGAATAAAAACTGACCTGAAAAACAAATCAAGGAAAGATAACTTAAGAATCATTGAATTAGTTGAAATCCATGAAAGTCAAAACCAGAACCTAGACATCATATTTCAAGAAATCATAAAAGAAAACTGCCTAGATCTCTTAGAACTAGTCACAAAGTAGAATTAGAAAGAATCCATTGGTTACCTTCTGAAAGCAATTCCACAATGAAAGCCTCCAGGAACATTATAGCCAAAATCCAAAACTTCTGAGTCAAACAATAAGAACAACAACAAAACAAAAGCAAAAAATTGTAACTAGACAGAAGGAAAGATTTCAAATACTAAGGGTCCACTGGTTACCATCTGAAAGAAAGTCCAAAATGAAAACTCATTTTAATGGGGAAAGACAATACCCAATGTGAGCTGAAGAGCAGGGAGAAAGGAAAGCAGATACATGCTGGGGGCATGGTATTAAAGTCTAGAAAGTGTGAGGGGGTTTAAGGGAAGAAGGTAGGAGGATTGGAGGAATGGGAGAAAGGAGAGATGAAGGTAGAGGAAGGGAAAGGAAGGTAGTGGTCCCCAGCTCCAGAACCCTTCAGTGGCTCAAATAAAAGATCAGAGAGCAACTTTAGGGTTTTGAATAGCTAGGTTTTATTTAGATTAGGAAAGGGAAGGTCTAGGGAAAACTAGGAGGTAGGAAGAAAAGGAAAAAGGCGCCAAGAGAGAGTTCTGCAGGGCTCAGCCTCTAGGCTCCAGAGAGCTAGGGAGCCTTCCAGGGTAGAAAGAGCTAGGGAGAGCTCAGGGTGGAGAGAGCTACCAGGATCTAGAGAGCTCTAGGGTCCAGTGAGAGAAAAGGCGCCAAACTTTTTCTTTTATACTTTCTCTGACACCTCCCAAAAAGGAAGTGGGAGTTGTCAGGGGAAGTTGTAGCAGAGAGAGTCCTGGGAGTTGTAATCTTCCAGGGCTTATAACAATTTCAAATGACACAAAATCAGAAGTGAGTCAGGAGGGGAATGAAGATAGGCTGGCCCAGGCTACTCTTCAAATGCAAGTCTTAGAGGGAACTTATAAACCATGATGTAGGGACATTCCAGGTAAAGAATGTCACAGGTCCTGTCACCAGAGGCACTACAACGTTAGGTGCCACATAAGCACTATGATCAGAACCAGAACTTGAATGCCAGTCTTCTTACCTGGAGGCTGGTCTTATCTGCACCATACCACACTGCCTCCATTACAGCATGATTATAATAGACCACAAATGCACAGCCCTAGTAATTGGCCAGAATTGTGAACAAAATCTTGGCCACTTTGAAAACTAAAGTTTGGATAAGTATTAGATACAAAATTAGACAGATGAAGTCTCTAAAACTGTTGTTTCTTGCAGCATTATCTCTGTATAAATTGTAGTGTTCTTGGATCTTGGGAACTTGCCCAGGGAGTTATTTCAAATGGTTATGGGTTGTAATATCTCTGGAAAAAAAATGTAAGAGATAATAGCTCGGGACTATCTACATTTATTATAGAAGCCCAGCAAGGCTCAAATCCTTTTCTTTAAATGTATGTAGCCTCTCATCATGCAAGGGGTTGTCCAGTCATTTCCATGATGTCATTTAACATGCTTCCTCTCTATGTACTCCTCCTTATTAAAACGGGGGAAAACTATTCTTATCTGTCCTCCCCCCCCCCACTTTTTTTTCTGGCAAAGCACTGAGCCTCCTGCAGTAAATTCAAACAGATGGGGAATAGACTACCCTACCAGTTGTTTCAGGGTCAACTTCTTGGCCACGTAATTTATTTTTTGTTTTGTTGCCTTGTAGCAAGCCAGTGTTCTTTCTGCTCTTTTTTACTTGGGATTTGAGTTTCCTCTTGGGACAGATGTTTTCTTGCCAGCCACACTAGTGATGATTTTCTCCCCTAACAACTTCCTTTAGAGCTGCCTCTTTAGTCTGTGGTAAGACCCCAGGAACTCACATCCCATTTGAATTGCTTCTCCACTAAGGAGAATTTACTCATTTTTCTTCCTTAAGGACCAAGGTCAAGTATCTTCAGACTCTCTAGGGACGCAACTAATCTCCTCCTTTTAATTAAAAGTAAATTGGAGAATAATCAAAGTTCGCCTCAGCTCCAGCACCACACCTCATTATAATAAGCAAGGTCATTGCTTACCAGGGAAAGAAATAATCTATGACATGATTTGTTCTTGTGTGAAATAATTTATGTGATACCAAGTTGCCTAAAATAATTTTTATTTTCATAAGACTTTCATCTGAGATCTCTGAAACTGACATATAAAAATCTGTTAAAGGAAGTATATTTCAGTGACTTTTCTTCTTGTACCTTGACTTTCCTCCCATTAATTATTGCATTTTAAATGTTTTTGTTTTCCCTCTGTCATTTTTGATACTGACTCTGGATATTATAAATGCTTGTGGGCCAGGCACCAGATGATGGGGGCTAGGTAGAATGATGAGAGAATTCTGAATAACAGTCCTTTACCAGGAAAGTCAATCCTATCCTCTAGCTGCTGAGAGAGAAATTGGATTTGCAGCAGTTTGTTAAGTGTCTAATGGGGATCCAAAGCCTACTTTTAAGAGGTCTCTGTGGATATCAGTGAGCCCATCTACTCTGCCTTCAGTGCCTCAAGTAGAGATCTACTGAGAACCTATGGCACAAAGGAAGAGAGTGATTTGGGGCAAGAGACATAGCATGTGAATAAAACTCTGCTAGACAAAGGTATTGAGTTGTTGAAGTTGTCCCTTGGATCAGTATTTGCCTTCTGTCCACTAATCATTCTAGAGAGGATATGCAGTGAAAGAGGCCCCTCCCCAACTTCTATACCTCCACAAGTACACTTTTATTTGCTTTTCCTTTAACCCAAGAAGAACCTAGAGGTCTCAGGGAAAGCCAAATAATTTATTCATTCAATAAGCATTTATTAAACTCTTATTATGTGCCACATTGTAAGGTACTATGAATACAAATATGTTATTGTTGTTCAGTCATTTTTAGGTCATGTCCAATTCTTTGCGACCCTGTTTGGGTTTTTCTTGGCAAAAATACTGGAATAGTTGGCCATTTCCTTCTCCAGATGACTTTATAGCTAAGGAAACTGAAGCAAACAGGGTTAAGTGATTTGCCCAGGGTCACATAGCTAGGAAGTGTCTAAGGCCAGATTTGAACTCATGAAGATAAGACTTCCTGACTCCAGGCTACCCACTGTACCACCTAGCTGCAAATATAAGCAATTTTATTAGTAATTTGGAAGTAAATATTGTTAGCAGTTCAAATTATTTTATGGGCAGCAGGAAGATTCTAGAGCCTTGTTGTCTGCTCAATTGTTGCCTTCAGAGCAGGATAGTCACAACTAATATTAGTCCAAGGGCGTTTGAGGACACAGACAGAACATAGGCTCTCATCAACTGCTATGTCTAGTGCAAGCAGTTAATCTGGGTTTAGGGGATACCTTTTGTTAATATTCGGATCAGACACAGAACCTCCAACTCTTGCATCTTACCCCCAGTCATTTTCTTCCTTAGTGCCTTATATCCTCAATAGGTCATTACTTGAGACATTGAAGTTGGGGTAGGTGGAGTTGCAGATAGCTATCAAATCTGTGAGGACCATATAGAAGAAGTCCTTGGACTATCACTAGACACCTCAGTTGCCCCTCAGCAGCTCAAGGGCAAGATTGACTTTCCTGGCAAAGGACAAATGATCAGAAGCCCTTGATCTTTCCACCCAACCCCAAACATCTGGAACTTAACCCTTCCCAGTTTGCAGGGAGGTTACCACAAAGTGAGGCCTCTGTGTGAATTTTTATCATGAGGAAACCCATGCAGAATTGTTTACTCAGAAGAATTCTTCCTAACAGTGTTGAGTGTCTTCCTGTTCCCTGCTTTACCCCTGTCAACTCCCCACTGGTTCTCATGTGTGTTTGTGTTGTTCTTCCTTCTGGGCTTAAGTCTCCAACACCCTTCTGAGGTAATTGTATCTTGTTTTTATATTGTATAAAGAGTGTTTTTATATTCCCCAGGGGGGAGGACATTTAACTGTGTTTTTCAAGGGCCATTTGCCATTAAGCCATTTGCTGGAGATCTCTGTTGAGGTTGTTCTAAAATGATCTTCCCCACTGCTACACCACACATAGACCTCAGTCTCTCACCACCACCGAGGAAGAGCACTTGGGAGTAAAAGTGTGTGGACTTAGTGACAGCTACTTTATGAAAATCTTGGAGGTCCTTCTTTGTTACTTTAGCGCTTAAGGATGTATTTTGAATGATTACTATTACCAGAAGTTGCATTACAGAATAAGCTAGACATGACTGTGCTACTGAAACCTATTGAATGTAAACCATAAGGGTTGGTCAATAATTCTTTCATAGATGATTGCAGCTGATGCCGACATCCTAAGCCTGCAGATCTTGAACGAAATGGATAACTTGGAGTTTTTAATACTGTACAACTCTTACTCAATTAACTACTCCTCATTCTATAAGCTGTTATCCCTCATTCCCAATTCTAACTCTTTCCTGTACATGATGTTATGGAATTTTGGATATTATTAATAATATCTCCAGTGTGGGTACTATTGTATATGCTCATGTACTTTCACACTTTCTCATCCTGCATATCGTCATCTGTACAATAGCCTTCCCTTCCCCCCGTGAGAATGTTTTTTTTAAAAACATATAATTTATTCCTCAATATATGTAAAAACAATTTTACATTGGTTTTCAAAACTTCTAAATTCCAAAATCTTTCCCTTCCTCTTTACCCTCCCCTCTCACTTTCTGCTAAGATGGCAAGCAATTCGATATTTGACCTAGGTAATACTCATGTGATCATGGAAAATATTCTTCCACATTGGAATAAGATTAACTATACATCTATCTATCTAGATATTTCATCTTGTGGAAGAAGAGACATATATATGCATATATATACATATATATATACATATATGCACATGTATATAAATTAAAGTATGTAAACATATATATGTAAAACTAATAAAGAAAATAAAGTGAAAAAATAGTATGCTTCAATCTGTCTTCAGATTCCATCAATTCTTTCTCTGGAGATGGTTAGTATTTTTTGTTATGAGCCCCTTGGAAACTGCCTTGGATCTTTCTGTTGTTGAGAAAAGTTGTTATTCCCAGTTGATCATCATGCTGTCGCTATGCACAATGTTCTCCCCTCATGTTTAGACTGATTCTCCTTTCTGAATTGCTATGGCTTTGATTTTGGAAGATTTGTAGAGTTCTATGACTTGGTGCAGGTCACAGATTAGAGCATTTAGAGAGCCTTGACATTGATAAGGAATCTCTTCACTTAGATTTTGCATAGGAAATCTTGTATAACCCCAGCAAACACCTTTGGTGAACAAATCTCTTTGGTTGATCCTTTGGTTTTTGTAAACATCAGGCAGATGATTGAATGTAGTTATTTCCTCTGTAATCATAGAATTCTGTAAAATTTTAATGTATGTAAATAATAATTTATATTTAAAATACTACATAAAATCCTTTTACAAAACAATAAAAAGGACATAAGACAAGCTCATCTTTCTATGCCTCATACATAACACAGATGTGGTCTCCCATGTGTGAAATTAGTCTCTTCTCACATCCATCTCTTAGAAATCTTGCTTTCCTTTAAAGCTGAGCTCTGATGCCACTTCTTTGGCAAGGCTTTGCAGTCTACCCTTTCTCCTTGAATTGTCAGTTCTCTCTCTCTGTCTCTCTCTCTGTCTCTCTCTCTCTCTCTCTCTCTCTCTGTCTGTCTGTCCCTCTCTCTCCTCTCTCCCTCATAGAGTTACTTTGTAGATGCATTGTGTTTATATTTCTGTGTGTAATGGAGAATGTTACATGTGTTTATGTTGTGTCTCTCCTCCCCACCCAGAATAGAATGTATTTTCCTTCAGGGGAGGGACTATTTTATTTTTTACTTTTTATCTGGAAACTTTCCACTCTTGGCTTATCTTGGGTTTGGGAGAATAGTAGTAATCAGTAATTGATCATTTCTTCTCAGTCTCATTTTTCCCCCTTGGATAAAAGCATCATCTGTCATTTCCCTCTCATTGTTTTAGAATCTCTCTTTTTGAGATAACTTGAACCTTTCCCCTTAATTTCTTTTAAATCATGTTTATTCCAATAAGATTTTCTTCTGTATAAAGTTTGATTGGGTACACTTGTTCTTACCAATTCTATCATCAGAGACATAGCCACTTCTTCCCATTGGATAATGAAGTGGTTAAATCCAAAGTGGGATTATTTCACTCCAGTTGTCAATAAAATTATATCAGTATAAAAATGCTGGCAGATCTGTTCTATTTTGTGTCTTTTTATTGTCCTCTTTTTAGTTTCATCTTCAAACATTCTCAGGATCATTTGGTTGAACTAAATTTCATGTAAGTTTTTGTGCAATCTTGTTTTTTCTTAAAAACAGCTTTTTGACCTTTTGTGAGATGATACTTCTCACTATCTTTGATCATCCTCCAGAGTAATGTTTTGCAGATGAGTTTGTGCTCTGAGCTGGTGTTGCCTTTGGCGCTGTCTCTCTGTTTGGCAAGGAGATCAAGTATTTGCTGGTTGAAATAATTTGGGCACTCTTTTGGCCTCTTTTGTGGTAACTTTTGCATTAGCTGAATTTCTCTAGGAAGTGGTAATGGAGTCAAGATCTTTACTTTTCCCATATTTTGGAGTCGATGACTTGTTTAAACAAGTTGGATTGGAACTTCTGTAATTGCATGCAATGTATTCTCATCTTTATCCTTTCTTCTACTTTGGTGTTTACTTTGGCCTTTGTGCTCCCCAGTTGATGATCTGACTGCATGCAAGCCACTAATTCTGAAATGACTGATACATTTTTAGTCATTCATCTCTTGTCTCTTACAATATAGTGAATTTCCATTTTTTCTTATGTTTGGTGCTTACCACATTTTGTGGCTGCCCTTTCTTTTTGATGAAAATATTCCTAATGTACAGGCTTGAGATACCTTAATGGTTTTCCAGGCTTTGGCTTCTTTAATTTCTTTATCTTGTACTATATTTTCAATATATATTTTGCTATCCTCTTCTGTGTCCACTTTTGCATTGAATATCGTTATATATTGACCAAGTTGGGAGGATCTTATAAAATTCTTTATGGAATTTGAATTCCTGTGTTTCTTCATCCTCTGTGTCAGATGTTGGTGATAAGCTATAATTATCTTCATGGTGGTCTGTTTGTTTATGCTCTGTCAGCATTGCAAGGCAAGGAGACCTAGTACCCCACAACATGGTGCTTCTTAGTGAAATCAATTCTACTTTGGCTTCTTATTTCTCCTAGTAATGGGAATGTCAATATAAGTATGATTCATTACATCCAGTAGAGTGTCAATTCACAGAATCCCAGAATCTCAAACTTGGAAAGAATCCACTTGAATACCCAACATGACCAGTGATCTTTCAGCTTCCACTTCAAGATATCTAGTGTCAGGAAATTCACTACTTTCTGAACAAGTATATTCTACTTATAGATAACTCTAATTGTTAGGAAGCATTTCCTGAGATAAAGTACGAATTTGACTCTTTGCAACTTCTCTTTTTACTCTTAGTTCTTTCATTGGGCAAAACACCACAAGCTAAATTCTTTCACAAGACCACATTTTAAGAACTTGAGGGCAGTTGTCATGTCTCCACTGGGTCTTCTCTAGTCCAATATTTTATAACCATGATCGCTCTCCCTGCCCCATCTTGTACTCATTTGTAATCATTGTACTCATTCTTGAGCCCAAGTATAAAAGACTTCATATTTATTCCGGTTACATTTTATCTTATTAAGTCTAGCCCAGTTTTCTAACCTGCTAAGATCTTTTTTGGATCCTGATTGTCATCCAGTGTTTTAGCTCTGAGTCATCAGTAAATTTGGTAAGGATGTTGAGTGTGTTCATTCAAGTTACTGGGGAAAAAAAGGTTAAATAATATAGGGTTAGACACAAACACTTGAAACACTCAAAACACTCTGCTGGGTGTTTCCTTTCAAATTCATATGAAAGTGTTAACTGTAACTAAATGACTACTCTTGAAGGTTAGCCTTAGCCATTTAGCCAGTTTTAAACTGATCTAATTATTACTTCATCTAGTCCCCATCTCTACATCTTGACCACAAGTAAAGAATAAGACATAGTGAAATGTTTGCTAAGTATTTCATTTTTATTTTGTTTTGTCATAACTTCAGCCTCTGTTTCTAGACTGGGGGCTTGTACATAGACTTTACTCTTGGACTCCTGGATGTTGTAGGTAGATTCTGTTTGACTTTCAGTTCAGTGGCTAAGATTAGACTCCACTTACTTCTGGGATTATCTGGTCTTGTCTCCTATTGTGGTTCAGGGGGAAGATTCTTTGTGACCCTTTTTGTGGTTCTTCTGAAGTTGGATTTGAACTCAAGTTTCCTGATTCCATATGTGCTCTATCCACTGCACTACCTAGATGTTCCTTTCTAACACCTGACTTGCCTTAAAGTAAGAGTACATTTAGTAAATGAAATAAAAACTGAAAAGATCCACTAAAATTTCCACCATTCTGATAATAGCCTTAGATTTTTACCTCAGCCTCTCTGAACCTACCCTGGACATCTACTGAGCCATCAGCCAAGTATTCTTAGATCTACCTTTAGGAGACCACATTTTCTGTGTTCTTTCAGAGTCAGTGGAGGAAGGGGATGAGCCATTTCACCAACATTGATACCTACTCTCCATTTATCACTCAGCTTGACTTTTTGATACTACCTGGGAAACTTGCTTTTGAGAAAATCAGGATGATGTATAAGGGATGTGCCTTGGAGAGACTGTGGAATGTGTGTGTGGATATTTTGTCACCAGTTCTGGTAGGCTAACATCAATAGTTGGGAGGAGCTTGTTTCAAAAATACTGGAGTCAGCTTCAGCAGTCTCTTATTGTTTCATTTGCATCTAGGAAAGCCTGATCTTTCTTTTTGCTCTTGGTATCTGATGAGTGATCATAGGGGTAAGGAGAAGGGCCTCAGGGCCTTCTTCCTTTTCATGTTTCTCTACAGAAACCATTAGGCCTAAGAAATTGGCCTTGTTCCTTAGCTTTTTCATTAATTTGTTTCTCTTCTAGTAGATTTACAGACAATTGGCATTAGAAGACTTGCCTAACCACTTTTAATTCTATTGCCTTGCTTATTTTATTTATTTCCTATTTGTCCTATATAGAGCTTGATTTATATGTTTGTTTCTCCTCTTACAAGGATTTGTAAGCTCCTTCAGGGCAGAGACTGTTCCTCTTTTTGTATCCCTAGAGCTTAGCACAGTGACTGATTGGCACGTAGTAGGCATTTAATAAATGTTTATTGATTGATTGAAATTGGTAAAAATATTTTTAGTCTAGTTCAATTTAAGTCCTGAGGACTGATGCCCTGTGTTTTTGGGGGATGAGGGGGTATGATATGGTCTTAGAGGTGGAAGGAAACTCTAAAGCCCTCTCGTCTATGGTCTCTCTTAACATTTATTTATGTTATACATATATTTATGGTATCTCACTGGATGCCTAGAGTGAAAAAGGAATCACAGAGGTCCACCAGTTGCAAATTAAGGAAAGATAGTTGGAGCTAACTCAGGCTTTTCTGAAGAAGCCAATGGCTCTGGCTATACATCCAATTGAAAATTATTCTTTCTAGCCATATCATTAGCCAACTAGAAACAGTCAAGGCATATTCATGTAGTTTCTCTAAGACATTTCCCTTATGCATCATCACTCTTCTCTTAGAAACAATCTTCTCAGGTTCTCCATGCAAGAAAGTCACACCAGCTAGGGCAAGCTATGCCAGGTGCCAGACTCTCATGACAAGAAGTTTGGTATCAGAAGTTGTCTTGGACTTCTGCTAAAGGATGCCATTTTTCAGGATTGTTCCTCCTTCCTTTGCCTCAATTTCTGTTCAAGACGCTATCATACCCGGGATCTGCCATTTTCTATTGCAAGAGAACTTACCTTTTGGATGGCTGTGACCTCTCTAATAGTTGGAAAGCAAGTTCTGTCCCATAGGTACCAAGGAAAGAGCAGGGTATGCAATGTCATAGACAGTGACTCTATCCAGGATTGCAAGGCAAGCACACTGTCCATGTTATAGTTCTACAATTTATCTAGAAGGGTTGCCAAAAGACAGTTCTCTCTTTTTAAAATGTGCCACTGCAGCATGACAAATAATGTTTTGGGGAATTAACTTACTATCAAAATACTAAGGCAGCAAAGACCATAGATATTTTTCTACTTCTGGTGCCTTCTAAGAAGGAAAAATTCAGAGGAATACTAAGGAAGAGAATACCTAGATGAAGAATCATTACATTCCTCTCCTCAGTGAAAGATTTTGCTTGCCTAGGAAAATAATTCAAAGTACATTTGAACATCTAATGATATACATCATGAGCAACATGATGAGCAACACACACACACACACACACACACACACACACACACACACATATATNTACAATGATGCAGAGGTGAGAGAAGGGATGTGGCATGTGGGAAACAGTAAAGAAGTCAGTTTGGTTAATGTAGTTTGAATGAAATAAAATTGTGAAAAACAAAGAAGAAACAAAATTGGAGAGTGAAGAAAAGGAAAGAAGAAAAGAGAAAAATGCTATCATAATTACATATCAACATATGTCATTATATCCAAAGCATATATTATATGCATTTACATTAGTATTATTATCTAGCCATATTTGGCCACCATTTCTTCTCCTCCTTCCTCTCCTCCTCCTTTTTTTTTCTCCTTCTATTCCTCTTCCTCCTTCTATTCCTCTTCCTCCTTCTACTTCTCTTCTTCCTCCTCCTCCGCTTACTTTCTATTTTAGAATCAATATTAAGTAATAGTAACTCCGCCAAGGACGGTCCCAAGCACGGCTGAAAAAGGAGGAGGGTTGGGCGTGAGGCTAGCAACCTCACCCCGTAAAAATCTCACTTGCTATAGAAACTGCAACCTCATTAAACCAACAAAACCAACGATTGCCTAGTCTGGAAGATTGCTCTCCAACAGAGTCCACGACGCGTGCTGGCAAAAGCCAACAAACTCCAGGCCTATGTCAAATCTTGAACATCAGATGGCCTGAAAAGATCTCCAATACCAGACTCTGGGAAAGAACAATTCAGTATCCCATCAGTCAGGACGCTATGAAAAAAAAAAATATGGAACCCACCAGGGAGGAGAAAAGTCGGAAGGCCAAAAGAGACCTGGCAAAGATATGCCCAGTTGGTGGAAGTTGCCCAGAACAGAGTCTGTTGGCGTGAGATGCCCAGTTGGGGGAAGTTGCCCAGAACAGAGTCCGTTGGCGTGAGATGGTTGCGGCCCTATGCTCCTCTGGGAGTCAATAGGAATAATAATAATTAAGTAATAGTTCTAAGGCAGAAGAGCAGTAAGGGCTAGGCAATGGGGGTTAAGTGACTTGCCCAATGCCATACATCCAGGAAGTGTTTGAGGCAAAATTTGAGAACAATACCTCTGCTCCAGGCCTGACTCTATTCATTGTGTCACCTACTTGCCTCTTTTTCTGCTATTTCTCCTGCAACATCATAAATTAATTTGGTCACCAGATAGGTGGTCCTAGCCTTCTGTGATCTGCTGACCTTTAGGTAACCATTCTTGAGCTAGAACTCCCATCTCCAGGGTTCTTTCTACCATACCACACTATCTCTATTTCTTTTTTTTAAACCCTCATCTTCCATCTTAGAATCAACACTGTGTATTGGTTCCAAGGCAGAAGAGTAGTGTGGGCTAGGCAATGGGGATTAAATGACTTGCCCAGGGTCACACAACTAAGAAGTATCTGAGGTAAGATTTAAACCCAGGACCTTCTATCTCTAGGCCTGGCATCTCAACCCCTCTCCACCACCACCCAATCATGATTTTATAAATTTATGTGTTTTCATAGTAGAACTAGGTTGAGAAACTTTGTAATTAATTCATTATAAACCAGACATATATATTTTTTTTCATTTTCTCATTAGGCTCCTTGTGACTAACGAACAGTTACAATTGGGTGATTATTTAAAGAACTTAAAAAAAAAAAAACTTGCACAAGGAGAAGAAAGTGGAAAGGGCAACTGAAGGACTGGGTGAGGGAGAAGTTTGGAAGGCCAAAGGGGGATTGTCAGTGACAGCAGCAGATGCCTGGAAATGAGCTATCCTGAATGTTTGCATTCCAGGACTTGTCCTGATGCCAGGATGGTTACCATGTATACAATTGCTCCTCTGAAAAACAGGAAAAAGAATGTCTGCATGCCCTAAGCTAATGAATATGCCCAGGAGAGCACCAAGCTCCTATTACTCTGGATTTCAATCAGAGGCTCAAGGACAAAGAAATGGATCTCAGAGCAAGGAGTATTTTTATTTTGCAACCAAAAAAAAAAAAATCAACAAAAAACAAACCCAAAAAACTTCCAGGAAGGAGAACTGTGGACACTTAATGAATCATATTCTTTCTTGAATCTCGTTTTATTTTTTCATAAATGTCAAGACAACAGAGTTTCAGATAATATATTTGAACTGTATTACCTTCTAAACAAAGTAATTTAAAAAGTTGTGGCTTCTTTATTATAAAGAAATTCATTTTTCTAAAGCAGTTTGTGATCAGTCCATCCATTTCCAAATGACCCCAGCTCTTAACACAGTGCCTGGTACACAGTAAGCCCTTAATGTTTATTGACTGACTGATGAATGTAGACAGATAGGACTTTTTTTTTTTTTTTTTTTTTTTTTTTTGATTTACCAGTCTTCTTAGAATGAACCTGTGACAGCTTTTGTAATGAGAGGTCTGGGTTGCTTCCTTTCCCTGGAGTTGTTCAGGAGCACTAAATAATCTTCCCAGTGGTCTTTATTGACTTTTCCATGGTCCTGTCATAGACATTCATTCTATATTAAGTTGCATCTAGCTTCCCAGGTAGCAACTGGGTCTTCTGGAGACATGGAAAGGAAAAAACCCAGCAGAGATGGAGTTCTCATAAAGGAAGTGGATCCTTCATAGGTGGAAGAGATGGAAAGATATTCTCCAGACCACAGGAGACTTCCCTTGGAATGTTTATGGAAACCTTAACTCTGGCAAATTGGGGCATTAGGATTATAACTCTATAGTTATCTGGGGGAAAAGGGTCTACTTAATGCATAAGAACAAGAGGAATTAAAGCAGCAGCATTTTTGTGTCTAGGTAGTATGTATATAAAAAATTTCCCTCAGTGTCTGAAGTAAAATGAAGCCTATATTATTATTTTTTTAATTAGATAGTGAGGGGAGTTGAAATGGAGCCCATTCCATGGAGCATGCTTGGAGATGGTCCTTTGTGGAAGGAAGCAATCATTACATGGAGTGTGTGCACTGCTGAGACTGTGACCTGACTGTGCCTGGTGAAACATGCTTTGGCCTCTTGTGCAGTCTGGGGCTTCTGGATGATCCCTGTGTGCTGTCTCTACCCTTTGTCAAAGGGTAAAACATTCAGGAAACTTCATTTATTTATTTATTTATAAGCTCTTACCTTCTGTCTTGGAGTCAATACTGTGTATTGGCTCCAAGGCAGAAGAGCGGTAAGGGTAGGCAATGTGGGTCAAGAGACTTGCCCAGGGTCACACAGCTGGGAAGTGGCTGAGGTCAGATTTGAACCCAGGACCTTCTGTCTCTAGGCCTGGCTCTCAATCCACTGAGCTACCCAGCTGCCCCCAGGAAACTTTATTTTTTAAAATGTTTTTATTTCATTAAATGTTTCCTAATTATATATATGCTTTTTTAATTCATTAACATTTTTTTGAGTTCCAAATTCTTTCCCTCCTTTCTGCTCCTCCCCCATCCTTTGAGAAAGCAAGCAATGTGATAGCAATTAAACATATAAAATCATGCAAAACACATTTTCAGGAAGCTTTAAAGGGAGAGACAATTTCCTCTTTTATTCTTTTCTTACTCTTTCCTAAATATGTGGCTTGGGAACATTCATAGCACTTCCTTGGAATTCCTGTGTGGGGAGGAGAGTGTGAACCTTTAGCTTTGGAAATTGCTTGTACATGGCAGTTAGATTGTACATGTGACATTGAGATTGGTTGCTCCCATTGTTTCGTGTTTTTTTTCTCCCAAGCAAAGGTGACTAAACATTGATCCTGGGATGGATGTTTTCAGTCTTGGTGGCTTCTTTGGGAACTCAGGAGTATGGGAGTTCCTGAATTCCTCTGTTGGAGCTGACTGGCATCAACATGAGTTTTCTGCAACTACACCCTTCTTGGAGAAGATGACTACCCAAAGGAGGATGATTCCAAGCTTTGCCCTGGCTTGCAAAAGATGTGGACCTTGAGGGAGTTTGGACAATACAGAACTGAGAGGAAGGCAAAATATCTATTTAACAATCTCTCAAAGTATCCCATATTTTGAATTTTTAAATATTAACCTGCTAAGGAAGTATAAGAGGAATTTTGGATCACTTTTATTTCTTAATTCTTTGTCGATGTGTGATTATGAGTATGTTCTGGTTCTTTTTGGACACTGAGCACCTTTTTCAGTAAGGAACTTTATAATCTCTCTTAGTGAGACTCTACTTGAGCCATACCTAAGCTTTTTGAGATTTCCCCTAAGGCTCTGAGAAGGTTGTAAAAAATCTAGAAACACTAAGAAAAAAGGCAAAAACAAACAAACAAACAAAAAAACTGACTCCTTTCTATAGAGGCCAGGTTCTTCTGACACTGAACTTGGTCTGCATCACGTCAGAGTTGGGTCCTCTTAGCAGGTGAGGGTATCCCCAGCTCTGCTTGGCCTTTGGGTGGCTATTATAATTATAAAATATAAATCTGAATGCAATAGTAATAATAGTAATACTATGTAAGACTGTCCATTAAAGAAAGTTGATTATTATTTATAATGAGTTTTCAGATCTTGTGAAGTATTGAAGAAATAGCAGTAATAATAATAATATTGATTACCACGACAACATCCAAGTTTACATTTATAAAGCATTCTGTGGCTTACAAATTGTTTCCCCTGCACAACCCTGTGAGATAGTAAATGTAGTTTAACTAAACTTTCCACCATAATATACTCCTCTTGTCCTTCTCTAGTTAAGTTAAACAACATGACGCCAACAGATCTGTCTGAGTCCTTCATGGCTGGCTATGATCCAACAGTAATTATTGACTGAGTTGCATTAGGCTCTCAAATACATTCATTTGTTCAGCTTTTTGTTTTATCCAAGTATTACTAACTTCAGTTCTCTCTCCAAATGACAGGGTAATGTTTTAACCTGCTAATCAGTAGCATTGACTTCATGAAATTACTCTAGGCCTTTCTTTTCAAAATTATAGAAATAACACAGGGGAAAGGATGATTAAGTCATCTTATTTTTCCCCTGAGGGGACAACATAGGGTTTTCCCCTAAAATATACTTTCATGTTCTCTTTCAAACTTAACTTTGAGTATCTGGACAATAAACACATTGAGGTAGAGTGAATATGAGCTTCTTGTATGTTTGCTATTATTTCTTCTTCTCAGATCCATTCTGACTACTGTTATTTCTAGGTGTCCATTTTCTTCACTTTTCCCAGAATACACACACACACACACACACACACACACACACACACACACACACACATACACATGTGCGTATACACACACACACACACACACACACATTTCCTTTGAGTAGTGACCAAGATTAGTTGATCAGAAAGGAATGGAAATTCCCAACTATTTTCAATATCTCAAACACCCTTCCTTGACTCTATTTGAAAATAGGAACCATATACCTTTGATCCACAGGAACTAAGATCATTTCTGTGGGGCTGAACTGAACCCATTATGGCAATAGAGAAGGCACATAGGAAGAACTTGAAATATTTGGTTAGATGGGCTTGGCCCCAATGCCAGTGTATTCCTACTTTGTTCTTTCATGTTTAGAAATGCTGTAAGAACTATGTGTCTACTTGGCAACATAGAGCTATTAATATTAATTATTATTATTATTGCCATTAATGATGGCACTTTCTTTTTTATAGGCAGTCCATGTCTGAAAGCCTCTAGCTACCTAACAAAACAAAATTGAAAACAACCCACAACCCACACAATTACTAGCAGTCTTCTGCTAGGATATATTGGTTACTAAATCAACAAATTTTTATTATATTCATATGGTTTTATTTCCTAATAGACCTCAGTATTACTCGAAATCTCTAAAGTGTTTTTTCCCCAATCATAGGCAATAACTCTTCATGTGGTGCCATATTGGATTCTCTCATATTTTTGCCCTATCTCTTCAAGAAAGTTGTGTCATAAGGCTTAAAATAATAGCATATAGATAGTTACTTTGGCAGGGGTCTTATGTAAACAGATGGATACAGCTGATAACATTAATGACTTTACATGTCATCTCGTTTTTCCAGTACTCTTGCTTCCCTGAAAATTATATCTGTTTGATATCACTTAACCCATGGCAACCACTTACACAGCTGTACTCAATGTTGTTTGTGAGATTGTCAGTTGCTTTTTCTACATCATCCTGTTCTATTTTGGTTGTGGTATGGACTTTGGGCTATGCTTGATTGACCTACTACATCCAACAAGCCAGGAATGGAAGCTTGTAAAAAAGATAGCCACTTGGGAGATAGAGACTTAACATGTGTGTGGGCAGGAAAGTAAATTTGCTGACTTGTTCAGTTATACAGCTGTTACAAGAAGGACAAAGTTAGACAGTCTTCTATACAAAAAATTATTCTTTGGTACCAATAAGTTAGAATTTTAAAAGTGTGAATTAAAAAGACATACATGAAGTCAATCTTAAATTAGAGATGTTAGGTCTAGAACAGATCTTGGGGGATTATTGGGTCCAAATTGCTCTTTTGGCAGTTGAGGAAACTAAAGTAAAGGCAAAGTGTAACATGCCCAGATTTTTCAGGGTGACAGTGAATCTGTACATTCAAAGTAACAGTGAATTGCAATAACTCTCCAAATAATTCCCTTAAAACCAAACCAATTTTTAAAAATCATTATTTTGGATTAGATATCTAGCAAAATAACTTGGGTTTATACCACTTAGCATATGTTTTTCTTGTTCCATTGTTTCAGTCATATCTGATTCTTTGTGATCCCATTTGGGGTTTTCTTGGCAAAGATACTGAAGTCCTTTGCTGTTTCCTTTCCAGCTTATTTTACAGATGAGGAAACTGAGGTAAACAGGGTTAAGCCCAGGGTCACATGACTAGTAAGTGTCTGAAGCCAAATTTGAACTCATGAAGATGAGTCTTCCCAACTCCAGGCCTGGAACTCTATTTACTGTATCAACTTGGATGCTCTTAGCTTTTCAGGGATAGACATGGTTATATAGTCCTGTCCTCACCACCAATTTAGAGTCTGTATATGGAAATTAAACTATGTACAGGTACATAGAACAATTTGCAAAAGTGCTTTTCTAAATTCTGAAAGGCATCATGGTTCATTCAAAAACCAACTGAAATACCAAAACAGTTTGTAAGGGAGCTATTAGCTATTGGAATATGTGGTTACATAAAAGTATAATGTAAAAAACAAAACCCTACCTTCTATAGGAAGCTTTTCATAGTCCCTCTTGACTCTAGTGCATTATATAATTTTTAAAAATTAAATTAATTTAATATTTTAAATTTAATTTTATTTAGTTACTTAATTTTTGTTATTTATTCTGTACATAGCCTTTTGGTACATAATTATTTGCATCTTGCTTCACTCATTTGATTATGAGTTCCTTGAGAAAAGGATCTGTCTTTTACCTTTCTTTTTGTACCTGGCTCTTAGTAGAATGCCTGGTACAAATTAGATATTTGGTAAATGACTGTTGAATGGCTGATCATTAGGAAGCCACCATGAAGAATTTAAGGTTTGAAAATCTGTCTTTAATGAATTAGGAAAACAATGACAGTAACATTGGAACCTACTCTCTATGATTTTTTTTAATCCTGTTTATCTTGAAGCAGATCTAACAACATTAATGGTTTTTGAATGATCTTATATAGAACATATCCCATAAATCTTAGTGTCATTTCAGTTCTACTCATTTTAAGTTACTAAAGCTTAGAACTGCACTAAGATTTTTCGGGCACTCTGTATTTGCCTCTATTTAGGAACCACTAGGTTCTATTTATTGCCTGAAATATTCTCTCTCCACTTTTAGGAAGCACTAGTTTCTGTTTATAGACTAGAAAACAAGCTTCTTAAGTCTTGCAACTGTTTCATTTTTATCTTTGAATGATGGTATCTAGCATAGATCCTGGAATATGGTAGGAACTTAGCAGATGCTTGTTGACTGATTGAAACAAATTTCTCTGGGCTTCTGATTTTTCATGTTCAAAATTAGTCTAGATATAATACCTTCCAACTAAATAACCTTCAGATATTATTTCATATGGTCCAAGCTGCAATATGGTTGTCTTTTTCACAAATGGGCAGATGGACTGCAGTATGTATATAAATAATAATAGCTAACATATAGCTCCTACTATGTGCCAGCTATGTGCAAAGTATATTAAACATATTAATATTATCTTATTTGAGTCTCACTACAACCCTGAAAGATAGGTGGTATTATTATTCCAATTTTACAGTTGAGGAAACTGAGGCAAACAGAAGTTGTGATTTGCCCAGGGTCACACAACTGGGAACCCAAATTTTCCTGAATTTAGGTCCAGCAAGTTCATCAGTGAGCTACTTGTCTATCTATGTGTCAGAGATGGTACTTGAACTCAGGTCATCCTGGCTTTTTCTTCAATCGGTTGACATATTTCTCCTAAGCTCTTTCTCCACTTTGCCAACATTTTTAGAAATATTTACAAAAATTCAAACCCATTTTCACTTCTTATGAGTACTAATGATTCTACTAGTACATGGATCCTAAAAGGTTGTGATCTCTTTTTCATCTGATATCCAAGCTTGATCTAGAAATCACAGTGAGGTGAGGAGGCTGGTTTAGCCAGGTGGCTGGTGTGCTGTATCATCAGCACGCCCACTTCCTCCACAAATGGTAAGCATAAGCCAGTAGAAAAGTCATGGGTAGCTCTCCATCAAGCAAAGATGTTGGAGCCCTGCTCTAATTAGTCATTAGAACCATGGCAAAGTCTGGAAATTGACAACAGAAATGTAAACAGAACCATAATAACAGCTGTAGCAATTGTTCTTTTCGAATGACAAATTTAGTTTATGCTTTTATATCCTTGGGAATAGATTTACAATCATGCTTTTTTGTGACAGCAGTCCTTCTAATTAATATATTATGAATCCAGGGAAGGGTCAACACAATGGTAGCTATGAAAGTCTGTGCTGATTCCAGGTGTGGAAGAACTCAACTTCATTGAGTGCACAGCTCAGCCTTCTCTGTGTGTACTCAGTGGTTACATACCCCACTGAAAAAGGGATTGTTACTGATGAGAAACCTGCCTGGTTCTCTGTTCAAAAGATTACGCATATGAGAAAGGCTGCCAAATGGGGATTACAATCAGAGTCAAGTGAAGAAGTTCTCAGGAATCCATCGGGGAGATGGAGGGTTCCTGAGTGGAGATTTAATCTGTTTTGTTCACACAAAAGTATTGCTCATTCATTTGCCTTTAAATGAGAGAGAGAGAGAGAGAGAGAGAGAGAGAGAGAGAGAGAGAGAGAGAGAGAGAGAGAGAGAGACATACACAGATAGACATAGACTGAGGAAGAGACAGAGGCACAGAGGGATAGGGAGAGAGACAGATAGAGACAGAGGAGGAGATGAAAGGATTTAGAAGAGGAAGAGAACTTATTTTTTTTACATTTTACAATTTGAGAAATGGAGGCACAGAGACATAAAATGACTTGCCACAGATTGCACATATAATAAATATTATAAGCAGGACTCAAAACCAGGCCCTTTTATTCTAGATCCAGTGCTCTTTCCACTTGGCAGCACTGACTGGATATCAATGCCTTGTTAATTCAGGATGTGCTGGAGCCAGTGTTGACCAGCTCCTGGGAGATGGTTGTCAAAATTTTCATCGGGAGCATTGGAAATCACAAATGCTGGAGAGACTTAATTGTTCTGTTGGTTGTCTAGACATAAGAAAGTGATGGAGAAAATGCTAATAATACAGATTAAACTTAAGAGTGTGTCCTGAGAACATTTTTTCCCTGGAGAATCAGTTGTTAAACATTTACCAGCATATCCCTTTGGACTAGAAAGATTAAAATGGATAATAGACAAAATTGGAATTAGGCAACAGTTTACTTTCTGTCATTAGTTATCATTGTCTCAGCTCTAATTTAAGTTACTTATCCTTTCTCCAAATTCTCAGATCTGCTCTCCCCAAAACTAGGGCTCATGCCAGACTACTTCTGGATTTTGTCTATTTTTCTTTGGCAAACACTAAGGTGGAATGATTGCTTCCCTTTTAATGTTTCCATTCTTTCTATCCAACAACCAGTGGCTCCTCGTTGCTGTTCAGAAAAGTGTTTCCTCCAGCTTCTGAAGGGAGAGAGGGAAGGAATACATATTAATTAAGCACCTATTACATAATAGCCATTGTGCTAACTGCTTTACAAACATTATTTCATTTGAAGGATGAAATTATGATCAAAGTAATACATTGAAAGATTAGGAGGCTACTAGGTGGTACAGTGGAGAAAGTTCTGGACTTGAAGTCAGGACACCTCATACATACTTACTAGCCATGTGACCCTGGGCAAGTCACTTTATGTCTATTTGCCTCAGTGTCCTCATTTGCAAAGTGGTGATAATAATAGTGCCTATCTATCTCCCAGGGTTGTTGTGAGGACCCAATGAAATAATAATACAAAATTCTTTGTTAACCTTTAAATGTGATATAAATTCTAGTAGGTATTCTAGTTATTGGTATTAGGTGCTCTGCCATTCTCAGAGAGAGTGCTGATATGCTTTCCTAATCCAATTCAAGATTTCCTCTCATCAGAGTATCTTCTTAATATATCATGTTCTCTCCTTTTCCCGTGCTTGTATCCTATCCCTTTTGAAGTCTGGAACTACATGTGAGCTATATCTATCACCTCACCTGTAAGCTTAAAATTAATATACAATATCTGCAAGTATTATATTTAATAAGATTTATTAATAATAATTTGAAGTAAAGGAAAATAAAAAGCTAGAGTAAAGAGGGAGCTAACCCAGCCACAGTCATGAGAGAAGAGCAAAAGAGGGTGGAGTTACATACAACTTTATCTGTACGATGTAAGAACATAAAGTGGGACAAAGGGAAAGGGATTCTGGAAATGTAGTTCAAGGGTACAAAATTCTGATTACATACACCAGGCCTCACTGAGATCCAGGAGCTCAAAGGTAATAATTATAGCTAATATTTATATAGTACTTACTATTATCAGGCATTGTGTTAAGTCCTTTACATTTATTATCTTATAACAACATTCTCACAACAACCCTGGGAGTTAGGTGCTATTATAATTCCCGATTCAGAGATAAGGAAACTGAGGCAGAGGTTAACTGACTTGGCTAGGATCATACAGCTAATGTCTGAGGTGAAATTTGAATTCAGACTTTCCTTACTCCAGGTCCAGTCCTCTGTGTACTATGGTGCCACCTACCTGCCTTTCAGCAGGCTCTCCAGTAAATGTTATATGTTTCTGTGCTTTATATACCAGATGTCTTAAAAAGGCTTGGGGCACTAAAAAAAAAAAAAAAAAAAAAGCATTACTTTCCATCCCAGGAACAACTCTAAGGCAGAAGGGCAAGGGCTAGGCCAGTGATTCCCAAACTTTTTTGGCCTACCACCCCCTTTCCAGAAAAAATTTACTTAGCCCCTTGGAAATTAATTTTTTTAAATTTTAATAGCAATTAATAGGAAAGAGAAATGCACCTGTGGCCATCACCACTCTCATGGATCGCTGCAGAACCCACAAGGGGGCGGTGGTGCCCACTTTGGGAATCACTGGGCTAGGCAAGCAGGGTTAAGTGACTTGCCCAGGGACATGCAGCTAAGATATATCTGAGGCCAAATTTGAACCCAATCTTCCTGACTCCAGGCCTGGTGTTCTATCCACTTAGCTACCTAGTTGCTCTTTGGGACACTTTTAATCTTTAATAACTTTAGAAATGTAAATCTGACAAACTTCCAAAATAATTTGAAGGGTTAATTAAAATTTCATTTGTTTCTATTAAAATTCAATATACCCACAATATTTTCTAATCAATTTTTATCTTTCTAATGATTTTTCCTCAACTGCTGCTCAGTGATTGAAAAGACTGTATTTGTAATCTTAGCCTTAATATCATTCAAAGAATAAAGTTTTGGTGAGCACACGACAGATTTAACTTGACTACCCAGGAGAAAGTCTAATGTAGTTCTGTCTGGTATCTGAAGTAGCCAAGGAAGAGAACCACTTCTTTCCATTAATTGGTCTAAGAAAGTATCATATAGAAACACACATTCAACGCATAATGACAGGATACCTTATCTTGATGAGATTTAAGTGAAAATCTTTTCTTCAGAATTCACAAAACTAAATAAGAGTAAAGGAAACTAAAATAACTATGCTTTTAGATGATCCTTCTTACAGTTTGAATCAGATGCAGATCAAAGCATACAATTTTTCATAGTTTATCTGGGTTTTTGTTTGGGAGTTTTGGTTTTATGTAAGTTTTCTCTTATAAAAATGAACTATATAGAAATATGTTTTGCATGATAATACATGTATACCCAGACCAAATGGTTTACCATTGTGAAGATAGGATCAACTTTCCCCTTGCCTATTTTTAAATTAATCAACAAAAACTGAAAACACCCCTATTTAACACTAAGTAGGGGAGATCCACAAGCCACTTGCTAAAAGTGGGTGTCAACTCCATAAGCAACTGACCACCCCCTGGGCAGTGCTAGGCAATTTGGAAGCTGTGATTGACCCCTGTGAAGAGGAAAGGGACAGGAAGTGATGTGGAAAAAGAACTCTTAAAAAGTCCCAAACTTCTTTGGCTGGAGTCTTGGCTTGAATCTTTGGCTTGGAGCTTCAGCTGGTGACCTGCTTCTTGGAGGTGACTTTGGACTTGGACCTCAGCTTCGACTTGGGATCTTGGTTCTTGGACTGTTTCTTGGGTGAGTGAGTAGCTGGCCTTCCTTTCTTGGCTTCTGGAAAGGGATTAGTTCCTGAAAGGCCTTCCCCTCTTGGAGAAGGCCAGGTGGGTGGAATACCAGGTCTTCCAGTAGAGGGTTAACAAACTCTGCTGGGCTGAGCTGAGCACTGGAGAAATATTTAGTGTGATGGGCTAGACATCTTCTCTACTCTCTTTTTGCTTTTCTCTTTCACTCTTTCTACCTCTTTGTAAATAAAAGCTATTAAAAGTCATTTTGACTTGAGCTATAATATTTTAAATCAGAGACCACCATATTATTTTAGAATTCTCACATATTTAGTCAAACCCCTAAATTTGATTCCTTACACCATCTCTGGGAAGGGGGAAGGAAGTGAGGTAGGGCGACAATTTGCATCATATAACTTCAGAAAACTTACATAGAAAAATTGTTATTACATGTAAGTGGTAAAATAAAATATCTTTTAAAAAATCCAATGATCTTTCTTAAAAGTTGGTTGCATTTATATCTCTGAAATTATTAAAGGTTAAAATTGCATTAAGATTTTTAGGACATTGTATTTGTTTATACCAATACCTGACTCAATAGACTGCTGACTTGTTTCTTAGATTTTGTCTACCATGAATTTCTGTGCCTCTCTACTGCTATTCCACTGCTTTCTACCTAGTAACCATTCTCTGTAGTACACCTATTTCATTGAATATGGGTCATTTTCTCCTTCCACTTTCCTTTTCAGTTTAAAGCCATTTTGATTAGATTTTCAAGATTCCAGGGAAAATACATTATTATTTGTCCCTGTTAGGTATACTATCTCTAGCTAGGAAGCTAGTGAGCCTATATTTTAAGACATGAACTAGATATTAAAATCCCATTCTCAGATACTATCTTAACCAGCTGTTCATTTTCCAAATGTGCCTTTCTCTTCTGAAGGCTTTGTCTTTGATCAACAGTGATGAAGATACTACCCATACCCCTATGAGCTATTAAATTTTTGCCCAACATTTCATAATTCTTAGCAAAGCTTTCTAGCTTCTCTATTCCTATACTATTTGTTCTTACATGGGTCCCCAGAAGTGAGCAGTAGTCATGCAATTGATCTTGTAAGTTCCTCTGACCCATTCTGTATCCATGCCCCAGAAAGAGAGAACACTTTTCTACTGTTATCAGGTTTTTCAATACACCTCAGCAAAGTGTTACCAACTGCCATCTTTCATTTTTCTCTTCTCACCCTTATTGAAAACCCCTCACCTATGGAGTCATATCATTCCTTAATGTGTCAATTTCTAAGCTTTTTTCTTGTCCTCATCATTAAAATTTCCCCTGGTGTGCTTGCTTGGGGGGCAGGATAGAGGTACAATATTTATGTGTAGCTGCTGGTTTGGGGGTTAGGTTATAAATGCCCTGGAAGGGCTATGCTAGGTTTAGAAGCGAGAAGATTTTGAGCTTTGAGGAAGCAGAATGAAAGAGTATTGGCTTATTATGAGTGGAGGGCAGGTATGGCTAGGAGGGAGAGGAGCCCTAAAATTGGCTAAGGGTGAGAGAAGTCAACACATCTTGTCACTCTCTGACTGGTTGATCAATCACCCCTTGAGGCTGTCCCTCCCACAGGAGGACCTGGACCCCTACTTTGGAGATCACTGACTTAGAGGAGGAGAAGCTATTTCTGGAAACTTTAGAGATCTCTCCTGTTCGGGGAAAAAAATCTCATATCACTTAGTTCCAAGGCTCAGTTGCCCTTCTTCTCTTCCTTTTCTGTGCCACTTTCTTTCACCATCAAGCCTCCTAATACTCTGCATCTTCAGATCTTTTTTGTTTCCTCTTCTTTATTCTTTAAAGGGATACTTTATTCTCCTGGATAATCTGGAGAGTAGAGAGGCTGCTTTATCTTCTCTTGGAGTAGAGCTTGGGGAGGGGAGAGACCCACTGGCACTTTGATCATAGATAATAGTCACTTTGTTGTGGGAGAAAGACAAACATTGCACATTCAATGCAGGCACTAGAAAATGTGTCCATTTGCTACAAGTGAGATGCTCAACTCTTTGTCTTTCTTGCTAGTATATCTACTTGTAGATAGTCAATAAATGTTTTCTTAGTTGATTGGTGGAGACCTCCTCCAAAGAAGAAGGAGGCAAAAAGTGTTATCCTGAAATTGTGCCGAATTCTTCCTTAAAGTCAGTGGAGGACATCTGTTTATATTTCCATTTTTTCCTGTTGATTTGAGTTGAGCCATTTAAAAGAGCCATCTGGGAGAAGCAGGAGAGAGAATATTCAAAGCCAAACTGGCTGAAATGATTCCTTTAATTGCTCATTTTACTTCTGAACCACCACATTTCTCATTGCTTTATGCCTTTAGATTGAAAGCAGTGTACAGCTGTTGGAAATTCAGTCCAGAAGAGGGACTATAAAGTAAGGCTGGGAGACACATGTACGACGTCCATCTTCTGTATTCATAAAACAAGGGTGCCAGATGTTGGACTCTAACAGGCTCCATCTCTAGGGATGAGAAACCAAAGGACAGGATAAACTGACTGTGAAAACCAATTCATCACTTCCAATCAGAGCTGATGAATTCTTGAACAGGCTCCTGTTTAGAAAAGCAAGATTTGGGTTTGCAGTAGTACTATGTCTACTTTACTAGCAATCAGGGCCATTCCTAAGTAAAGTTATTAAGCTGAGGAGCTTTGTCTTTGGTGCTTCCTCTTTTTTTGTTTGCTATTTTCCTTCCTCCTATTCTCTTCCCCAGGTGCCTAGAGGTTTTCATGATGCTATGAAGATTTTAGAGGTAATTTGCCATTCTGCCTCCTTCCCTCCCTTCTCCCATCAAGAAGCCTTTCCATTTTAATTCAAGATTGGCAGTTCATAACTCAGAGGAATGAATCATTATAGTACCTGAGTAGAAGAAATAATTTGGGGGAGTATTTAGAGACAGTTGGGAATTTCATGGTCATTTGGTCCACCCTAATGATTTTTTTGTAGATGAAGATACTATATTTTATAGATGAAGTTCAGAGAAGTAAAGGAAGTTGCCCAAGTTCACACAGATATTAAGTGGCAGAAGTAAGATTCAAATTCAGCTCTAGGGCCTTTTCAAAGTTTGGTACTTTAAATTGAGCACATATTCCACTGCATCATGCCTTCTCAAAGTCTATCAAGCCATGCCATATAGATTGTTGCCTATCTTTACTACCCATGAGGTTAGTACTACTAACTGCTCTACCCATTGGTCTACCTTATTGATGAGAATTCCCCATATCTAGGTGTCCTTAGCCTCACCATAATGTATGTCTCGCTGACATGATGCCATGCTCAAAACTTTCCTAATCTTCACACTATCTCCTGTCTGAGGTCCTGTGCTCCTAACTGGTGAGAGCTCACCATGTCAAAGCATCCAGAGCCCAAACCACAATGGACTCAAACCATTTTGTAATCAACTCCCATCATTTCCCAACCTTTCTACCTCTTATTAACACTATCATTCCTGGAAAGACTATACATTAATTGCCTTTTGACTACACTCCCCATCATTGTGACTTCCCAGATGGTAAAAAGCATCTGGGGTCACTATACCACTTTATGCCTTGTTTGTAAGCCGTTGGACGATTTTTGCATTTGGCACAGTATCTGGCACACTTTAAGTCTCCATAAATGCATTTGCATCCATTCACTAAATAGGAGACTTATTGCTACAGGAACTTAAAGAATTGATTTGTTTATATGAAGTGTTATATCAAACACTTGTTAGTGGGTTCATTAAAAAAACAAACAACAATACTCTTACTTTCTGCCTTAGTAACAACTCTAAAACAGAAGGGCAAGAGCTAGGCAATGAGGGTTAAAGTGACTTGCCCTGTAGGAAGTGTCTGAGGACAAATTTGAAAACAGGTCCTCCTGACTCCAGGGCTGGTGCCGTAACTGCTGTGCTATCTTGCTGCCTTTGGTGGTTTCATTTTGTGACAGCATTCAGAACTGAACTGTATGGAACAGATTGTCCAATCAGAGACACCTGGACAATATGAAAGATAACTGAAAAGCTGTAACTAAAAGTGTATATATTTGACGCATGAAGATAGCAAATCCTTCAGTGAGTCTTCACTGTCTCATAGTCTAAGAGGGACCAAAGAGAGTAAGGCCTCTCTTATACAAACCATATTTTATGCAATTTACTTGTTTTCTTATTTTAAGACAGCCTTAGTAATAAACAGAAACCTTTATCTGAGATTCTTAAATGCAGAATTCTGCCTTGGAAACTATTTGTCTTTGTTGTTCAGTCCTTTTTAGTCATTGTATCATATCTGACTCTTTGGGACCCAATTTGGCAAAGCTGTTCAAGTGGTTTACTGTTTCCTTTGCCAGCTCATTTTGCAGATGAGGAAATGAAGGCGAACCAGGTGAAGTGACTCAGCCAAGGTGTAATAGCTAGTTAGCATCTGAGGCCAAATTTGCCCTTGGGCTTTCCCCAACTCCAGGGTGGGTGCTTTATTCACTACAGCACCCAGCTGCCCTTTTGTATCTGGACTCTGTTAAAAGATGTGCCCGTAAAAATGATGATCCCAAGACATGGAGCCAAGACATGGCCAACAATTTTTGTAATTAGAGCAAGTAGTACAAAATGTGCCTGCACAATTGGTATAAAGTAAACCCCAGGTTGGCAGCAAGAAATGTGCCCCTAGATGCTTCTGGGGAAGGAGGTGGGAGATTTGCACAGTGCATTGGGTCATGTGTACCACCTGGTAGCTGCTCTGTTTTAACCTTTGCTAAGTTGGTCTAGAGATTAGTTGTTTCTAAACTGCTGCTGATTGCAGTGCTCTACCAGTCCCTTCTAACCAACTAGCTGACAGACTGGTAGAGAACCTAGAGGACAGCAAGCCCAGCTCCCCCATTTTGAAAGGAAGGAAACTGGGGCTGTAAGAGGCAGAATCAGGCAGCTAGAACCACCTAGGTAGGAAAGGGGAGGGTAGGAAACTACATCCAGCTTCTCTGGCTTCTAAGCAATCACCAAGCTGCCTTCTTCCTCACTCAGAGTCTGATTTTCCTGGGTTTTAGAGCTATAGGATTTTCTAACTAATAGCTTCCTACCCACCCACCATCACATGATACCATCTTTGGAGATATGAAGGGCCTTTTTTTTTTTTTTTTTTTAATTACCACCAAGATAGAAGCCTAGCTCTCATGTGAAGTTATTTTATGGTACCATGAGGCCCTCTGGTGTTTGAAAACTGAAGAACAGATCACTCACAACCTTCAGTGTCCCCCTGAAAGCCCCTGGAATTAAATCTGCAACAAGACAAAGAATCATGGCAATAACATTACTCTGGGAATTTTAGAGAAGGAAAGTTACAGAAAACTGCCAGCTCACCCAGAAAGTCCCTAATATTTTCACATGTGTGTGTTTTTAAAAGAAAAAATTATTTAAGATAATTTCTTCTAACCTTTGGACTTATACTACAATAGCTAGCATTTATAAAGCTCATTAAGGTTTACAAATATTTCATTTGATCCTCACCTTCACAAGAATTTTATTTAATAGATAATATATTATGTTATATGTTATTACATTAATGTATTATAAGATATATATAATATACATATTATAAAATGCAATACACAATATATTATATATCTATTAGTATACATATAATTATATATATAAATACACATAAATATAAATATGTATATATATGTGTGTGTATATTAAAATAATAACAATGTTATTATCATCCACATTTTAAGATGAGGAAACCAAGACGGTTGTTACGTGACCTGCCTAGGGTCACACAGCTAGTAATATATGAGGTCAAATTTGAACTCAGGCCTTTCTGATTGAAGTCAAGCACTCTGAACATTGCACTATGTAGCTACCTCTTGGAGATCCTATGCCTTTGAAGAGAGAATACTCTAACATAAAGTATCAATCAAATAATACATTTATTAGGCACACCCTGCTTTCAAGGCATAATTGAAGGTACACGAATAATTGACCGGAGGGCAGGCAGTTTGTCTGTCCTTATGCTCACCATATTAATGTTGGACTTAATTTGGATCCCTGATCAACTTAGTCCATTATAGCTCAGAACACATAAGCTTGAGAAACCACCAGCCTTTATTTGTGTCTCTTGCCCTTCTTTTTATTTCTACTAATAGACATTGCATCATTGCATTCTGATTTCCACAATTTCCCCCAAAGACATAGAATCATGGGAATAACATTACTCTTTTTTCCATTTTTGGGACATCCTTTTTTATCAGGGATACCGTCTTACTCCAATTAATGACTCCATGATTCAGTGTTACAGAAAGAATTTTGTTTGGTGTTTTCTTGTCTATGTTGTCATTAAAATGGACTTTCCGGGGAAGCTAGGTGGCTCAATGGATTGAGAGCCAGGCCTAGAGATGGGAAAGCCTGGGTTCAAATCTAGCCTCAGATACTTCCTAGTTGTGAGACCCTGACAAGTCGCAACCCCTATTGCCAAGGCCTTAAAACTCTTCTGCCTTGTGTTATATAGTATAATATATAGTCTTGATTCTAAGATGGAAGGTAAGGGTTTGGTTTTTTTTTTTTTTAAGAACTTCATAAATTGAAGCTGATAATATTCTCTATTCTGGCAAACAACTTATGGTACTTTCTCTTTGTCATTTAATCTCCCTTTCTTACCTCCTTCCCTTTCCTTTCTCTTTGAAACAAATTTCAAAGATAGCTCAGAGTAGCATGGGTGATTGGTATGTTTTTCTTTGAATGGTAAACATTTTTTCCATGCACTACCATTGAATAGATTCTTAAATAGGAATGTTAATTCTTCTTTAATAATTCTGATTTTTATCCACAGTGAGAAAATTATAGGATAAAAGTTTTCTGAGGGCAAACACTATGATAGTTAATTTTCTCTGATGATGCCTAAAAGAGTTCCATAACAGGGACTCAAAAATATGTGATGGCAGTGGGAAAAGTGTTTGTCAAGGTCTGTGGTCTGGAAAAGGTGAAATAGAGCAGGGGTGTAATGCTTGCTGCATAAATGATGAATTCTTTTCTCTTTGTGCCCTCGTTGCCATCTCCAACAAGAAGCAGGAATTGCCATGACTTCCAAGGGAGTATTGATCCTTCTATAAAATTGCTTGTGAAAAAAATGTATAGAATGTTCCATATTATCCTGGATTTTCTCTTCTCTTGAATGAAGGATGGTGAATTGGAGCCAAGACCCAGAGGGTTTGGGGCATTTGAATATCTTTGATGTGACTTGTGTTTGTAGGACCAGAAGCAGCAATGACTA
Source organism: Gracilinanus agilis (assembly GCF_016433145.1). NCBI lineage: Eukaryota > Metazoa > Chordata > Mammalia > Didelphimorphia > Didelphidae > Gracilinanus > Gracilinanus agilis. The sequence continues at coordinate 144,603,035 of NC_058132.1, forward strand.
GGGATTGTTGTCCACAGACCCTCTGTGTTGTGGGTCATGAGGCCCTCCTATGCCATGATGCTGAGTAAGACAGGGAATATGGGTAACATCTCATTTCATGAGGTTAGAGACAGAAGGTTCTAATTTCTTCCAAAGAGAAAAAAAGCAATCATTTATTAGGCTACAGAATAAATCAGGCCTTGAGAAGGAGACATGGTTTGATTCTGGGATAATGTTAGCTAGGTGGCAGTGATGAAAACCAAAGGGCTCAAGCTTATATAAGTAGTTGATATACAGCTTGATCTGTATACCAAAGATACTGGATTGGTTTGCCATTTCCTTTCCTAACCATTTTGCATATTAGAACACTGAGGCAAATAGGGTTAAGTGACTTGCCCAGGGTCACATAGCTAGGAATGTGTGAGACTAGATTTGAATTCAGCTCTTCCTGACTCCAGAGCCAGAAATCTATCCCCTGTACCACCTACCTGCCATTAACATGAATATATTACTTTTATTTCTCCTCTCTGGAACTGTGATTTAATTGAAGCATTAAGTAAGTGCTTATAATGCCAGGAATGATGTTTAGCTATGAGTAAGTGAGATAGTCCCTGCTTTCAAGGAGTTTACATTCTAAACAGGAAGAGGGAGGCGATACATAAAAGGGCGCAGAAAAGTAAAAACGTTAAGAGGTATTCACTCAGAGACATGGCATCGAGATGAATGGGAAGCACCAGGAAAGATAAGCAAAGCTCACATTTCAGAGATAGAAGTCCCAGAGAGTAGTGTCCTTAACTCACCTACAGCTTAACTGTTAGAGTTTGTTTTGGACACTGAGAAGGTGCCTAAAGCCACACTGCTAGGATGTGTCAGAGACATGAATCGAATCCAGGTTTTTCTGACTCTAAGATTCACTTACTTTCCCCTGTGTTATCCTGCTTATCAGGGTGCTCAAGTGCTCATATTGTTAGCTTTAAAATGAAGTTTAATAGTTTTCTACAAATTAAGTATGATTTTTGTGGAGCATTATTCTCTTCTCATTCCTATAATGTCCAGAAGGATAACCAGCACATATCTATGTGTGAAGGAGTATATTCATAGAGACACAAATATACTCATTTATATATACCCACTTAGTAGAAATGCAGCTGGTCAGATTGTTAGCCCAAAATCAAATAGAACTTTCAGCTCAAAAGTTTAGAGGTCAGTTCTAAATGTAGAGTCCCAAATGATTCAGTAGGTTCTAAAATTGGAAAATGAATTTTCCATCTCCTATTAGGGATAACATTCTTTCCTTCAGACATTTTTTTCCAGCCCCCTACTTTTGTTTTTCTATGTTCCATTGAACTTATTTCAACCAGCTGGCTTTCGAGGAGGAGGACCTAAGATATATTATTGATTCTGAAATTACAATATGAGGATCAATAAGGTCAAAGGTCAAATAAATCTTTTCTTTCTTTTCCCTTCCTTCCTTCCTTCCTTCCTTCCTTCCTTCCTTCCTTCCTTTCTTTCTTTCTTTCTTTCTTTCTT
>NC_058132.1:144624496-144777682 GCF_016433145.1 Gracilinanus agilis
TTGCTGGGTTTGTACCCCAAAGAGTTCATAGATAAACAGACTTGTACAAAAATATTTATAGCTGCGCTTTTTGTGGTGGCAACAAATTGGAAAAGGAAGGTATGTCCTTCAATTGAGGAATGGCTGAACAAACTGTGGTATATGCTGGTGATGGAATACTATTGTGCTAAAAGGAATAATAAACTGGAGGAGTTCCAGGCGAACTGGAGAGACCTCCGGGAACAGATGCAGAGTGAAAGGAGCAGAGCCAAAAGAACATTGTACACAGAGACTGATATACTGTGGTAAAATTGAATGTAATGGACCTCTGTACCAGCAGCAATACAATGACCCAGGATAATTCTGAGGGATTTATGGTAAAGAATGCTACCCACATTCAGAGGAAGGACTGTAGGAGAGGAAACATATAAGAAAAAAAACTGCTTGAACGCATTGGTCGGGGTGGACATGATTGAGGGTGTGGACTCGAAACTACCACACCAATGCAACTACCAACATTTTGGAAATTGGTCTTGATCAAGGACACATGACAAAACTAGTGGAAATGTACGTTCGGCCATGGGTGGGGGGAGTGCGGGGGGCGAGGGGGAGGGAAGGAGCATGAATCATGTAACCATGTTGAAGATGAATATTAATAAATGTTTGGAAAAAAAAAGAAAGACAGCATTTCAAAATTAAAATGAATTGAATTAGGAATTAAGAAACCTGGGATTGAGTCTTGGATTTACAACTCACTAATTGCATGGTTTGGGGCAAAAATAAATTCTTCCTTATATGGAACATGAGATGGTTGGTCTAGGTTACATCTCAGGTCCCTTGAAGTTCTGACATTCCAAATTCTAAATTACGAAACCAAGAAGTGGAGAGGATCACAAGCAATCTAGTCTATAGTCATAGTGTGGATAAGCTACAAAATTTAGAAAAGATATAATTTCTTCTATCAAAGAACTTTTGACGGGGAGATATGAAACTCACACAGATAATGTTAATACAAAAGAGTACATGTGAGGTATGTTAGTGTGTTTTAGGGCACCCTTTTGGGGTACCTAGTTAGTGGGTTCTCTGAGATTTGCTAGTATGTCTTCTTTCTATCGCCTTGGGCTTAAGTCCCCACTGGCTTTTCTCCCCCCCCCCCCCAATTTTTAGGGCCTCAGTGAGTAATGCCCTAATTCTATTTAATTCTTTAATATGAGGTGACTTTTACAAAGGAACATATATTTCACTGATATGGCAAGAACAAATGTGCAAACATTTCCTGTCCTGCCCCCTGTAATGAAAGGTGGCTAACAGAAACTTTTTGCTTCTGTAATTTCTAATGGTCACAAAACGTCAGTTAAACATCTTAGAATCTTGACAAAGTCAGTTAGAACTTAAAGCTATAAACAGAGGTGAAGTTCCAACTTTTGGCTTCGGCCTAATTGCTTTGGCCTTGGCCTGTGTTTATTTTGTTTTGGGGAAATTTGGACCTATCTCATTTCTCTGGACCTCTCCCTGATCTCCCATCTCCATCCCTCCCCTTCCCTGATTTTTTCTTTGGGTTCTGGTTGGAAGGGAGGGCTTGGTGATCAGACATTGTGGGTTTAGTTTTTTTTAGATAATTGGAGTATCCTCAAATAAGTTACCCCTTGGTTTGATAAAGACTTTACTTAAAAGGCAGTCAAATCTTCCTGACTGGCAAAGCTGGACTCTCTCTGTCTAAACCTCTCCATGACCCATCCCCCACCCTTACCCTCTCCCTAGCAGCAGTTAGAAAACCCTGAATCCCTCTCCCCTTCTGACTGACCCTGGTATTAATAAATCCCCTTGTTACCTATTCAAACCCTGTGGTGAGTCATTGTGTCGAAAATTAAGACAAAGGCTCAAGAGGAAGGAATCATTTTCTTTTATTTCTTGAGAAAACTCAGGCATCCATCTTGGCAGGAAGTACCTCCCAGAGACTTCCTCCAGCCATCAGTTTGACTGGCAGGGAAGGGCCCTCTCAACTCCTCCCAAAAGAGACTTTGAAACTAACAAGGGAAACCCTCCAGTCAAACCTAAACGTTTCTTACTGGCCCTAGTTTCCTCCCTGTATCCTCTTTCTCAAGCCTCTGGGAATAAACCTGTTGGAGATTCCCTCTCCTACATACCCCATTTCCCTTATCTCCTATATACCTTCCTATATCTTCATTTCCTCTTGCAAATCACCTTATAATCCCCTATTACCCATTATCCTTCCTCAAAACCCAAATTGCTTTCATTTGACCCTACTCAGATTATTTACTATTTTTTTTTATAACACCCCTTTTCCCTTTAGGGAAATACTTTTCCCTACATTACCTCAGTTTTTCAGTTTCCAGTAGTTCCTACAAAATATTGGTCCTACTAAATTCACTTCTACATTTATCATAACCACACCATGAATCTTTCTGCTGGGTCAAAGTCACAAAGATTTCTACTAAAGATCACTTCCTGTTCTCCAGGGCATCAATGCTATACCATTTGAGAAACCTTGTTTAGACTTTTACTCTCAGATTCCTGTGGCTTGTTCTTCTGAACTTTTAACATTCCTAAGGGTCCGAGATTCTTGTCCCTTTATCAAATGCTATTAATGAAAGAGTCACTGAGATCCTACAGAAGAGAATATCCTAAAGCTGTCAGGCCTGTGTGAAATGCCTGAGCCTTCTCTTCAACATAACTACAGAATATTTATGCATGCTTCAGTCTTTCCAAAGCATTTCCCATATGTGTCATCATTATTCTCCCAGAATCAGCTCCCTAGCATCTTCCCCATGGAGCAATGCCATTTTAGGGGGTCTGGAAATGCACCAGAACCTCATTATAGGTACATTAAGGAAGTACAAAAACAAAATGCTGCATCAACTCCCAAAGGGAAAAGGACATTACTGTCTTGGGAGATTAGCAGTTTCTTGGAGAAGGTGAGATTTGAGCTAAATATCTATTTATATAGAATTATGTTGTATAAATGTTATTTTATCATATTTTTGTCTATCATATGGTAAAACATGCTTTTATCATATGATAGACTATATTACATCATTATGGTATATTATATTTCATAATATATCATAAACGATGATATATATTAGTTATTGGGATTATATTAGATTGAGTAGACTCTATAGGTAAGGAGGGAGGGGAGAGAATAAGTAAGCCAGGAGTGTAGTGCAAAAGGGTGCATATTAACCCTGCAAACCCTTACTGCAGAATTTCTGACAGTTGAAAAGGGTTTAGAATCCTGAGGAGAGGCAGTTGATCCTGGAGACTAGTTGAGAGTAGGAGGGTCAACTAAGCTCTGTCTTTGGACTGAAAACCTTGCCTATATTCTGCAGCTTTTCTCTTAAGATTTGTTAACTTAGCTACTTCATTTGAATCTCCCTGACCTTCCCTATCCCAACCATCATTTTCCCTTCCTGAATTTCTGTGGGTTTTGGAAAGGAGGGTGGATCTGGGTGATAGCTTTCAAACTTTGTATATTTAGTTTCCCTGTAGTCAAGTAGGGCTTACCCTTGATACAAATTATTCTTCTGAATCATTGTGTGCAACTTTCCTAACCCTAAAGGCAACAAAAACCTCTTGGGGCTGAGTTAGGCAGATCCTTTCTCAGTCTCTCATTCCTGTGTCCCTCCCCTAACCTGAAGCTTTCCCTAGGCGGCTGTTAGAGTTACCTTGTATCCCTCTGTCCTTTACAATCAACCCTGAAACTCAATAAACCCTGTTTGTCACTTAATCAAACCTTTGGCTAATTCATTAGTTGATTGATAAGAGAGGGAGAAGGGGAGAAAGGAATAATATTCTCCCTGTGTCCTGAAGGGGGTTGGAGGAGTCCATTTTGGAGGAAGTGGTACTCTCAATACTTCCTCTGGACCCTTCCTTTGTGAACCTGAGAAACTGACCAGGAGCCCTCTAGTCAGTTTCAAGTCATTCTTGGCTGGCCCTAACCTTTGTCTGTAGAAGTGCCCTTCCTACCTGAAGGGCTCAGTCTTTTTCCCTTCAGTGTCTCTGTCTCAAATCTGTGTACCCAGTCTGTGTCTCCCAGGCTGCAGCTGCCTGCCCAAAATACCTCATCCCCTCCCTTGCAACTCTTTATACCTCCGTGTTTATATTCCCTAAACTCAGTCACTCTCTTACCTATCCTACCACTGAAATTTACCACTCCCCCATTGTACCTTCCTTTCCCACCTACTGACTCAGAGAGCTACAAAACCCCAACCACTGTGCCATATCACCCTTAACCTGCCTTAGTCCCTACTTTATCTCTTTACCTGCCTTATCGCCTCATTATCCACCCTACCTGCCTTAATCTCCTTATTACTACTAGCCTATTCCCTCATTACAGGAGACTATAGTGAGGATGACTTTCACTGATCTGTTTTGGTAATTACAAAACAAGTAGCTCTCTGGCTAAGAGGAGCACTATGCTTTTTGGGACTCAGGGGTACCTGGGAAGTAGTCATGTCTAATGTTTATTTAATGAATGAATGAATACCTATGATTGCTATTAAAGATGAATAGGATAAAAATCAATATGTGGCAAGATTAAAAAAATCAGTTGGAACTTTGCTTAAATGGCACAGGATATTAGGATTTAGGACTAAGAAAGTAAGATATGAAAAGTCTGAAATTCATTATCATTTTGAGATACAGAACTGAGAAGAGGATAATTTTGGCTTCAGGCAGAAAGGTAATTCCTTGTACAGCAGAATGGCAAGGGCCTTTGTTGATATGTCTCTTAGGACAACCCTGCTAACATCCCATTTCAGTAGGGTGCAGAGGAATGTCTGGGGTTTATGCTGGAACAGAAAGAAAGAAAACAGAGCTTGAATATTTAACACTGAAACAGAATATAATATTGAAAGAGAATGAGTGCGGGTCTGCTGAGTATTGTGACATGAAAATTAAGTTGATTTTATGATACTAAGAGAAGCGTTTGTATTGGCTCAAATCAGTAGAACAAGTATTTATTAAATAGGTACTGTAAGTGTTAAAATGAATGGTTTGGTTACATATATTAAAATCATAAATCTTTTATTTATAAAAGAGGTAGAAAGAGTGAAAGTACAAAAGGGTAGAAAAGACATTAGCTCATCTAACTAAATATTGTTCCAGTGCTTAGCTCGGCCAGGACTTGTTAACTTTCAATCAGAATTAAACTATCTTCAGAAGACAGGAAGGGAAACCAGCTATCCATTCACCCAAGACAATGACTGGAGCTGAAGGTGACTCCTGAGGTCTACTTTCTTCTTTGAGTTGACCTTCTTCTTGAAGCCAACTTCTTTCTTGGAGTGACTCTTTTCTTGGAGTTTACTCTCTACTAGCCTCCTTCACCAGATTCCTTCACCAGCCTCTCTCCTCAGGGATTTTCATGGCTTTTATGGTGGTTTCCTGTCCCTGCCCCTTTTCATGGGGGCCAATCACAGTTTCCAAATTATCTGAGTTCTCACCTTTCGAACCACACCTTTCTGAGTGTGTGAACTTTTAAATTTCTGGCTTGTTCTCACCTAGCAGCAAGTAAAGGTGTGAACTCACAAAGAACCAAGAATTCCCTTTCACAGTACTCAGACCAGCCTTGTGAAGATTGTGGTGAGGATGTTAGATCATCTTCCAAAGTGCAAAGTTGTTTCCAAACTTATCAAGAAGATATTGATACTGACTATGTAAACATTTCTATCAGGTATCATTTTTTTCTTTTTTCTTTGTTTTTTGTCAGTTTGTTTCTTTTCTTGCCCCCAGTTTAAGCTATCCAAGCTCATTATAGTCTTAGAGTTCTCAAAGTTTAGGTCCAGTTTAGCATTGTGCTAAGTTGTTAGATATTTTACCTCTTAGAATTTCTATCATGATGGATATCCTTTTTTATCACTAGTCCCTTGGAGTTGTCCTGGATCCTTGCATTGTTGGTAATAGTTGAGTCATTCACAGCTGATCATAATATATTATTGTTGTTACTGTGTACAATGTTAGTATAATTTTTTAAAAGGAGAGACAGCATCATCAGTTTGTGTTGATTCTCCCATGTGGCAAGTAGTGAGCTATGCCTCTAGGTTCCTATGAAGAGGCCTAGGGAATGGGTTGATTCAGTCTCTACTTCTGTGGACACTCCCACATGGAGCATGGATTCAACTAAGTCAGTGCCTGCTTTGTTCTTTGACTGCTTTTTCTGCTTTGTGGTTCTTTGCCTGAGAAGATCAAACTTCATTCTCAAGGCGGATGGAAGCAAGGGGACCAGTCCCTAACTTCTTTCATCTTGAAGATGAGAAGTAATAAGAAGATTGGATCCATTTTACCACTAGAGGACTGTTTAGATAATCTAGAGCTAAGATAAAAGGCAAAATACCTAATCAGCAGCTCTTCAAATTGCTTTAAGTTCTGGTCAAGTTTAAGTATCAAGTTCCCAGAATATTGTAACAAGAGTTAAAAGTTACACTATCCTCTTTTAAGTCATTTGGTCAGTGACCTCCCTGGTATGGTCCCTATAGTGTGAGACTTTCATAGTTACCATTTCTTTTCTGAAATAATGAAAAAGGTTTTTTTTTTAATTCCTAGTCCATATTTGTTTTATGTTGTGCATTATTGGCAGTTAGGTGGCTCAGTGGATACAGTGCCAGGCCTGGAGTCAAGAAGACTCATCTTCCTGAATTCACATCTAGCCTCAGACACTTAATAGATGTATGACCTACCTGGTCAAGTTACTTAACCCTATTTGCCTCAGTTTCCTTATCTGTAAAATGAGTGGGAGAAGGAAACGGCAAACTGTTCTAGTTTCTCTGCAAGAAAACCTCAAATAGGGCCACAAATAGTTGGATATGACTAAAAATGACCGAACAACAACAATTCTTTAAGTATATTTCTACTTCCTTCTTTGAGGAGACCTCAACAAGTCCAGAGCCTAAATTTTAAATAATTTGTTCTCTAGTGTGGGGGTGGGAGTAAATAAACTGAAGAGTATGAGAAAAAGGAACTTATTTCTTCTGACCTTAGAGGACAATATTCCCCCAAATTGATCTTGCTCAGATAATGTTCCTGGCTCCTGAGTAAAGAGACTCCTTAGGAAAAGGGATTGATCAAAGTATCCCTGCCTCTTGAATTTACTAGTGCTTCCTTGGTTAGAGTTAGCATAACATATTTCTTTGATAACATCCTTTGCGTTGGTTCTTCATATTCCTTCTTTGTTTTGTGTTCTAGATGGATTACACACTTCATGTGTCTCCATTCTTCTATAATCCTTGGTTTTAATTCTTTGGAGACTGTAGTGTTTCTTGACTGGTATCCATAGAACACCATTGGTAATAATAGTAGTAGTAGTAGTAGTAGTAGTAGTAGTAGTAGTAGTAGTAGTAGTAGTAGCAGCAGCAGCAGCAGCAGCAGCAGCAGCAGCAGCAGCAGCAGCAGTAGTAGTAGTAGTAGTAGTAGTAGTAGTAGTAGTAGTAGTAGTAGTAGTAGTAGTAGTAGTAGTAGTAGTAGTAGTAGTAGTAGTAGTAGTAGCAGCAGCAGCAGCAGCAGCAGCAGCAGCAGCAGCAGCAATAGTGGTAGTAGTGGTAGTTGTAATAATATTTATACAGTTCCTACAATTGAGAAAAGTAAGACAAATGGAAGTTAAAATAATTGTCCATTGTTTTTCCAGTGCTAATTTCTCACACATGGGAAGTACTTAATTAAATGCCTATTAACTACATATCCCAAAGGCAATCATACTTGACCTTCTTGGCATTCTTTATCCACTTTTTTTTCCTGTGTGGATGGTTATGACAAACTTTTTTGATTAGTTATACATCTTATGCTGGAGCCTCTACTATAGGACATTAGAATACTGATTCAACTGGTCCAGGTCTGTTATTTCACCAATGCAGAGCATTCTGGGTATGGAAATTCCTTATTCTAATGCAGACTGGCGACTTACCTATAATTTTAGGTAGTAGTCTGAGAAACTAAAAAATCATCTACCTATAGCCAAATACTATTAGAGGAAGGATTGGAACACAGGTCTTTCAGAATCTAAGATTGATTCTCTATCCTCTGCAGTGCATAGATTATGCTCCTAATAGTTTTATATAGGTTGGAGAGAAAGTATATACATTATTGATATTTTCCTCTCTGCTTTATTTGAGTATTAATGAGGTCCTAATTTTTATCCCCCATTGTTCGTATTTTCTCCTTTAGATACCTGGTGAATAATTGACAAATGGTCAAGGGTTAGAATAGGCAGTTTTCAGATGAGGAAATAAAAACTATCAATAATCATATGAAAAAGTGTTCCAAATCCTTCCAGATTGGATAAACACAAATCAAAACAATTCTGAGGTGCCACCTTATACCTAGTAGATTAGCCAATATTACTGTAAAGGAAAATAATAAATGTTGGAGGGGATGTGGCAAAATTGGGACACTAATGCATTGCTTGTGAAGTTGTGAATTGATCCAACCATTCTGGAAGGCAATTTGGAGTTATGCACAAAGGGCTTAAAAGAATGCATACCCTTTGATCCAGTAATACCTCTACTAGTTTTGTATCCCAAAGAGATTAAAAAAGGGAAAGAACATGTTTGTACAAAGATATTTATAGTGGTGCTTTTTGCTATGGCAAAAAAAATTGGAAAATAAGGGGATGTCCATCAGTTGGAGAATGACCAAGCAAATTGTGGTATATGATAGTGACTGTATACTAATGTGCCATAAGGAATAGCAAATTGCTATTTCATCTAAAAATCTAATAAAATTCATCTTTTCATCAAACTGAAATTCTTTACTTTCTTCTGGGTTAGTTAGTGAATATCAAGCATGATATAATTCAGTACCTCCAGAAGTCTCCAGAAATTGTCTACTTGTTAGTCACTGGATAAGGAACTCATGTTTAGAGTACCAATAGCTGAGCTGCTGGATGATATAAAAACTGCAATTCTTAGCAGACTTTGGTCCCTTTTCTACTAATATGTTACTCTTACTACCCAAATGGGAGTAGGCTGCATGGGACTGAAGATCATATTATATCTTTATTTTCTAACATTAAGGATCTGAAGATGAGCAAAGTGTTCTTGTACTATGCTACTCTCTTCTCCACTAAGTAGACTCTACTCTTAACTCAGGTATTTTGTTGTATTATGTTTAGTTCTGGGGCTGCCTGTCTCCTAAAGAAAGGGGCCAGGCTTCCAGTTTTCACACTCTTTACCTAAGTAAGCCATCACCTCAGCCTCCTAGGAAAATTTTTACTTATAGTTATGGCTTATATTTAGGGTTTCCCCAAAAGGTGGAAGTAAAAAGAAGTAGGAAGAATGAGTTATGAGACAGGTAATTTATTTCTTCATATAAAAGAAATGGTAAACCAAGAAATCTAATAGCATATATCAATACAGCTGCCTAAATAGGATTTATTACCTCAAAACTACTGAAACAAATAATCTTTTGGGAGCCTGATTATTAAATTTTATCAGAAGATAAAGAAGTTTGCAAGATTTATAGACATTTTTCATTTCACCTTGACCCTGTGTTATCCTTAAAACTCTTGGTTCATATTTCCTGGCAAAAGTTGCCAGACATGAGTCAACATTTTTGTTGTGGCCATTCTCTCTGAAAATGCTGGAGACTGCTCCCCTGTCACTATTTAGTTCTTATCAGGTAGGAATTTGACCTTTCAGATTCATAGGGTTGTCTTCAAACTTGGGCAGATTTTTTCTGAAGAGGGGTAATCATTTGCCTGACTTCAGGAATGAACACAAAAGCAGAAAGGGAAGCCAGCGTTCCATGCAAAATTTCACTTAGTGCATGATTCCTCCTTCACTAGCTGCCAAATGGGCACACCTACCATGATGCTGAAGCTGAGAAAGACCAACCTTTCCTCAGACTTCATTATAAGTCTCTTAGTTGATAACCACCTTAAGAACTGAAGGAGGAGAGGTCAAGCCAAAGAATATCTTTCTTCTTTTAACTAATATGTAATTTAGCCTGTTTTACTGATGCAGGTGGTTTACCATATCAAATCCTTTCAATGGTGGGTTACCACATGGCCAGAGCAAACCTCCAAGTTCTCATGTTGTTGATGGGTACCAAGAAAGGCAACTCAGCATGCTCCAGAGAATAGATCCTATAGGAAATTTCAATCTTGTTACATTTTGTTTCATAGTGGCAATGACCAGAGAATTCATTGCCAAGAATGTGGTCCATATGAATTGTTCCATATCCAGATTTTTCCTCAAAGAGAAAAATCAGGTGTTTCCAATATGGTAGGACTTTCCAGAGCTTGCCTTTTTCTAGCATAGTCTTTTGGGAAGCTAGGGACACTTCCATGTCACAATGAGCCACTGGAGGAAAACTCTGCCTGACACATAGTATGTAACTGATTATAGAATTATTTAAAAGAAATTCCAATATTGGTATCCTTTTATAGGTTGGAGATAAGAGTGGGGCAATATTGGTTGAAGGAACAGGTTCTGTTTAGCCTAGAGAAGAGAAAGTTGAGTGAGAAAATGATAGCTATCTTCAAGTATTTAAAAATCTGTTCTGGAGGAGGGAATTGGATTTGTTCAGTTTGGTCCCAGAGAGCAGAACAAGGAACAGTGGGGGAATGTTGCAGAGAGGCAAATGTAGGCTTGTTATTAGACAATAATTAAAAATGTCCGGAAATGGTGACCTTAGTGGTGGTGGTTTCACCTTTCTTATGGCTTGCAAATGGAAGCTTGAAGGCCACTTCTCAGGGATGATAGAGTGGTGATTATTTTTGTGTATGGGATGGACTAGACGGCTTCTGAGGTCCTTTCCAGTTCTCACAAATTTGTGGTTCTAAGAACATGGCTTGAACTTTTAAGTCCAAGTAACTCTTTTTGTACTTCTAAAATGATAACCCTTCCCCAAAAAGGTTAAAGCAATCAGGCAGCTTTCCATATTAAGAGTACTTACCTTGTAGGCTTTTGAATGGAAAATATTTGAAGTTCCACTGATAAGTCATCAACTCAATTTAAAATTTAAGAGTCAAATTTCACAAGTTTATAAAAGTCAATCCAGCTACTGACCTTTTTGTTGGTTGAAATATATTTTTGTTCCCCAAGAGATTGTTGGGTTTGTCAATGAGATGTTGCTATTGGTCAGCCAAAATAGATAAGCCTACCCACAATCCTCCTCCCTCCACCCTGGATCCCTGGCTCCAAAATGAGTCTCTGGGTCCTGTCTTTGCTTCCCTTATATAGGGCACAGCCCAACCAATGATTGGTCTCATGCCCCAGGATGGCATCAGGAATCTCCCAAGATTCCAAGTGTCCAATTGCAAACCCTGCCCACAGGCATGGCTTCTTGCAAATCCTTGCAAAACTTAACTTACTATATATATATAAAACTTTTGCTAATATATAGTTTGTCCAAGAACAAGGAAGTCAACCCAATAAGGTTTTCAGGCCGCCTGTTTAGGAATAGCAGCCAACTGAATATAAAATTAGAACAAATGTTAGTGGTTGAAAAATCCCTAATGGAGGCAGATTCACTCTTACTCAGCCCAATGGGCTTTAGGGAGGTTAGCTCTAATTATACTTAAAAGAAGGCAGTATAATGAAAGGCAATGGGAAATCCTCTACTCTTGGCCTTGTTATATCATTAAGGCCTATCTTGGCCCAGGAAACAGTAGCTTCCTTACTTGAAGTTTTGTTAATTACCTAGAAACTTGTAGCTTCCTGGAATTCTTAACAAAAATGTCAAAGCATCTTGAAAATAACTTTTCAACACCCATTTAAAAATTAATATTCTATTGATTTTACAATAAGGAAGAAGAATTTTCAAAGAGAAGTACCCCTAAAGTGGGTTTGTTGGGGGCTAAGTTGAGGGGAGACTTCACCAGTGTGAAGTGTGAGGAAGGAAGATGAAAGTGGAGAGAGCAGAGAGAATGCATTCTTGGCATAAGGGTAAAGGAATTAATGAACACTGAATAAGCACTTACAATGTGCCATGCACTTTGTAAAGCCCTGGGAATTTAAAAAAAAATTAGTCTCTGTCTTCAGTGAGTTTACATTCTAGTGGGAAGGACAATGTGTATAAATCAGAACTTACAAGATAAATGCAGAATAGATGGAAGGTAACCTGAGAGGGAGCTGCAGTGGCAGCTGGTGAGGGGTGGAAGGAACCAAGAAAGGTGACTTTTAAGTAGAGTCCCAAAAGAAACCCAAGATTCTAATAACTGGAAGTCAGGAGAGTATTTCAGGAAAAGGAATAGAAAATGCAAAAGTAGAGAGATGGGAAATGGAATGTCATGTATGAGGGCTAGCAGGAAGGTTAGTATAGCTAGATTGTAGATTTTGTGGATAGGAGTATAACATAAAGGAGTTGGAAAGGTAGGAAAAGCATCAGATTGTGAACATTTTAAAATGTCAAATGAAGAACATTATATTTAACTCTGGAGAAACAGGGAGCCACGAGAGTTATTGAGTAGGGGGTGAAAGGTTCAGATCTACACTTTCAGCAAATCACTTTGGCAGCTGAGTGGAGATCTGGTTGGAATGAGGCCCTTAAGTCAGGGTAATCAATGAGATGGCTATTGCAACACTCCATGCAAGAGATAGATAATAAGGACCAGATCCCAGTAGGAGCTTGAATGAATAGAGATAAGGGAATACATAGGAGAGATGTGAAAGTAGAAAGGAGATTTAGCAATGGATTGGATAGGTAAGGTGAGTGAGAGTGAGGAACTGAGGAGGATACCGAGGGTGAGCACCAGTGACTAGGAGTATAGTGGTACCCTCAACAGTAATAGGGGAATTCAAAAGCCAGAAAGGTTAGAGGGGAAAGACAATGAGTTCTGTTTTGAACTTGTTGCGCTTGAGATACATATGAGGCATTTGGTTTGAAATATCCAATAGGAACTGGCGATACTTTCAGAACAGAGTTTAGGAGAGAAGTTAGGGCTGGGTAAATATATCTGGGAATCATCTGCATACAGATGATCATTGAACCTAGGGAAAGTGATGAGATGACCTAATGAGAGTATAGAAAAGAGAGTTCCAAGGAGACAGAATTATGAGATGAGAGTTTCAAGTCAAGTTAAGAAAAAAAAAGAGCATCCTAATTATTACTTTCCTTAATGGGGGGGAAATTTTATAAGGAAAGTGTTTGAGTAGTTATTTTCAAACAAGAGTTATTTTTTTATCTCTCCTTAATCTACTCCTCTCCTACATCTGATCAGCTTCCAAGTCCTGTTGATTCTACCTCTACAACAGTCTTCTCTCTGCACACACAGTACTATAAAACCTGCATGAATACAGAAATCGCTCAATCCATCAATCAAATGTTTATCACGTGTCTTCTATGCCAGGTACTATGCAAGGAACTGGGGATGCAAGTGCAAAAAAGAATTAAAAAATCCTTGTTCACAATGTGTTAACAGTCTAATAGGTTCGATTCAATCTACTCAATCAATAGGATTTAAAATCATTAGAGTTAGTTTGTTGTTGTTCAGTCATTTCCAGTCATATCTGACCCTTCGTCACCCCATGTGGAGTTCTCTTGGAAAAGTAGTTTACCATTTCCTTCTCTGGATCATTTTACAGATGAGGAAACTGAGGCAAACAGGTTTAAGTGACTTGTCCAGGATCACAGAACTAGTAAAATGTCTGAAATCAAGATTTGAACTCAGGAAAAGGAGTTTTCCTGTTTCCAGACTTTTTATGTTCTATCTATTCAATACCTAGCTGCTCCTCAGAAATAACAAGTATCAATAGAAACCTTCAAAATCAACTAGGCTCACTCTGGTATTGTACAGAGCGGGAACCGCAGGTAACAGAAAGCAGATTAAGGTTTTGAGCCCAGTTTTTTTGATTCCAGGTCTGATAGTCTTTGATCTACCATCCTTAACTTCCCATTAGCTCAGTTTAAGCTCAGTTGAGTATCTTCCCTAGGAATGGAACAATGTTGGAGAGCCTCCAAGCCTAGTCAACCTGTGATTTCAGAAGATTAGACTGATTGCTTCTGATAATGGAGCCCTATCTCCTGGGAGACTGAAATTGAGGGGAGTGTGGATAGATAGGCTGCAGTAGGGATGCTGCTGCTGCTGTCATTCTGTCAATATTGTTGTACACATCATCATTTGCAAAAGACATATAAATTGAATGTATAAGCACTTTAAAAAGGTTGGTATAATGATAATTATATCCTTTCGATATAATTCATAGAAAGCTCACTGAAAAATGTGATACCATGTAAAAATATAAGGTAGTTTTATTCTCCTTCTTTTATTAGCAATTGAGGGCTTTAACCATCTATACCCTGGTAATTTGGGGGATGGGGAGAAAGAATTTTAGGGAACTTTAGAACTGGAAGAAATCTACTTCAGTTTCTTAGAGACAAGGAACCTGAGGCCCTAGGTAATTAGTGGCATAACTGGGACAATACCCTAGATTTCCAGTCTCTCTGCCCAGATATCCTTTCTGTCTTCTAAATATCTTATTTACACAAAATGTGTTTCCAGTCTTTGAATTACAAGGAGCCTGAATTCTTTCTTGTTCATAAGAATACTGTTGTAAATTAAGCCAGTAATAACTGCCAGGTTTTTCAAATGCTAAATTTATACCTCTTCTGAAGTTTTCCTCCAGAACTTTGCTATGGTGTGCAGGTGACTCTGGATCTAAGAAGGCTGGGTCAGGGGAGGATCACTTCTGAAAGGTCTTGGCAAAGTAGCAAGGCTAATATGAATCTGGGCCCAGTGATGGATAAGATCAATGGATCTGGGGAAGTTGGGAAAGGCTCAGCATCAGAAGTCTGGCTACCGAATTGGGAAGCTTTTGGCTACTGCAACTCACTAAGACTATCTCCAAAGGTATAAAAAGTCTGTGACCTGGATTGAACCAATGCTTATGAAATATTCAAACTTTAAGTAAACATACAAGGCAGAAAGTAAAAAGCTAGCAGATCTGAAAAGGAATATGTGTCTTGTGAAAACAGAGGTTTACTGGTAGAAGGGACCTTAGAGGAGGGCTTCTTAACCTGGGACTTGTAAACTTGTTTAAAAAACTATTTTGATAATTACATTTCAATACAATAGGTTTCCTTTGTAATCTTAGGTAATTTATTTTATGCATTTACAAACATTACTCTGAGAAAAAGTTCATAGGCTTTACCAGACAGTGCAAAGGGTCCACAAGGCAAAAAATGGGCCAGAAATCCTGCATTAGAGGTAATCTACAATTTACAAATGAAAATATTGAATTGTTCAAAGTCATGAAATAGATAGGGGCAATATGATTTCTCTTGATGCTAAACCTGATGTTAAAATATCTGTGAAAGCCGTTTCCCATCATTCTTGAGAAAACAAAATAAAATTAGGCTGGAATAGAGCAATGAGGATGAGAAACCAAAAGTGAAAGCGACCAAACCTGTTTCCTTTTATGACTTCAGTAAAATAGAAAAAGTAAACCAACAGCAGAAATGAAGAAATCAAAGCAGGTTCAGAGAGGCTGCTGGAAAAGAGAAACTCAGCAGAATGCTGAAGTACTACTGTAAATCCAGGCATATATATTTTTACACAGAAATGACCTTCATTCTTTCTGGTTTTGAGATCATATCTGTATTGTGAAGAGGTATAAAAATGTACCTAATATTTCATTGAACACGCCCCTTTATTTAAGCCCCCGGACTGCATTTTGCAGCATTATTTAAACCTAAGGCTAGTGCTAGTCGTATCTCTTTAAAAAAAAAAAAAATCTGGGTAGAGGGAGCTCATTCCTCTGCTGCATTGAACTTGGTTAGCTGCACAGAGCTGCAGCAGCAATCACGCATCTCACTCCGAAATCTGCTGATGTTTCATCCTCATGCGTCAATGATCAGTAAGTGTTTGCAGGTCCAAAAGGATTAAAATGAAAGTCAGCAAAGCGTCGGGATAAGGCAGGCGATGAAGAAAGGACTGAACCTCTGTGCGATCGCTCATCTTATTCTCTGAGGGTTTGTCCGAAAGCAGGTCAGTCATTCTCTGCGGTTGTTTGTGGGAGCTGTTGTTAGTAGTTATCTTAATTATGACAGCGAATTCAGTCTCCCGGAGAATCACCTTGTCTTTGACACGGAGTAGAGCTTTCAATAGCGTTTCATTTAAATAAGCTTCTTGGGCAACGTGCTGGCGAGGCTGGGGGTGAGGGGAGAGAGTTGGCAGCTGCAGTGTCTTACTAGACAGATTAATGGGGTAAAGATGTCTGTGCTAGTTGGCTTGGAAGTCTGGGATTCTTTGTTAGAGTGTTCCATTGGAAACCTCGGGGCATCGCTGCAGTACCATGCATGTAGAAAGATATATTTCTGGATTTCTTCAATCAGTTCTTTATTTGAAATTTCTAAGGCTGCTCATATTTGCCTTGACAGTAACCGATATCATTTTACAAAAGCACTTATTTCAGCTAGCTCTCTGCTCACTTCACCCAGGAGTATGTAGAAATTTTAGATATTATCAAAAGTCTTTGGGTTTATGTGTGTAGATAAAAATGCCGGTCCCTTGGCTTTTATTTTAATCTCTTGGTTTCGAAAGTTGAGAAAAGCTTAAATTATATACACATATATAATTAACACAAAACTAGATTTCATATCTAATTGATATAAATATATAAAATTATACATGATTAATATAAATATAAATATATGTGTATATATACATATATGTATGTATATATATATGTACATATGTATATCTTCCTCTGGGTTGATATGAACAGAGCTGCATTAGCATGTATTAGATAGGGAATGGTCCTGTACTGTCATTGGAATGGGAAACTCCCAAGTTGGAGAAATTCCTTCAATCAACACTGCCGGCCACTACCTTCTTTGAAATTTGTCGTTTTAAGTCAGTTGTCTTAAACAGTGGTGTCACACTCAAATAGTGTGAAGATACAGAAGGAACTCGGTGGCCCATATATTGAATTAAAACCCCCCTCCCAAATATTAATGTTTTCTATACTTATCATATTTTAAAGATTCTGTTAAATATTTCCAAATTACATTTTAATCATGTTGGGCTACTCTTGGGAGTTTTACAATCCTTGTGCAGCTGGCTGGCCTGTATACTTGACATCTCTGGTCTAGTGCACTGAGAACTTAAGAGATTTGCCCAGGTTCACAAAGTCAGTGATTACAGGTAGAACTTGAACTCAAGTCTTTTTGGCATTAAGGCCAGTTTTCTATCCATTCTGGCTCACTGCTTCTCCCAATACAATAGAACATTTAAACATAAACAATATATGTATTTTCACCAGAAGTGTATAGGTATATAAACACAAATACTGTGGTATGGCAGATAGAGAACGAATTTTGGAGTCAAGAAGACTTCTACTTGTCAGCTCAAGCTTTAGAATCAAGGTCTTCTAATTCCAAGTCCACCATCTTTGAATCTTGCCTCTGACACATACTTACCTAACCAAGTGAGCCTGGGCAAATCACTCACACTTCAAGGTCCTAAGAAATTCTCTAAGATGGTGAGCTACAGAAGATTTGCACACTTAAATCTGTGTGGGAAGTATCCACATTGATGATAAGTCTAGACTTCCTCCTCTTCTCCTTGCATAAAATATATAGATTGAAATAATTTTATCTGATTATCATGCTATATTATATATTAAAATGAAACTCTCCCAGGTCTCCATTATTGGGGAGAGAATTTGTGTTTTGTGACTTCCTTTCTTCCTGGTAGTACCCTCCATTTTTAGATTACTTTTCCTGAATTTTAGATTCATTTCTTTTCCTTCTGGATCTAGGGGCTCTCATTTTTCCAACTATCTAAAATAAATGATGGCTTCATCCCTTGTGGTTCTTCCTTCTTTGTATCCATCGCTCACTCAGTTTCAATTGACTGAGTTTGAACTAAAATGTGCTAGGCATCATACTACTCTCTGAAAGATACAAAGATGAGTAAAATTTAATCTCTATCCTCAAGGATTTTACAAAGCAAAAGAGAGGAATCATATAGAAACAACCACACTGCAAAACAGAATTTTTAAAATCACAAAAAAACCCACAAAGTATGAAAATTCTGAGAAGAAACACACCATGTCTAGGTAGGATGGCAAGAAAAATTTCATAAAGGAGATGACAGAGAGGTATGCCTTAAAAGATTTCAGTATTTCAACAGGTAGAAATCTAGAGGGAAGACTTTCCAGATGTAGGGGATAGCATGATCAAATATGAAGGTGAGGAAATACAGGACATGTTTGAAAAATAGTAGTATAGCATGGGGATTATATGTAATGGAGGAGAGGAAACTTAGACTAAAAAGACAAATTAGGGCTACATTATGAATGACTTTAAATAGCAGGCTGTTGTATTTTATGTGACAGGCATAAAGAAGGATTTTTGAGTAGCAGAACAATGTGTGCTTTAGGTAGATTCATTTGGCTCCCATTTTAAAAACTCGAGGCAGGAAAACTAGTTAGCATATTGTTATTGTGGTCTAAGAAAGAGGTATCAAGAGTATGAAACGAAGTGGTAATAATAGGAGAAGAAAGTAGGAGATGGATTTGAGAGATTTTTCAGAGGAGAAATAGACAGAATTGGCAACTATTTAGATAGTGGGAGAAATGTAAGGAAAGTTTCCAAATCTGCATGAATAGAAGTTTATAGGTATTATTGGCAAAAGCAGGAATAACCTAAAACAAGATTAAGGAGGAAGATGAGTATATTGAGTATAAAGAGAGAACAGACTGAGTCTGGGGGGTTTGATCTGATATAGTAGAAAGAACATTGGACTTGGAACTAGAAGACCAAGCAGACAATTATAAGCTCTGTGATCAAGGAGGAATACTTGAATCTCTTTGAGTCTTTATCCTCATCTACAAAATACATATTTTTGTTATCTTGGTATCATAGATAAAAAAAATAAGAGTCAGAGGGGTTAAATTCTTCAAATGACACTGCAGAAGAACACAAAGAGAGAAATGGTCAAGGCCAGAATCCTGGGGAATGCTTCCATTGTAGGGAATGGAAGGAAGATGAGAAACTCAACAGAGGAGTGCTCAGAGAAGTAGGAAAGAAAAAGTTTCAAGAAGCATGGGTTAGGATATAGTATCAGAAGATTTAGAGAGAAGGAAAACTGAGAAAAGGTCTGGATTTAGAGGTTAAGATTACCTTCCAGAGAGTGGTTTTGGTTGATGGGTTGGTTGGGGCAAAACACAAACATAAGACATTGCAAAGAGGGAGGAAAAAGTGAAAGCTCTTCATGCAGACCACTTTGAAAAAAGTATATTAGTAAAAGGAAGAAGAAAATAGAGTGGTGGTTTGAAGATACAGTAGGTTGCATCAGCATTTACCAGCTGGGTAACTTTGGACAAATCATTTTAACCACTTTGAGTTTTTTTGAGGAGCATATGAGATGATTTTTGTAAAGTGCTTAATGAATGACTGACATATATAGTTGTTATAGAATGTTATATATAATACTAGCTATCAATTATACTGTTTAAAACTTTATTATTATTATTATGTTTATTAACATCATAACTTTATTATTATGATCAGAGAAGAGCTTTTTATTCTTCTATAGGTGATAGAGATCTGGGTTTGTTGGCAAGGTGAGGGGGGGAAATAAAATATTTAAAAGAAACAGAAATCAATTTTAGAGCTGGAAGGATCTTTAGAGGCCATCAAGTTCAGCCCCTTCATTTTACAGATGAAGGAATTGAGTGTTGGGGAAGGAAGAGAGAAGGGAAATGAAAAGAAGGACAGGAAATTGTGGTCAAAGGAGGGAAGTCAGAGGTCAGTTTCTTAGAGTTGAATTATTTCAGTGATGTCTGAAGTTGGTTGGAGAAAGGGGCACCTCGATCTGAGGTATGAGGCCAGAATGTGAAGAGTTTTGGCATGGGCATGAAAGTGTGAAACTGAGGGCAAAGTGGAGAGGAAGATTTATGAGCCAAGTGCTAAAGTGATTGAAGATATATAGTAGGAGAATATCCTGGAAGTTGGTAATAATAGCAGCTAATATTTATGTAAATAACTTTAATGTGATTGGAAAGATAGTATATAGGTATTATTTTCCCTGGGATTCAATCCAGGGCTGTTCCCACTAGATATTGCTTTTCATTCCTTCAACCTCTTCCTAACCCAATCCTCCCACTCCCCAGGTCCAGGATGAATCCTCTACTGCTATATTTCCATCCTAGAATGCCTGGGAATGGTGGTCTGGAGGGCCAGTGAGGCCTTTTCCCTTGAATGTTATATCATTTATCAAATTCAAGAGTTTACCTGAATCTCAGGGATTAAAGGAGGAGATGATACATTGGAAAGAATACCAGATTTGGAGTCAAAGGATCTGAGTTCAACTCTTGGCTTGCTATTTTAACTTAAGTCACATAGCTTCTCTTGAACTCATTTTCCTCAACTATAAAAGGAGAGAGATTTTCTGGAACACCTACATAATTGTCATTTTTAGCTCTAAATCTGTGATTCTTTCATTCCACAAATATCTCCACATAACCCTTTGTCCTCAGATCTCGCACAGCTTTTTAAAAAACTTTCTCTCTAATGCATTTATATGATACTTCGCAATATAATGTATATGGCTATTTTGCATTAAAATGTATATGCCATGCTTCCTAAACTATAAGTTCCATATAAGTTTTAGTATCTTAGGTAATTGGTGTAAAAGTTGTAGATGATGGCATGAGCTTAAAAAAAGGGAAATTTACCATACTTAAGAATATATATATGAATCAAAGGGTGGCTTCCCAGTCACTTTCTCCTTCACCATTACATTAGTGCCAAAGTTAAATTAAGAAGTGGCACATTGCCCAAATGCCTCCTAAATATTGGCCACATGAAGTATAGAAGTTACAAAGGGCAGCATAGCTTAGTGGAAAGAGTCAAATTTGGATTCAGATCCTGGTTGTGGAACCTACTACCTGCTAGGTGGCATAGAAAAAGGGCTGGAAGTGGAGTAGAGGACCTCAGTTCAAGTCCTGTGGCTGATACTGTTTGTGTGCATGTGAGCAAGTCATTCCATCTCTCTCAGGCACAGTTTCCTTATCTGTAAAATATACTTACCTCACAGTGTCTTCCCTCTGATATTATTCCCAATGAATCCCCTCTATATCTTATTTGTATATTTTGATTTGCATATTATCTCCCCTTTAGACTGTGAGTTCCTTAAGAGCTGAGGTTATTCTTTGCCTTTATATCTCTAGCATTTAGCACATAGTAAGTGTTTAATAAATGCTAGTTGACTGATGATCAATATCAGAAATTAATTCTGACTTTCTCACTATCTTTAACTCTTTGGTAATATTTTATTCTTTTTCAATTATGTGTAAAAGCAATTTTTAGCATTTTTTCCCTAACAT
The DNA here is from genome assembly GCF_016433145.1 of Gracilinanus agilis. NCBI lineage: Eukaryota > Metazoa > Chordata > Mammalia > Didelphimorphia > Didelphidae > Gracilinanus > Gracilinanus agilis. The sequence continues at coordinate 144,645,760 of NC_058132.1, forward strand.
TTTGAATTCCAAAACCTCTCTTTTCTCTCTCCCTTCATTCTCCTGAGGCAGTAATTTGATATATTATACATATGCTATCATATAAAACATATTTCCATATTCAGCTTGTTATGGAAGAAGGTGCGTATAAAAACCCATCAAGGAAATAAAGTGAAAAATGATATGCCCTGATCTGTATTCAGATTCTCTTAGTTCTTTCTCTGGAGTCGAATAGCACTTTTCATCATGGATACTATGGAACTGACTCAGTATTGTATTGCTCATAATAGCTAAGTCACATTCAATTGATCATCCTACAATATTATTGTTACTGGGTAGAATTAAATTAGGTGATTATGGGTAAGTCACTTTAATGGTTGTGGGCCTCGCTTTCCTCATCTATAAAATTTTGAGACTGGACTAAATCAGGTTTGTCTATATTTTTCAGTCATGATCTAAAATCCATGTGTTTGGCTATATAAATTTACTTTTGTAAATTATACTTATTTTCAATTAAAATTTCTAATTTATCCAAGTCTGATAATATGATAAGTAGGGCAGTTAGTCATACAAAGGTGACTGGACCCTATCCTTCTTTAGTTCATGAGTGCTATCTAATTATATTAAAAAAGAAACAACAACAACAACAACTTACTAACAATCGCATGCCAAGCTCTGAGATGAACTTCCTGAGGTTAGGTGGCTACATTCTGTCATGGGTTGTATGTTAAATGCTTGGAGCTTAGATAATATCCAAGATTTAGAACTGTAACATTCTGTGATCTAAACCTAGGCAGCATTGTTTGGGCCATATTGAATTTTGAGTCCGCAAGAGCACTATCTATCTATATTTTGAAACGGATTATGCCATGTACATTCTGGGCATTAGAGGAAATGCTATATAGCTACTAGTACATCTTTATATGTTTTGTCACAATCTATATTGAATTTTAGGCAATGTGGTATCAGTTACTTTTCTGAGATTGAATATGTCAATACTTAAAATGGAACCTGGGTTTAATTTAAGATGCATTGAACTGTGCAGTTAAAGAATTCAATTATCCATTTTCTTCCACCCTTGACCCCTTCACATTTTTAGCCTTTGTCTAAATGTTCATGCCCGGGCACCTCCCTAATGGACCTCCCCTCTTGTGCTCTTCAGCAGCTGGAAGAAGTTACCTCACTCTAATTGGGTCCATAAAATATTCATATTATCTTAATTCAACTAGGCCCTAACTATTGAACAGCAATCCTTTTACTCTTAGATGTAAAATAGACTAACACTATTCCATTTCCTTCATCAATTCCAAACCTTTTCTTTTTTTCCCAGGGCCCCAAGTCTATTTCTTTCCTTGCCTGCTTTCTTCCTCTTCACAATTCAAAAAACAGCCTTCTCCCTTATCTCTGTATCTAGGAAGTTGTGGCTCTTCTTTTGAAGACCAACCCTCTAAGAAAAAAGGCCAACCCTTCCACTTATTTTTAGTATATGTGCTGCTGAAGTGAGCACAATGCTTCCACTTATTGCCTTGATTCCATCCCCCGCTTTGAGCATGCTTCACTAATCATTACTCTTTCTTCTCTCTGTCTCTGTCTCTTTCTCTTTCTCCTCTCATTTCTCTCTCTCCTGTGTCTTTTTTCTTCCATTCTTTGCAAATACATTCAGATATACTTCCTCTTTAAAAACAAAACAAAACAAAACACAAAACAAAATTTCACTTGGTCCTGCCATCCCATCCTCCTATACCATAGTCTCCCTTTCACTACCAAACTCTTCAGTATTCAATATCTTTATTTACCCTCACGGATCAACTTTACAGTTCTTTGTAACTTGGCTCCAGCATGTCCTGGGACCAAGTATTCTTATTTTAATCCAAGCAATTTTTCTTTTCTGCTTTTACAGGCATTTCTCCATTCTCCCTCCCTTTCCTTTCCTTTTTTTTTTTGAGAATTGTAATCAAATCAACACTATGGTTTCCTCTGGAAAAATGAGTGCCAGTTGAGTGCCCTGTTGTTCCACTAAAAGTTTTTGCATTTTTATGACCATAACTCTCTTCCCTGGCAGTGACTTCCCTCTAAGTGTTGTTTCATGTAAGGTTCTTGATTGCAGGGACCATTGAAGGACTGTAATTAGTGAATTTTTGGAATAATTTGTTTCCAATTTGGGGATAGGAATCTACTTTTGTCCTTTAGCTCTAGTGTGTGTGTGTGTGTGTGTGTGTGTGTGTGTGTGTGTGTGTGTGTGTGTGTGTGTATAAAACATAAAAATAAAAACATTGATTTTTCTCTATTTTCCATTAATCAGCTGAACATAAGCTCTTCACACTCTGGCTTCAGCCCAACTGGCCTTCTTGCTGTTCCTCGAATTTGGCATTCTATCTCTTTCCACCATGCCTTTGTATACAATTGGGAATTCTTGGAATTCCCACTTTTCTTCAAAGTTTTTGTTCACTTAAAATATAGTTGTTTTTTTTTTAAACCTTACCTTCTCTCTTCAAATCTATACTAAGTATCCATTCAGAGGTAGTAACTGGAGTGAAGTGACTTGTCCAGGGTCATATAGCTAGATTAGGTCTGAGGCCATATTTGAACCCAGGACCTCCTGTCTCCAGGTCTGGCACTCTATACATTGAATCACCTAGTTGCCCTTCAACATGTAACTTTCAAAGTTGACCTACCATTGGTCTGTGATTCCTTCTGGTCATATTTATCTTTTCTCCAGCCATTCCTCAGTTGATGGGTACCAGCTTCTTTCAACATTCAACTCAGATGCCAACTCATAAGGGAAACCCTTTTTGGAGCTCTTTCCCTCCTTCCACTGTCTCACTTATTCAACACTTTGAGTTCATTAAATAAATAATTAAAATCACCCATTCTGAGCATAACTCTGTGCTAGATTATGGGTACATAAAGACAAAAATGAAACAAGGATCTTAGATTCTTTTGGGGAGATACACACAAATGCCTAAAGATTTTTAGGAAGGAAAGAGTAGTAATTGAGTGGAGAGGATCAGAAGTGGTTTCAGGTAAGGATGTTGATGTCTGAGCTATGCTTTAAAGCAGTCTTTCCCAAACTTTTTTGGCCTACTGCCCCCTTTCAAAAAAAATATTACTTAGCCCCCTGGAAATTAATTTTTAAAAAATTGTAATAGCAATTAATAGGAAAGATAAATGCACCTGTGGCCATCACCGCTTTCCTAGATCACTGCAGCACCCACCAGGGGGGCAGTAGTGCCCACTTTGGGAATCACTACTTCAAAGGAAGTTAGGTATACTTTTTAAAGGAAACAATGAATTTGTTCTAGGGAGGAGGGGACCATCAGCTGTACAGATGCAAAGAGAGAGGAATTAAATGTTGTGGACAAGGTACTTCTGGTAGGCCAGTATGACCGTCATTGAAAGTATGGGAAAAGGGGTAATATGAAAGTCCAAGTCTGGACAGATAGGTAGGTCCTTTATTGTGAAGAGCTTTAAACTCTGGGCTGAGGATTTTATATTCCAGAGGCAATAATAAGCCTGTGAAGATTTTTGAGTAGAGGAACAACATGCTCTATGTGTGTTTATTTTGGGAGGACAATGAATTATAAAGGGCTGAGACTGAGCAGAAGGACCATTTAGAAAGCTATTACTGTAGACCATGCAAGGTTTTATGAATGGAACAGACAGGAGACATGTTGTGGAAATAGAAATAATGATAGATGACATATATGGAGGGAGAGGGAAGAGCCAAGGATGACTCTAAGAGTACAAATTTGGATTAATTGGAAAGATGGTGATGCTGTCAACATAAAGAGAGCAATTTGGAGGGGGACTGGGTTTGGGGGGAAATATGAGTTCTGTTTTGGATATGTTGAGTTTGAGATAGCCATGTAGCAATTAGGTGCAGTCATCTAGAATGTAGTCAGAAATGTAGGACTGTAGTTCAAGAAATGACTTAGGACCTGATGTACAGATTTAGGATACATTTGCATAAAAGTGATAATTGAATCCCTGACTCCTGATGGGATCACCAGGGGAGGGAAAGTAAAGGACGAAGAGGTCCTGGGACAGAGCCCTTGGGGATGCTCCAACTTAGTGGATGGAAGAAGGAAGGTTCTGCAAAGGAGACTGAGAAGAAATGGTCAGAGAGGTAAGAGGAAAACTAGGAGAGAGCAGTGTCACAAAAATCAAGGAAGGAGAGAGTATATGGAAAGAAAGAGGTAGTTTCCCTGAAATGCAGGTCAGACCATGTCACCCTCAATAAACTCCAGTGGCTTTCTATCACTTTCAGGATCAAATATAAAATATTTTGTTTGTAATTCAAGGCCACTTATAATCTAGCCCTTCCCCTCAGATTTCCATTGTTCTTACACCTTATGCCCAACAGCCAGTGACACTAGTCTTATTGTTTCTCAAACAAGACACTCACTCTCCAATTCTGGGCACTTTTAGTGGTTGACCCCCATGGTTGAAATGTTCTCTCTCTCTTCACCTTTGCCTTCTGGCTTCTCTGGCTTCCTCTTAATCTTAGCTTCAACAGGAAGCCTTTCTATATCCCTCTTAATTTTAGTGCCTTTCCTCTATAATATTTTCTATTTATCCTGTGCATAGTTTGCTTGTACATTGTTGTTTTCATGTACATATTGGTCTTCAAGCTTATTAGATTGTGATGAAATAATTTTTTTGATCCCCAGAGCTTTGGAACATTGTATTTGCTTAATAAATGCTTATTGACTGATTGACAGTGTCAAAAACTAGGAAAAGGTCATTGGATTTAACATGGATATTACCACTGTAACCTTGAAGGGAATATGGGTTATCCTCCCAGTACATTGTATGCTTCTTAGGCAGGACCGTTCCTTGTTTTCTCTTTGTATCCTCAGTGACTAGTTTCATGCCTTGTACATGTTAAATGCTTACTAATTTTAACAAATTCCCATTAATGGATTGTTTCATGTTAACTTAATATTAACAAGAAGAATGTTGTTCAAAGTTATCTGAGTGGTTGCATTTATCAAAAAATTTTGTATGATCTTAACATATGTATGGGAGATATTTTACTGGAGGAAAGTTTTTAAAGTATCATTTTGCTCTAGAGAGCCAAATGCTTTTAAAAAATAATCAACAAAATGATGAACAATGAGATGTTGTTTTCTCTTAACCTTTCATTCAACTGATTTAGAAATTAGTTAAATGAGTTGAGGCTTTGGGGATTACTTAAAACTAGTTTTTACAATTTATTTTATTTTATTTTATTTTTTAAACCCTTACCTTCTGTCTTCGAGTCAATACTGTGTATTGGCTCCAAGGCAGAAGAGTGGTAAGGGTCGGCAATGGGGGGTCAAGTGACTTGCCCAGGGTCACACAGCTGGGAAGTGTCTGAGGCTAGATTTGAACCTAGGACCTCCCATCTCTAGGCCTGGCTCTCAATCCACTGAGCTACCCAGCTGCCCCTTTACAATTTATTTTAAACAGAATTAAAAGCAAGCTTTTCATTTAACATAAGCAAAGTCAAAGATTCAAATTTAAATATCCATTAATACTGTAGCTATATATTCCTTATGTATATATACACTTAGATAACTAAATAATAGGTGTCAAATAGTGGTCACATTGGCACTGACCTCGTCCCTTCCAATAAAATAATTTATCCTTCAACCTACATAGTTGTTGTTAATGTCTGCAATGTTTGCTACATTTTTTTGTTTATTGATTGATTGAATCTGACTTCTATCCTTTTTGCAAAGATTCCTTTTTTAAATCAAATTATTTTTTTGCTGACTCATTTTACTGACATTGAGAAGGACGTGGTGAATATACAGCAAACGGTTATTTCTTTTATAATGTAGACTTTCAGCAATACATTCTCAGCACACAGCAGAAGAGTTAACCATGGAAAGATATATTTGATAAACAGGAAAACATTATAAAGTTATTATACTGAAAATATTGGTACTCTCTACTTGGCATTGCACATCAGAGATGGAGAGGAAGTGTGCTCCATTCTCATGGTATTTCTAAAATGCAAGTAGGCTACTCCTTTGAATAGTAAATTTACTTTTGACTTTTCTTTATAAATATCTTCTTCCTTGACTGGAACTAATTGTTTTTGTGCAATATATATTGCTTAAGAGGCAAACTGGATTTTAAAAATGTTTAGATTTGGTGGCCAAACACTTGTCTTAGCTCATGAAAAGGACATCTGGGGAAAAAAGGAAGGACATTATATTTGAGAGTCAAGTGTAAAACTAAGAGCATTAGGCTAGACTTCAGGAGATCAGAGTTCTTGCGTGGTTTCACTGCTTACTTATCATGTACCCTTAGGAAAGTCACTTGGTTTTCGCACCCTCAGTTTTCTCTTTTGTAAACTAGGAATAATACCTGCCCTACCTTCCTAATAGCGATGTGAAAATTAAATGAGACATAAGGTGTATGAGAATTTCTTTGAAAAAGTAAAGTGCTTTAGTAACCCACAGTGTTATTATTATAAACTTCTGCTTTTTTTGCCCATTATACAACTGTATGAGGTCTTTTTGAAGTTTATCTTCATTACTTTAGTTGCTGGAAATATATGCTGGTGTCTTCAAAATTCAAGATTTCACTGTCTCAGGCCCTCCACATTCTCTCAACTAGGTGACCTATTCAGCAAACCTGGGTTCAATGATCATGTCATTAGGAATGATTCCCAGATCCCATCTCTAACCTTCGACTCTCTCCCGAGCTCCAGGCCTGCATCATCAATTATCTATTGGACATTTGAGACTGGATATCCTGAAGGCATCTCAAACTCATGTCCAAGACAGAATTTATCCTCTTTCTTCACAAAATCACTTTTTTTTCTGACCATCTCCATTTATGTAAAATTATGTTTATGGGCCTTTGTTTCTGACATGATGGCTAACGTTCATGATGTATGAAATGGAAACATCTACTAAAAGATCGTAGATGACAAAAAGGAAAACATAGAAAGAGAATATAGTTCAGCGTCCTGGATTTGGAGTCAGAGGAACAAGATTTGAATTTGAGTACTGTTGCCCATTACGTATGTGAACTTGGGCAGGTCATTTTATTGTTATAGCCCTTAGTTTCCTCATCTGGAAAAAGAGGGGACTGAACAAGCTAATTTTAAGGATTTCTTCTTGTTCTAAGTAACTATGAGCTCCTAAAAGAGCCACACGGATAGTAAGAACGTAAAGTTGGATTTTGGAGGATAGGCAGATGTTTTTGTTTCGAAAAACACACAGATAGTAGATATAGTTAGACCAACAAGCGCTTGTAGTCTGAGATATGAGAAAGACCAATGAATGCCATGTTGCTTGGCAGCCTTGCAATGTATTAGGCAGTTTATAATTAGAAAGTTCCTGGAGCTGAGGGGTACTACAGTGTATTGTGGGGGAATGACTTTTCATTGCCCTTCTGTTCACTTACTCTTCCTTGCTTTCTCTTTCAGGATTGCAGAACTCATGTAATGAAGCAAGTATTATCAGAGAAGAAATGACACCCACCTCTGCTCTTGCTGAGACGAAGGGAGTCAGAACAGAACAAATCTAAAATAACTTTTTCTCACCTCGTAAAAGGAATCCAGAAGAGTGAACATGAACAAATATTTAGTGGGAGGAAATTCAAGAACTCCTAATTACTGAGTGGTAATTCATCCTAATGACTCCTATGGGGTGTGGAATAAAAGAGACATAATCCAAGAAAGGGATCGTCTTCACCACAGTGGAAATACATAATGTAAGAATAAACACAACCATGTTTTCTGACGTCAGATAATGAATGAGCACTAACAAAAGACTTTTCTCTAGTCAGAGACAACTGGACTTTATGTGTAGACAGGACACACCAGAGCAGAAGAAAGAAAGATATAAACTTTATTTTAATGTGTTTTAGTAGAAAAATCTTTCATGAGAAGAAATAATGGAGGCCAAGGATAACATCAGGTAAGCTGCTTATTATAATGTATATGTATGTTAAAAACGGCTTCATTTGTAGTGAAATTTTATAGCTTACTGGTCAAATCTAACAAAAGAGAACATTGTGGCAAATTTAACACTTTAAAGGGAAAAGGAAAATCAAAATTTAGTAACAGATACTTTAATTACATGGGCATACACTTAAAATCCAAAGGGCTGCTGGCCTTTTTTTTTCTTTTCTTTTCAGAAGCTAGCTATAATAATTCTGTTGTGTTTCTTGTTATAATTTGCTGAATTGGCATAACTAATAAGTTTAAATAATGGAAGTGGGAAATATAATGGATAGGAATCTAATAACAAATAATAACTCACATTTATATAGATCCTTATGGTTATATTATTTATATGATTGATCTTAGGAAACTTGGTGCTTGGGAATCCTTACTTTTTGTTAGTAGTTGCTTCTAAATCTTTTCCTCTATAAAGTTTATATGTTGCCATTATTTCTTGCCTATTCTCAGTTACAATGAGCTTTGGTGAGGATAAATGAGATAACAACTGAAATAACTAGAGTAATATCAACTGTAAGAGGAATAACTGATATATAGGCAATAACTCTCCCCACACTCGCCATTCATACTATGTGTCAATCTCATTTTGACACCTCATAGGTGACAATCTTGCTTTTCAACAGATAAAATGGCTTGTTTATTTACAAGCCTGTGACTTTCTGACCAATCTAAATATTTTACTTTTTTCCAGTAATTCATTAAGAAACTAACTTAATTCATAACTTACTCTCTAATGTAATGTCTTTAAGAAAGCAAAATTCTCTTTTGAAGATTTTTTTTGGGATATTAGTCCCTGCATGTCCCCTCAAAAAAGAGTATGTTCAGTTCTTCTCTGTTCACTATTTGAGTGCCATGAAAGGTCCCCAGAGCTATTAATAACCTCAGCTAAGATTCACTGAACTTGTCCTAGAGCCAAAAAACATTGAAGTTGAGAAGATATTTCTTAATTTTGAAAACATCAAAGAAATCACTTAAATTCTTCCTTTTATTACCCAAAGAGCAGGAATTCAGTGGAGATATTATCATTAGGTGTCCTTAACTATAGACTTTTTCTTTTGGAAAGCTAGCTTTGATTTTACAACTCATTTATAAGGTAAAATGTATGATGATATCAACATCATCATTTATCCACCCAAGAAGAAGCTCACCGAACAGTAAAGATAATAAAATAACGGCAAGATAGAGAACTGGACCAGGACTGTTTCTATCTGACCTCCTTTGACCAAGATGAGAAAAAAGAGATGAGAAAAATAATGTCTCATTTGAATCCCTCAATAATCCTGTGAGATGAGGCCTATATTATTATCCCTATTTTATAGATGAGGAAACTGAAGCTGACAAGTTAAATGATTTTGCCCAGAATAATAGAGTGATCTGGGAGCGATTTGAACCCAGGACTTTCTGACTCTAAGTTTAGTAGCTTTATGCACTATGTTAAGCTACTTCTCCATTCAAGGAAAAGTAACATATGTGTTCAAATTATGATTTTTTTTTTCATAGTGCAATGCATAGAGTGCTGGACTTGGGAGTCAGGAAAACCTGAGTTCAAATCCTGCCTCAGATACCTACTAGCTGGGGAACACTGGACAAGTTACCTAACTTCTTTTTCCCTCTACTGTAAAATGTGGTTACCTTACAGGGTTGTCATGGGGATCAAATGAAATAACACATATACTATACTTGGCAAATCTTACAGTGATACTATTTTTAGTGCTTATAAATGACTTATAAAACAACTAGCACTTACATAAGCACTTTAAGGTTTAGAAAATACTTTACAAATACTATCTCTTTTTGCCCTCAAACCCCTGGGAAGTATAGGTGTAATTAGTATCTCCATTTAACAAATGAGGAAACTGAGCCAGAGAATGAATGACTTGCCCAACTTCAAACAGATAGTAAATATCTGAGGCTGGATTTCAACTCAGGTCTTCTTGACTCTAAAGTCTAGAACTTTGTTCATTGTGCCACTTTGCTAACTAAATATGGAAAGGAGGCAGGGTAGTATAGTGGAAAGAGGACTCAGTGAAAATCACTTGCCTTGGTCTTAGTTCTGGTCCCACCACTAACTAGCTGAATGTCCTTAGAATAAATTATTAAGTATAAACCAAGGAGTTTGGGAATAAGAGACTCTCTTAGCCAAGGGGTTCACAACCTTTTTTTTTTTTTTTTATAACAGGCTTTGCAAAATGTGCTTTTAATATTAACAATCAGTCTTTGAAAAGCCAAAATGAATGTACAACACAGTTTTAGGTTTAATCCTCATTATTAACATTTTCTCCATTAATAACATTAATCACTTTTTAAAGTCTAAACAAGCCACAGAATAATAAATCAAGCCCTGATTTGTAGTGTTTGCTGATTGCTTAGAGGTAAATGTTCACACTGAAATTTTAATAAGAAGCTCTCCCAAATGCTGAGCAAGCTGGATTGAGCAGAACCCTCAGAACCTTTTTGTAGACTGATGAATCTTATGAGCCTTTTCTCTGAATAAAAATTTAAATTCATGAAATAAAACCAAAGGATCATAAAAAGAAAGCAATTATACTAAAATAATGATTAAAATATATTTTTTTTAAAAAGTTCAATGACCCCAGGTTAAGAGCCCTTGCCCTACAACAAGATAATGGTACCTCCTAGCTTCAGGACTCTATGATATCTAACATATGTGTTGTTTTTAAAAAATTACTTTGGACTCAAGCAGTTCTTTCCTTTAAAAAATTCTGCAATTATTTCCTAGCACGTATTGATTTGTTTTTTTTCTTCTTAAGTTTAGCATCTTATATTTTCATCTTCTGAATTTCATTGTGCTTATTTATAACTATTTCTAGAATGTGTCAGTCATTTTGCATTTTAATCCTTACTTCCAAAGTGTTACTTAGCTTCTCTCAAATGGTAGCTACTTCTAAATTTAGAATGATGAGATCCTATTTAATGAACCTATTTTTTTCCATTAAAGTCAGTGATAAGCATGTTAAGTGAATTACCATTTACCAGTACTTGCTTGAACTTACAAAGGACCTGAAATCCAGGAAATGAACTTTTATCAGCATTTGGAGAGATATTTTAAATGGGAAATTCCTGAAATCTTTCTTACTTTCTTGACTTTGGATAATTAGTAAAATCTTATATGTAAGTAATTTTGTAACTCACTCCATGTTTGGTTTAAACCAGAGGTTCCCAAACTTTTTTGGTCTACCGTCCCCTTTCCAGAAAAAGTATTACTTAGCTGGAAATTAATTTTTTTAAAATTTTAATAGGAAAGATAAATGCAACTGTGGCTATCACCACCTCCCTGGATCACTGCAGCACCCACCAGGGGGCGGTGGTGCCCACTTTGGGAATCACTGGTTTAGACACTAGTTCACTCCCATGGAAAATGCAAGCAGTAGAGTATTATGCCATTACTTAATACAAAAGCCAAAAGGCATAGCAGGGTGATGTGACGTCTGCCATAGTGTAGACTGACACACCAGCTGATAGCACTTGGAGAGAGAGAGAGAGAGAGAGAGAGACAGAGAGAGACAGAGAGAGACAGAGAGAGACAGAGAGAGAGAGAGAGACAGAGAGAGACAGAGAGAGACAGAGAGACACACAGACAGAGAGACCCAGAGACAGAGACAGAGAGACAGAGAGAGAGAATTTTCCTCTCAAGTTAATGGTATCAACTCCATCTAATGTACAAAACAAATGATTAATTCTATATATAACTCAACAACAGATGTCTTTGGCGTGATAATATGAAATTACATCTGCAAAGTGCTATAAATTTTGGAACAATATATGTATATTGCATAATACACACACATATAAATTGAAGATAGTTTGACAAAAGTCCCTCAGTTGATTGCCCAAATTGAGCATTTGTACTCAGTCCTCATCTGCATGGCATTCAAAGGCATACTCTGTCCAGTCTAGTCTAGGGGATTCTGTTGAAGGCAACACTGTTGAGAAATAGTCCTGGATTGAAATGGGCTTTCTGAACTCATCCTGGAACTGATCCCAGAGAGTATAAAGTGGAGGTACTCAAGAAGCATGATATTTGGGGTGAGGCAGTTAAATCTGAATAAATTATGGAGGGTCTGGCTATTTATATACCATGGTAATATAACTATAGTTTATACCATGTAGGGGTGACTCTTCCTTATTAAAATAATTTTTAAAAAGTCCATGGTACTAGACTAAGAGCCAGCTTTGGCTTTATGACCTCCTCGGTTTATGTAGCATCATAGAATTAACATTCAAAGGGACTTTAAAGATTGTCTACCCCAAAATGGAGAAATTGAGGCACTCAGTGGTTACGATGTGTCTAAACTCCAGCAGTTTGTGTGTTAGTGGTTAGTAGTTAGTGTCAGAAACACTGGTAGAAAAATCTGATGATCTTGTTTAACTTTGAGAGGAAAGTGGAAAGGGGCATGCTGTGCATGTGAAGTGAAATGTTTTGTTAAAGTAAATGGAGAAATGCTATTGTTGTTTTCCTTTTCCAGTTTCTATAAGAGATCACAAGAGATCACCGAAACTGGCATTTTGCAGGCTCTTGGTCTTTAAATCATAGCTCACACTTACTTAGTACTTTGGGGTTTTCAGAAATCTTTCCTCATAGTAATCCTGGAAAGCAGACATTTTAAGCATTATAATCCCATTATATAGATAAGTAAACGGGGTATCTCATGTGATTTGCCTGGGATCATAAAGCTTGAGCTAGACCTTAAACTCAGGTCTGCTGCCTCTCTGCCTCCTTTTATAAACCAGTTCTTCCTTTGGCTGGCTGCTTATTCTTACATAATAAAAAAATACCCAGGAAGTTGCTTGCATTACAGTTTTGACAAATGCTTTAAAAAATAAAACAAAGGTTACTTATTTTAGGCTTTTAACCTTAGTCCTATATCTGTATCCTTGAATAACAAAAAAAGCCAGGATTTTCTCTAATTCTGGGGACAGATTTGATTTCACTCACACACATTAAATCAAAGTGGTTTTAGATAGCATTAATTGAACAAAGATGAACTATTCAGCTTTTTGTACAGGCCATTATTTTAGGTGTATAGTAATGATAAAAACAAATATGACATCTTTATCCTCATAGAGTTTAAAATTAGTCCTGACCAATGTATCACTTTAGCCATATTTCCCAGGATGCCATTGCTTTCCAAACTAGTTCTATATTAGTTTACTTTCTTTTTCTTGTCTAATTTGAAAATGTTTTCCTTCCCAAGTTAATGGTATCAATTTCATCTAGTGTGCAAGATGAAATGATATAGTCTTTGTAACTCAACAACGGGTGTCTTTGGTATAATAATATGAATTTGCAACATCTGCAAAGTGCAGAATAATCAATAGAATAAATGCTGAAAACAATGCAGTTTCAAAGTAGCATTAAGGATTCTAATAGCAGAATGAGGTATATCTTTATAGACACTTCACTTGACACTGGCTTGAGGTGCTTTGAAATTCCCTCTGGACAGTGAGTCTGTTTAGAGCTAAGAGAGTGAAAGTAGCACATATATACATATATGAAGATGTTTGTGGGTATCTGCTTGTTTAAATAATTGAGGAGTCTTGAATTAATTGATCAGATATACCTAATTTTCATTTTAAGAAGTTAAAAAATCATTAATTTAAAGATAAGCACTCTCTATAAGACATTATAGCCAAAGTATCCTTAGGTCATAGATCTAGAAGACACCTCAGAGTTTGATAGATACAGAATCCTAGGCCTATGGAGTCCCATAGTAACTGACCCAAGGGAAGACAGGTAGTGTTAGAAGTAAGATTTGAACTCAAGCCCTCTGACTCCAGAGCCAATATCGAATGCTGCAAATCCTAAAGACTTATGCTATTTTTATAACTTCTTTTATAAAAGACTTATTTTTATAAGTTTTTATTTTTATAAAAGACTTATTTTTATGTCATCTATTATGATAAAATGCTTTGTCAAATCCTTCATTCATTCAACAATCACTGAGATTCTTGCTCCCTCTTCTTCCTCCCTCCTAATCTAATATCCCTCTGATGTCTTCTTCCTCTGTCTCCATCAATGTCTCACATGAAGAGGTGATCCTGTTCTTTACCAATTCATATTCTTCTACCCATGCCATCTACCCCATTCCATCACCTCTCTCCAACACATTGCTTTTTCTTTTATCTCATATCTCTCACTGTCTTTCCCTATCCACTGACTCTTTTCCTTCTTCCTAAAAACATACCCTTGTCTCCCCCATACTCAAAAAAATCTTTACCATCCCTATTGTCATCTTATATCTCTTCACCCTTTGTGGCTAAACTCCTAATGCTGTCTATAACACATGCTTCTACTTCATCTCTTCTTACTCTTTTTATTCACTACAATCCAGACTGATCTAAATATTCAAATAAAGTTTCTTTCTCTAAAGATATCAATGATCTCCTAATTGTCATATTCAATGGTCTTTTCTCAATTATTCTTCTTCATCTTTCTGCAGCCTTTGAAACTATTGGTCACCCTATTTCCCTTGATTCTGTCTTCTCTCTAGGTTTTTGGGACTCTAGTAGCTCCCGATTCTTCTCAGCCTTTTTTATTAGATCATCTAAGTCATTCCCATAACCATGTCTATCCCACAAGGCTGTCTTGTGCCTTCTTCTCCCTCTATCCCATATCATTTAGTGATCTCATCAATGTTTATGGATTTAATTATCTCCATTCTGATAATTCTCAAATTTACCTTGCCAGCTTTAACCTCTCTGCTAACTTCCAATTGCTGACTGCCTTTCAGACATTTTGAACTGGATACCCAGTAGATGTCTTAAATTCCACATGCCCCAAACTGGACTCATGAATTTTACTTAACAAGCAGTATTTACTTTTGAAAGGCTAGAATGCCAAAATGTTAAGGTTGAATCACACTTATTTGAATGTTATTATTTATGTGACAATTGAAATATCTACTAGTCATACCAGTCAAGCTGTTTTGTTTCTAATTGTGAAAAGGGATTCTTTATTCCCTTTGTCTACTTTTAGTTAATCAATGAAGAACTTAAAGTACCCCTACTTAACACTAAGTAAGAGAGTTCCCTTACTATACTATATTACTATATATCTAAGTAAGTAAGTCGCTTACTAGAAAAAGTTCACGCCTCCAAAGGCCACAAGCAATGCCCCCCTGGGCAGTGGTAGGCAAATTGGGAAACTCTGATTGGTTACTGTAAAGTGGGGGAGCAACAGGAAGTGACATGGAAAAAAGGGTTATAAAAGGGGAGACCCAAAAGAAGATGGATTCATTCCTTGACTCTTTGGCAAAGAGATTCTCCTGGAGTAGGGTTTCATTCTTGGGCTTTTTGGAGAGACTTTTCTCTTGGACATGTGCTGGGCTGGAGCTTTCTGCACTGGAGAGGCTTGGTAGGTTAATGACTGGAGCTGAAGGAAGAGGTTTGCTTTGGTGGAACCCTTGCTGAAGACACCACTGGGACTCCTGGCTTACAAGACTACCAGGACTCCACAGGGAGATCAGGACTGGAGGCAGCCCTTGCCAGGTGATGAGCTGGACTTCTTTAGACAGAAATTATAGGGTATCTAGCTAGGCAATAATTTCTACTTCCTTTCTACATTTCTCTCTTTTACTATATCTCTATTAAACTAAATTGTTAAGAGCGGCTAACAGACTCGTGACTTAAGAGTTAATTATTTTTATAAACAGCAACCACAATTCAATTATTTTATTTTTTATATCTAGCCAAACCAATTCTTATTCTTACATAAGGAATCCATCCTTTTTCTTAAAAAAAAAAAACCAAGCCCAAACTGCCTCCACTTATTTCTACACAGCAATATCCCATATCTGCTATAGAAAGCATTCATGTTTTCTAGAATTGAGGCTGCTTGCCAAACTTCCCAATTGTTCCACAAGCCTGAAATATGTGCAGTCATTTTGAAACCTTCTGTTATTCAAGACAACTGTGGAATGCTCCTCCTTTGTTATATAATGGCCAATGACACAGGACTTTATTCATCCCATATTCACAGCTCTGTGATTTTGCACATGCAGATTCTATGGTTCTAAGTTTTCATAACATTAGGTCTGCAGAATTTCCTTATATTGTAAAATAACAAAAATCTTTAAAATGATGATGGTAGTATTATAAAATTATAAGATTTTTTTGGGAAATAACAAAGAATGCACACACATAATGTATGCATATAATTATGTATATATATATAATTTACATGTGGGGTGCTTTATGAAAATAAATAGTTTATTTTGAATTCTATAACACTCCTCTTTCATATGATGGAAATATATATTAAGCAACTACATTCTGACATAACTTCTGATGATAACATTTCCTGACATCAATTTATCTGCTACATGGGCCTATAGATTCTATTTGAGATTCTCCCTTTAAAAAATAGACAATAAATAAACTCCATATCAGAAGGCAGAAAATTCATTTTTAGTTACTTAGAGAAATCTACTTACTGGTGAACTTTACCTCATTTCTCTGAATTTAGGTACTGCCAACTATTAATTTGCATGTATTTATGGAACTCATTTCTGCACATTTTATATTTCCCCTCTTGGCATATAAAAATATTATTGAGTGTTATTTTTCATATAGGCATCCCAAGCAAAGTGCAGATTTCTGACAGTTTACAGTTCACATTCTGTGTTTTATGATGTCATTTTGTGTGGTTTTTCAGGCATAGTAAAATGCTGTGTTCAGTTAGACAGTTTCTGTGCCCCATGTGGAGACTAGAACAGCCATCAAAAAGTAAATCTGTAAAGGAGTCCTCTAAAGCCTGCCTTATGAGTCTCCTCAACTCAGTTGTCACTTTCAAATTTGACACTCAGTATATGTATTAAATGCCTGCTCTATTGAAGGTACTATAATAGGTGCTAGAGATCCAAAGACTGGGATCTAAAAAATTCAGGCCTTCTTTTCACTGAGCTCACAATGTTATAGCAAGGAAGGAGAAGTATTCAGTTAGAAGGGAGAGAGTGAGTGTACCTTTCTTTTCTACTTATCATGCATTATTTTGTATTAGTTATTTGCATATGTCCCATATTCCCTTCCTAGACAGTAAACCCCATGTGATTAGAGATCATTCTCTTTTTAAATTCTGCACCTCCTCTAGGTTATACAGTGTTCTTAGGCACTTAATCAATATTTGTTTAATTGAATTTTTTGGATAGGTGACTGCCTTTGTGGTATATAATGTCACAGATATGTTCAGGTAAAGGCTTGAATCGATCAGTCAATCAATCAATAAACATGTATTAAGTCTCTGCTATGAGCCAGGTACTATGTTAAACCTGGGATACAAAGACAAAAGTGGGAGCTTGTTCCCTCAAGAAGCCGGTCTTCCTGACTCAGAATGGCTCTTTCTCTGTTATGCTTCACTGATTGCTGTTATTATTGTCATGTCAGACTCTGTGACCCCACCTTGGATTTTCTAGGCAAAGATAGTGCAGTAGTTTGCCATTTCCTTCTGCAATTCATTTTACAGAGGAAGAAATTGAGGCAAACAATGTAGAGTGACTTGCTCAAATTTACACAGTTAGTAAGTGTCTGAGATAAGAACTTAGGAAGATGAATCTTCTTGACTCTAGACTGGGCACTGTATCCAATGCTCAGTTTAGCTGCCCTAGTTCTCATATTGCTTTTCTTCTACCCAAATCTACCTAGATGTGGTATCCTCCCTTCTGAGCCCACTCCCTCCACCCCCATTCATCTCACTCCTTTTCTCCTCACTATCCCTAAACCTAGTAGAATTCGAACTTGAAGGCAGGAAGTGCTTTAATTTTTGTATTTGTCTTTGTATCCCTAGCCTAGTATAGAGCCTTTGCATCTTTCAAAATTTTGCCCAGGGCTGGACTCAGGATGGCTGGATAGTAGCAAGGGGGTAGGAAACAGGGAAGAAAGTTGTGAGAAAGAAGAGAAAGAAGATGGAAATGTTTAGAGCAGTTAAGTGTTTTTTAAAAACAAGAAAAAACAGGGGCAGCTGGGTGGCTCAGTGGATTGAGAGTCAGGCCCAGAGGCAGGAAGTCCTGGGTTCAAATCTGACCTCAGATACTTCCTAGCTGTGTGACCCTGGGCAAGTCACTTAACCCCCATTACCTAGCCACTCTTTTGTCTTAGAAGACTGAAGGTAAGGAGGAGGAGTAGGAGGAGGAAGAGGAGGAGGAGGAGGAGGAGGAGGAAGAGGAGGAGGAGAAGAAGGAGGAGAAGGAGGAGGAGGAGGAGGAGAGGAGAAGAAGAAGAAGAAAGCATGAGTTAAGGAAAGAACCNGAGGAGGAGAAGGAGGAGAAGGAGGAGGAGAAGAAGAAGAAGAAAGCATGAGTTAAGGAAAGAATCTGGTCAAAAGCAAAGGAGAACAGAATAACTAAATGAAAAGGTGTTAATGATTTTTAAAGGAAAAAAATTCATACTCTTCAGCTTATTGGCAGTCTTTCTTTTGATTCTTATTTTTCCCTTTGTTTGGTCAGTCAAGAAGCTTTATTTTTTATGGATATACTACTATATGATAGGCCCTACACTATGTGCTGGGGAGTCAAAGAAAGGTAAAAAGAAACTCAACAACTAATCAATCACCCAAACAGTTTCTGATCTCAAGACACTCATAGTCTAATGGAAGAGACAATATACAAACAACTATGTGCGAAATTGATACACACGTACACACACATGTACACAAATGTCCACACATCCTGTATAGACCAGTGGTTCCCAAACTTTTTTGGCCTACTGCCCCCTTTCCAGAAAAAATATTACTTAGCCTCCAGGAAATTAATTTTTTAAAAAATTTGAATAGCAATTAATAGGAAAGATAAATGTACCTGTGGCCATCACCACACCCCTGGATCACTGCAGTACCTACCAGGGGGCGGTGGTCCCCACTTTGGGAATCACTGGTAGACTAAAGTGAAGATAATTTCAGACTGAAGGAATTAAGGCATTAAGATTAAGGAGGAATGGAAAGGTTTCTTATAGAAGCAGGGAAACCAGGAGGCAGAGATGAAGAGGGAGAAAGCTCTGGGCATGAGGACAGCTAGTGAAAATGTAGTCCAGAGTATATGATGGGGGAGGCTGGGTAGGATGGTGAGAGAAGTATAAGATGTAAGAATATTGTAAAGGTAGGATTAGGCTAGGTTATTGGGTGGGGAGAGCTTTAAAAGTCAAACATCAGATTTTTATACATGAGATACAATGAAGATAGAGAACAGGAAACAGTAACTGATTGTATTTGGGGGATGAGAGAGTGAAGACTCAAGGATGACATCTAGGATGAGAGCTTAGATGACTGGGAAGATTATAGCTAGGATAGATTTTTCTGGAGAAGTTTTTTTTGGATGCCTTTGTCATGTTTTTCCATACTATTGTGGATAAGAATCCTGCTCCACTAATTTGAACTCTCCTCTTTAAAAAAATGTTAAAGGAATATATTACTACTGTCAGTAAATTCATTTTTATATATACATTCTATTAATATATTTTCAAATATTCAAAAATATATTGTTTTGGTTAACAAACATGAAGAGTTAGAAATCATGTATAGTATTAATATTTCAATAAAGTATCTAATACTATGTGAAAAATGTCAATAGGGATGATTTGAATAATTTACCTTTCTTGAGAAAGAACACTTACTCAGGAGAAAAACTATTATAGAATTTCTGGCAACTAAATAACCATTTCTCATTAAAATGAACAATAGATTCAAAAGAGTGATGTAAATTTTATCTGAAAGCAATTTTTTTGGTCATTTCATAGCACTTTGGGGAATTCACATTGCTCCCATTAAAAGTTGGAAAAGCAGGGCATGCTAATTCCGTAACATTACATCATCTTCCCAGCTATATTCACTATAACTAAAAATAAAACACACACTACCACCAACTGAGTTACTTGAAGGAAGATTTTTCAGTTACTTGGTTTATTGGGTCAATGTGAAAAGCAATAGAAGTTTAGAACAAAAAGCACCTCCAATGATACCCACTCTGTTACCTACAAATTTGTTCAGGTTTTCCAAATCCTTAAAACATTTTAACTTGACTCAGCTATACCCTCATACTATTATATTATTTCTATTCTCCTTTTTACAGACAAAGTTAGGAAAAAGACATCTATGCTCACTATTACTTCTCCAAAGTCATCTGGCTACCAACTCTACCATTTGATAGAAATTGTTTCTGGGAGGTTTCCACCCATCTCTTATTTGCTACATTAGGTAATCTTTTGTCAGTATTCATTCTTCTTGACTTTGGCATCATTTGACACTTTGCCTCCCCTGTAGATACTTTATTTGCTTCAGTGACAATAATTTCTTATGGTTTTCCTTTTACCTGGCTGTTAACTTCTTATATTTCTTTTGCTCTATCAACATCCTGGGTTCTTCCTGCATTCCCTTCCCACTTATTTGTAGATGTTTCCCCAAGACTCTAATATCTATTACTTTCCTTTCTCTTTTTTTTTAAACCCTTACCTTCCGTCTCAGAGTCAATACTGTGTATTGGCTCCAAGGCAGAAGAGTGGTAAGGGTAGGCAATGGGGGTCAAGTGACTTGCCCAGGGTCACACAGCTGGGAAGTGTCTGAGGCCAGATTTGAACCTAGGACCTCCCATCTCCAGGCCTGGTTCTCAATCCACTGAGCTACCCAGCTGCCCCCTTTTCCTTTCTCTTTTAACACCTCATATGATCAGTTATCATCTCTAAACTGCTAACTATCAAATCTATATATCTAGGCATCATTTTTTTCCTGAGCTCTAGCTGAACACATATCACTAGCTGCCAGCTTGAGATCTTTACTTGGATATCCCATGGGTATCTTAAATTCCCTATGTCCAAAAAAGAATGCATTATCTTTCTCCCAAAGCCTGTTTTCTTCAAAATCGATTTCTTTTGAGAAAACAACCATCTTCCCAGGTACCCTTGTTTATAGCTTCAAAGTCACCTTTACTCTTCCCTTTTCCTCATTCCTCCATAACTCATGAATTATCAAACTTATTGATTCTGTCTTTTCAATATCTCTTGAATCTGTCCCTTCTCACCACTCTGGTTCAAGCTCCCATCATTTCTCACTTAAATTATTGCAACAGCCTCCTAACAAGACCCCTAGTTTCAAGTTTCTCTCTAATCCATCCTCTACACAGCTGTCAAATTAATTGTCCTAAAGTGCAAGCCTGACCATGTAAAACTGCTTTATTAGAAACTAAATGAATATATACCACGTTAAATAAAAAACTGAGCTTAGTTTGATATGTACCAAATATAATTCATATTTTTTCATTCTATCCCTCCCCTTCCTTACTTCTGTTGCTGACAAGACAGCCAAGTTTGCACCTTGGAAGTCATCTTCAAATCTTCACTCTTCTGTGTCTTAGTTCCCTTACTTTCTCTCATATCAAATGCATTTCTGAGTTTTATTGATCTATCTCTTCAATATCTCCCATCAATCCCTTTTCCTTTGCCCTGCATTCATTTCAGTGAAAGCCCCCTCATCATTTCTGACATGAACAACTGCAATAGCTCATTATTAATACCTGCTCTCTGATCCAGTTTCTCTCACCTCTAATCCAGCTTCCACACAGCTAAGCACATAGCAGTGAGAATTTACTTACATATGGTTGCACTAGGTGTCCTTGAGGTTCCTTCCAGATCCCTAATTCTATCTCTGTGATCTGCAGAAGGGAAAAAAAGAGACAGAAAGAAAAGCAATGCTTTGTTGCTTTTTTCTTGGAAATTCTGATTACTGAAATTTACAAATGGGTCAGGAATGTTTATCCTAACCTATCAGGTTAACTATCTTACAGTAATACACTTTGCAATTAATTCTCTCTCTCTCTCTCTCTCTCTCTCTCTCTCTCTCTCTCTCTCTCTCTCTCTCTCTCTCTCTCCATGTATACATACATATATATATATATACATGTATATATATATATATATATATACACACACATATATATTTCCCTCTGCAAAGGTCCTATTTTGAAGTCTCTTGTGTTATGGAGGTGACTCTTGTTTCTCAAAAGCCATGCCAGCAAATCCCAAGCTTTGGCAAATTGAGACCAAACTAGAAAAGCTTTGAGTATGGGCCTGACAAAGACCAAAAAATGTATTTGTTGTTTAAGGACCAGTTTGGCTAATTTTGGAAAGGCTTATTATCTGAAACGTGGCCCTCAAGAGATATTTTTTGGCCAGAACAACTCAGAATTATCCTCTATTAAAGTATGCAGGAATTTAGATAAGGACTAACAAAAAGAGTAGTCACACTGATGAAATCTAATTATTAAATTTGTTCATGTTTTCTCTATCAGATGTAAGTCCTGTGAAGAAAAACTTTAATGTATGCTCTAAAAAGTAGGTGAATGCATATACATAAAGGTAACTTTAAGGATACAGCATGAAGTCTTTAGGTCAAAAGAGAAAGATAGGATGAATAGCTGAGTATCAATCAGCATGATATCATCTGGGTAGCACTTTAGTCCTCTGTAAATTTCTCTAGTGGTGTCTTCTTGCTAGCCAGATTAAAAAAAACAAACAGAGAATCATGGAAAGTTTGAGCTACAAAGTATCAGGGAAATTCTTTATGCAATTCCTTATTCTTATAAATTAGTTGAACTCTAGAGAATTTAAGTGATTCACCCAAGGTCATATATTTATTAAGAGGCAAAGGGAGGACATGAATCTATGTCTTTGACTCCAGTGTTCTTTCCACTGAAATTATATCATAGAAGGCTATAGAAATTGTACATTTCTAGTATATCTATCTTCTTTGGAAAAATTAGGTGATGTGCTTGAACACACTTCACAAATAGGATGTCCAGTTACCGTTGCCTAGAGTTCTTTTTAGTTACCAATGATCTCTTAATTGCTAAATCTGAGAACCTTTTCTCAATTTTCATCTTTCTTGAATTCTCTATAGTATTTGACACTATTGACCAGCCTTTTCTCTGTGGTACTTCTTTTTCTCTGGGGTTTTGTGACACTAAACTTTCTTAGTTCACTTTCTTTTCACTTCCTTCTTAAGTCTTATTTTTCTAACTGTGGATGGAACCCTGGGCTCTGTTCTAGACCTTTTCCCCCTTTCCCTTTCCTCATCTTCATTTTCTTTTTCTTTCCTTCTTTTCTCTCCCCTCCCTTTTCTTCTCCTCTTTCAATACCAGTAGAACTTAACTTTTTATGTGTAATGGACTTCTGGAAGTCTGGTGAAGCCTATGGACTCCTCACAATAGTGTTTTTAAATGCATGAAATAAATTTCATAGCATTACAAAGGAAACCAATTATATTGAAATATATTTATATAAAAAAAAGATTAATGGACTCCAAGCTAACAACCCCTTCCCTTCTCTTTAACCAGGTGACATCATGAACTTCCATGGGCTTCATAATCATCTCCATGTAGATGCCTCCTATATCTATACAGTGTGCTCTCTCTCATATATATTTATATCTATATAATCTATATCTCCAGCCTTGGTCTTTCTACTGAGCTCCAGTCCAGGATCACCAATTAAACAACTGGACAACTCAAAGTGCATATTCTATAGGTATCTCAAACTCAAATGTCCACAATAGAAGGAATATCTCCACTCACCCTTCCCTTTTTCTCTCAAGGGCCCTATCATCCTTCTTAGTAATCCAGGTTTGAAATCTTGATATCATTCTAAACTTCTTATCATCATTTAATCCATATATCTAATCAACTGATACATCTTATTAACTGGTACATCTCCCAACTGAGAGGCTGTCTGGAGCTCACTATCTAGCCCTCCAGTCTGTGTGGTTGAAGTCAGTTGATTTGTGTCTCTAACCACTGAGCAGACAAATTGATTACATCACCATGCCAAAGTGTCAGGGCTATAGGTATGCATTATAATAGATTTCTAATTGGCCTGCCTGACTCAAATCTCCCTTCCCACTCCTAATATACATACTCCCTATAACTTCATGACCGTTATAACACTTACTAAAGTGATTTTTCCTTAAACACAGGTCTAACCATGTTGTTCTACTACTCAGAAAACTATAACAGACAAGGACGCAATATGTACACAAACAAGTATAATACAAATGAAGAATGAAATAGTACTAGCAAAAAAGGGATATCAAGGAAGGCAAACATCATTTTGATACTGATTTCAAGCTAGGAAATTAATCTATTCAATTTTTGTTAGACTCATGTAAAGCTCTACTCTGTATAACTTTGCTTTTTTTGAAGGCTACAAAGATTCTGAGAAGTAAGGATGAGGAGGAAATAGAATGTTGCAAAGTTAAGATTGGGTTGGAATGTTGACATCAGATAAGAGCCAATGGTCCAGTTTGACTGGAATATAGAATGTGTGAAGGAGGATAATATGAAAACCCTAGAAAGCTAGGCTGGAGCCAGATTATGGAAGGCCTTAAACAACATACTAAGGAGTTTATATTTTATTTGCATTTTATTTTCATATTTAACTGTTTTTCTTGATTTCTGTTTTTATCAGTATGAGGGAACCACTAGAAATTTTTAAATAAGGAAGTGATATAATTAGAACTGCGCCTTATAAAGACATAAGGAAACACATTAGGAAAGAAATGAATTTAATGAATAGCCTTTTATTTTTAAAATTTCATTTAATTTTTCATTTTAAATTCTTTCCTCTCTCAACCTCTCTCTTTTTCTCAACTTAAGAAAACAAGGAAAATAAAATCTATTATAAGTACATGAAGGCATACATAACAAAATCCCTCATTAGCCTAGCAAATAAAAATAAGGAAAATATGTTTTCATCTGTATCAGCTTTCTATATGAATATGTTTAACACCTTTTTTCATGTCATTTGGAATTAGAGCTGATCATTGTGCAGATTAGACTTGCTAAATCATTCAAAGTTGATTATATGTACAATTTTGTCCTTTTTGCATAAATTGTCCTCCTGGCTTTGCTCACTTCACTTTGCATCAATTCATAAAGGTCTTTCCAGGTTTTTCTGAAACCATCCCCTTCATCATTTCTTACCAGATGACAGTATTCCATTTCAATGAATGCTCTTAAAAAAGTCTCTCTGTATTTTCTATCACTGCCTTGACATGAGAAACAGAAAGAAAAAAAAAGATTAAAGAGGAAGGGATATTGGGATATGAGTAAGATATTGGGATATGAGTAAGTAGTGAGGAAGACAATATGGATATAGAAAGAGAAGTTGGATGGTGCAAAAGAAGGTAAAGAAAGTACATGAGAGATAAAGAGATAGTAAGAACCATAAAAGAAGAGAGGGATAGGTATGGGATGAAACATTGTTGATATATGAAAATGCTGAAAATAACAGTATATATGAAGCTTTTTTTAAAACTGAAAGTATTCCTTATAATAAAATCAGCATATAAAACTTTCAGATAAAAAAAATTCAGATTGAAGGGAAGTGTATTATAGTGAGGATTAAAGTAGGGGTGAGGGAAACCAAACGTTGTCTAATTAGGATCACAGGAGGTTAGATCTGGAAGAGGCCTTAGTGATCCCTGTTCCATTTGTTTAGATGAAAGGGCCTCAGAAATTAAGTGTTTGCCCAAAGTTTTATTTTTAAAGAATTTGACAATTGGAAGGAATCTCAGTGGCCATTTTATCTAATTCATAAATGATAGGAATCTCCACTATTCAAGAGGAGATACCTGCCAAGTAATTGATTATATAGCCTCTGTCTGAGGACTTCCAAGGAGGGGGAACACATTATTTTTCAGTGTAACTTTTTCCATTACTAGACAACACTGTTAAGGAATTTTTTCCTAATATGAAGCCCTAATCTACCCCTTTGTTAGCTCTATACATTGTGCCTAGGTCTATTCTCTGGTACTATATGAAAATAGTCAAATCCTTCTATTATATGACAGTTCTTCAACTATCAGAAGAGAACAATCATATTCTTCCACTCCAATCACCTCAAACCAGTTCTCCATTTCTTTAGGTTGGTTTTATTCCCTACTTTTTTTTAATCTCTGAAGAATAAATGCAGATTTTCATAGCTAAGTGAAATTTTTATTACCTAGAAATCTCCTTTTTTTTTTAGCCAACCCTAGAGATTCTTCAAGAAAAAACATAGCTATTCCTTCCTCTCTCCCCAAATTCTGTTCCTACAGGGTGACTCTGGACATTCTTATTCAGAGATGAATACTACTAACTGTTGCTGGAGACTTCCTAGGATTTCCTTTGAAATGCCCTTTGATTCAGTGGTTTTCCAGACCAAATGAAACACCTCTAAAGGAATAGTTCAAATTTAAATAGAGCACTGTAAAGTTTACAAAGTGCTTTTTTTCTTGCCCACATTCTGAGTTGATAGCACAACTATCCTTACCCCATTTTATACATGTGGAAACTTTCTTAATATGGTTTTGATTTGTTTTATTGAAGGTTGGCAGAGCTAAACATTAAATAACATTAAAATTTTGTTTACAAGTTTGTGTTCTTTATTGAACAATGTTGTCTTCATGGAAGTGATACTAGGCATAAGGGATTGATGGCTGGGGACCTATTCTAAGAGTAGGGATTCTGGGCAAGATACCTTTGACCAGCAAGGAGAAGAAGGTAGTTTCTTATTATTGATGGTTACATGGTCCTTAGAATGAGTTTCTGGGTGTAAATCTATATCCTGTATGTATCAATTTCAGTGCTTGTCATGGTGAAAGGTATTAATATTAAAAATAATTCATTTCCATATTCTTTTCCAATAATAATAATAGAATTTCTGTAACATTATAAAGTTCAAAAAATACTTTACATAACTCATCAGATAATGTTGCCTCACAGGGCTCACAACAGCTCTGAGAGGTAGATTGCTATTATTATCCTCCATTTTGCAGCTGAGGGAACTGAGGCAAGGAGAGATTGACTCTCTGAAGGTGACATAGCTAGGAGGTATTTGAATCAGTATTCAAACTCTAGTCTCCTAGCATCTTCAATAAGTCTTTGCTAGTTGATTTTCTGACTGGTCTTCACATTAAAACAGCATATTATTGCCCCATTTATTGTTCATTAAACTTTTACCCACCTTCTGCAGTGTTCCTGGTTATTACTTTCCCATAATTTTTATTTAGAAAGAATAGCCTGATATATAATCTATGTTTTGCTTCTATACAATTTTTTTTCTTTGAAAACGTAGAAGGATTAGAGATAATACATTTATTTTTGGAATAGATATTAGAGGGTCATCTAGTTAAATACTACAATTTTTCACACCAGGAAACAAAAGCCCCAGTGAGGTTCCAAGTGACTTGTCCAAGGTTAAAAAATTAGTAAATAGTAGAACCAAGATACAAACCTATGTTTTCTATTATGGCACCCTTTTCACTATACCATATAACTAGGGAATGCAGTAAGTTTTCTAGTATTATCTTAAATTAGGTACACCCCTCCAGTGATGGTGATCACAATCCATCCGTCCCTCTTCCTTTTCTACTAAGGGTGCTTCTCTCATTCCCCTGACATTTTCTATATAAACTTTTTGGGCAGCTAAGTGGCAAAGTGGATAAAGTGATGGGACTGGAGTCAGGAAAACTCAGCTTCCCTAGTTCACATCTGGCTTCAGCCACTTCCTAGCTGGGTCACCCTGGGCTGTCTGCCTCAGTTTCCTCATCTGTAAAATGAGTTGGAAAAGGAAAGGGCAAATCACTTCAGTATCTTTGCCAAGAGAACCGCAACTGTGGTCAGAAAGAGTCAGACATGAGTGAACCCCAGCAAATATTCTGTCTGTATGGCTCTTAAACCCAGGCAAATTTGTTTACTTTCAACATTTAAGAACAAATTTCAAAAATAGGGTTCTACAGCGAAGAGACTTTTAAAAAACCATTCTTCCTATCCTCAGTGTTTAGTTCAATTCTCGATACAGAGTAGGAGCTTAATAAAGGCTTATTGACCGCCTGACTGTATGTTGAAATTTCTATAATGAAAAGTGCCTCTTCTGCATCTTTGTAGAGATTGCAAGCAACAAAAGGCTTAGAGCCCCTCCTTCCTGCTGGTCTTCTGTCCGAAAGTAAGGTCCTGAAGGAGAGGTGGCTTTCTTTGCCGGTTTTGTAAAGCAATTTGATGCCACATGAAGGCGGCGGTGGTGATGACTTACTGTTCAACAGTTTTAGATGGAGGATTGGGAATAATAGTGCCCCAGACCATGGCGTGGACAGCAGCACGTGCTGAGTTTGTGTTAGAGAGTTGGGTAAGGCCTGGCAGGGACACACATGGGCCCCTGGAAGGCAAGCACCCACTCTCCCCAGACCTAACCGCGAGCCTTTAATTCTTCTGAACAGGGACGGGAAGGGCCAGGCTCGGGAGCTCCCCAGGAGGCAGCTGCTGAGGAGCGCGCCGCAGGGTTCCTGAACTAACGGTTTCAGTCCCGGCGCGCCTGCGCGCGCTCTCTCTTCAAGAGGTTCCCTCCTCCGGGCGCGCGCCAGTCACTGAGGGCTGGGGTAGAGGGAAGGCGCGCGCGCCCGCGCTGTTTCCTCTTCCATTTCTACCTCAGAGGCAGGGGTGGTGGGCTCGGCGAGGGCCAGGCCAGGCGGGGCCACGTGAGGCGCCGCGCGCGGGCGGGATGCGGACTCCTTTTCAGTTCTCATCTAGCTCGCTCGGGGCCTCCCCTGGGCGGGGTCTTGCTTGGTCGGTGTTGGAGGCTGCGGCCGGATTGTCGGCGACCCAGAGCCAAGGAGGGAGGGGCAGCTGAACCCGCGGCTGGAGACTTGTCCTCTACATTCCCCTATCCCAGCCGCCCATCCTTTCTGGAGTTTCTTTCTCCGCTACCGATCGGGGGCGGCTCGCCATGGGGGACAGGTAAAGCCTCCACAAGACTCTTGTCTCATTCTGACCCGCACCGAGTGGTCCCGGATTCCGGATCCCGGGGTGGGGTCGGGGAAGGGGGATACGAGCTCGCCCTGGGCCCCCACGTGGGGTCAGTTCTCTTGTACGGTAGCTCCTTGTGAGCCTAGGCTGGCCCCGCACCCTCTGCCCGCCCTGGCTCAATAGACCTCTTTGTGTTCCACCCAGGTTAGCGCGAGTGACGGTCCTCCACGGCTGCGTGGGCTCAAGGACGTACGAAGTGCCGCCCCCTACAACAGTCGGTGAAGTCAAGGAGTTGATCTACCGGGAAACCGACTTTCCGGCATCCGAACAACAGTTGTGGCACCGGGGGAGGGAGGTAACTTTTACAACTTTGTTACTTACATGATGCCCCGATGACAGCATACGATCCGGAATGACATGCATAAATAATGTTTTGTATCAGTAAAATGTTTTTCAAGCCTACAAACTTAACCTTATTTAACCATAAATTCAGTCATCTAGAAATTAAAAAGTGTAAAAAGTGCAATGGAAGAAAAGTCTAAGTATTCAAATTAAAAAAAGTATTTAGTGCTTGCTATGTATGGCACTGTGCTAAGTGCTGGGGATACAAAGGGAGACAATAAAAGTCTCTACTCCCAATGGACCCCCTGGTCTAATGGGGGTAAATAAGTGAGGTGGGTAATTACACACATTCAGGAAACAATAGTTCGTGGAACACATAAAGATAAATTTGAAAGTTATTGTTCTAAACAAATATTTTACCTGATTTTTTTTGCTTTCTTTGTTTTTGTAGGCATTCTAACCTCCTCCCTCTTCTTAATACTGCTCTCCCCCTCCACCTCTTTCCCCCCATCCCCCCATCCCCATCAGGAAAAGGATGGCCCATTACTCAGAAGTTTCATTTCCTGTGATTTAAGAATTTTCAGAATGCTCAATTTTAGTGTAGTTAAAGGATTTTTTTTTTGGTTGGAGGTATAGGCATCAAAGTGACTTAATCTTTACTCATACTGTTATGTTCTTATGTTGCTATCTTTGTCATCAAATACCATATCTTTACCTTTCTTTTGGCAAGAGAGAAGGATTTTTTCTAACATTTTCAGTCAAGAGAGAGAGTTGGTGCAGTGGATCAGGAAGAGCTGACTTCAGATTCTGCATCTGATGTATTAGCTGCTTTGTTGTGGACAGATTAATTTCTTAGTGCCCCAGGAAAGCCTCCAAAACCATATATAAGGTACAGAGTAGTTGCAGATCTGTATTGGTGGAAGAATTCTCTACACCAGTGAAATAAAGGACATGATTTTAAAAAAATCAATCAGAACTGTTGAAGATTTATGGCACCCAGACTACACTACAGACAAAAAAAATGCTCCTAACTTTTTTTTTAAAAAAAACCCTTGACTTGTGTCTTAGAATTGGTATTAGTTCCAAGGCAGAAGTTAAGTGACTTGTCCAGGGTCACACAGCTAGAGAGTATCTAAGGCCAGATTTGAACCTAGGACCTCCTTTCTCTAGGCCTGACTCCCTATCCACTGAGCCACCTAGCTGCCCACTAACTTAATTTTTTAAGACAAATTCAGGTGAGGTGGAGGTCTTGGGTAGAGATTTTAGATCTCTGGACAAGAGACCATGTAGGGAGAGAGACCCTGGTTTCCTTGCTCTGATTATTTTTCTGTCTTCAACTTAATTTTTATGGGAGTGAAATACAATAGTTAATCTAATATTTAGGATATATTTTATGTGTTTATGATAACTGACATATATAAGTGATTTAGCTGTGTGACCCTGTATAAGTCACTTGACTCTTGTGAGAATTGGGAGTGATGGATGGACATTTGCCTGGAGGAAAATTTAAACTTGATATAAGAAAAATATTCTTCCTTACAAAGTGATTCAAGAATAGAATGGATTGACTCAAAGTAATAGGGGTCTCCTTTTCCTGGAGGTCTTTAGTCAAAGGCTGAATATAAACTTTTCCATTGTGTTGAATTTTTTGGGGGGATGAATTGGACTAAACTGTGAATGAGATACTTTCTATTCCTGAAATTTTTTAATTTTATTACCTGTATAGAGCTATACTACTTTTCTTTAAACCCTTAACTTCTGTCTTAGAACCATTGGTTCTAAGGC
This sequence comes from Gracilinanus agilis, assembly GCF_016433145.1. Taxonomy (NCBI): domain Eukaryota; kingdom Metazoa; phylum Chordata; class Mammalia; order Didelphimorphia; family Didelphidae; genus Gracilinanus; species Gracilinanus agilis. Next base: position 144,676,603 of record NC_058132.1, read on the forward strand.
AAAAGAGTGGTAAGGGCTAGGCAATAGGTTTTAAATGACTTGCCCAGGATCATGCACATAGCTGGGAAGTGTCTAAGTCCAGATTTTAACCTAGGATCTCCCATTAGAGCTGTACTTCTGAATGCATCACAAGTTAATGTCAGATAAAGTCAGGTCTGCTGACTTCATCCAGATCCTTTTCACAACTATATTGTTTAAACATTTTTTTATTAATAACCCTTACTTTCTGCCCTTATAACAACTCTAAAACAGAAGGCCACGGACTAAGCATACAGGGTTCAATGACCTACCTAATATCACAAAGTCACCGAAGTAACATTTGGACCCAGTCCTGCCAACTCCAGGCTTGGCACTCTATTTCCTGTGCAATGTAGCTGCATGTATATTGCTTTTTAAATGAAGAGTATTTGAATATTTTTCAAAATAAGATTTCTGTTAACTTTGAAGAGATTATAATAGAAAATAAACCTATAACAAATGTTATTTACTCTTAACCATATTCATTATTTAGACATAATGATAGATCTTGGTTTAATAATTAAAAAAATTCCTTAAATAGATCCATGAACTCATCATTGTAGGTACTCTTTTCCCCCCCTATTCAGGTTGCAGTCTATCCATCATGTGTGATTCTTATCTTTGTCTTTCTGCATAGTTTCTGCATAAAGGGCCTACTATTGTAGGCTTTTCTGTGGTTCTAATATATTTGTGAATATCAGTGGATACTTGTTTTGTTCATGTTGTTCTTCATCTACTTAATTACTGGGCATTTTCTTGCCTTTAATATCATGGTTTTAAACTTCTTCAGAACACTTTATTAATGTTGATATTCGTCAGCTACCAGGTAAATTGCCCTTTGGACTAATTGAAAATTTGAAGATATTACAGAATGGTAAAAAAAAAGTATAATAAAGTTCTTATTTGTTTTAAAATAGTATCTTGTTAATAAAAATATCCAGTCCGTGGATTGTCTTGGGAAAAATTTTTAAAGTGGGCCACTGATGCCTATTCTTTTCAGCATCAATGCCAAAAGGACAGGGGTTTGACACTTGATACATTACTTTTCCATGCAAAGGCACAGAGCTAGCCATCTCTACCATCTGCTAGCTGTTACTTCCAGTGCAGGCAATCCTACCTAGCTAAGGCATCAAGGATCCTAAGGGGAAGACAGGACACAGTCTGTGCCAAATCACTATGATTTTGACCAACTATTACCTCCCCCCAGAGTCCCATGGAGATAGCCATGTCCAACCAATCAGCCATGTTCCAGAAAAGTATCCACTTTTGAGAGGGGTCCCACTTTTGCCATGGCCAACACCAATTTTAGTTGCCAATTCTGTTTTCTAGTGACTAAACTTTTTACCTCAAGGATCAAATATAAAACCCTCTGTTTGGCTTTGAAGCCTTTCAAAACCTTATTGCCTTTCTAGTCTTTTTCTACTTAACAATCCAAAATGTGCTTTATAACCCTGTGTGGCACCAGCTTCCTTGTTATTCTTTGTACTTGACTCTATCTAAAACTTTTCACATTTTCATTGGTTGTTATAACAGTGTGGACTGAATGGTTGTTCCCCATATCTAGAATTATTTCACTCTTCACTTAGATCTCCTGATTTGTGGTTTTCTTCAAGCATCAGCTAAAATCTCTCCTTTTCCAGAAGCCTTTCCTGGTCCCTTTAATACTAGGAAGAGGAGTTCAAATTCATCCTAAGACACTTTTCTAGCAGTGTAACCTTGGGCAAGTCATGTAACCTGTTTGCCTCAGTTTTCTCAACTGTATAGCACCTATCTCCCAAGGTTGTTTTTAGGATCAAATGAAATAATATTTCAATTGTAATAATTGGATTGTAAAAAATAATTATTCAATAACATTTCAATTTTAAAGTGATTAGCACATGCTTGGCATATAATAGGTACTTAATAAATGCTTATTTCCTTTATTTCTGCTTTCTTCCTTCCTGCTTGCCTTCCTGCCTGTCATGAGGTAGAAATGAGGAGGGAGAGAATTTCAGGCATGAGAGATGAGAAGGGGAAAATGAAAGAAGTCATGGGATGGAGTTTTTTATTGGAAGAACAGCAAAAATGGATGTCACTAGGTCACAGAAGTGAGTGGATGAGGTGAAAGACTAGAAAGGTAGGAGGACAGGTTTTGAAGAGCTTTGAACACCAAACAAGGTATTTTATATTTGATTCTAGAGGTGATAGGAAGCCCCTGGCATGTATTGAATAGGTGGGGTGATAATGGTCAGATCTGTGCTTTAGGAAAGTCATTTTGATAGCTGAATGGAGAGAGAGTTGAGATGGAGAGATCAGCCATGTGAAAAAGATAATGGGGGCACCAGGGATGTTACAATAAATCTAAATAGTTGTGGGTACACACACTGGGTTGTAGGAGAGACTGGACCAGGATAGGGAGACCAGAGTTCACTGGATTAACATAGAAATGGCAGTTGGCCTCAATTGTCACCCCGGTCACCCTAGGCCTGGGTTTATGGAATCAACAGGCAAGGTAAAGGTTTTAGCAGTTTTAGTTATGTTCAACTAAAAGGTGGGAAAGGGATTTCTATACTTAAAACTTAAAGGGCAAAACCACAGGGCAAGGGGAGTACTTCTCTACTCTAATCTTAGTGATCTAAGCAGGCAGGGCCAAAGGAGTAGTAATGGAGTCTCTGGGAGGCTGCATCAAACCTGGTTCCTGCCAGGCTTGACCAGCATAGCTAAGGACTGAGGGTGGCTTTGGGGTTTCTCACGGTAATCCACAGATGATCTCAGGATGCCAAATGCCAAGATAGTCCAAGGTACCAAGTAGAGAAGGTGTGCTTGAGATGCTGTCCACCAGATCCCAAACTCCTCCTCCCTTGGTGATGCTCTGTAGTTCTTGTCCCCTTGCTAGATGCCACCACCACACAGGATCCCAGGGAAAACAGGTTGCAGGGTGTCCTTAACTCAGAGATCTCCCAGGGCTAACAACAGTTTGTGCCAATCACTAATAGAGTCTCTCTCAGGGCACAAGCCACTACTTCCTGCTCCTTCATTCCATCTTGGAATGCTCCAGCCTTCCTGCTAGGTTCAACCTTAATACTTAATTACTAACTATTCTTCCTCACAACAGTTAGTAGGCTTTTGAGGTGATGAAGGCCTGCATTGCGGGGATGAACTTGTATCATGGGCCAGAAAGAGACTTATAAGAGAATTGTTTTGAAGGTAGAATAACCTGACTTGACAACAGATTGTATATGGGGGCAGAAAGAGAGTGAGGAGACAAAGGTGATACCTTATTTGGGAGTCTATGAAGAATTGAGAATTTGTGGGGTTAGGAGAAAAGATAATGAGTTAAGTTTATGAAAATTTGAGACAAGTTCAGGAGAGATGGGAGGGCTGGATAAATAGATTTGAGAATTATCTATGTAGAGATGTTAGTTGAATTCATGGGAGCAGATGAGATCACAAAGCATAGTATAAAGGGAGAAGAGGAAAGGGCCCAGAAATAGCTTTGAGAAATATTAGGGGCTAGTCATTTGTGACCTGGTTGAAGATTCAGTAAAGGAGACTGAGGAATGGTTTGATAGGAAAGAGAAAAATCATAATAAAGTAGTGTCCCTGAATCTTAGAAAGAAGAGTTATCAAGAAGAGGGTGATTGACAGCAGACATGGAATGCCCAAAATAAGAGAGAAAGTGAGATTGAAAGAGTGTGGTCAAAAGTGAGGCTGAAAGAGTGTGGTCATCTGCTGGGGCATACAGAACAGAATGTGGTCACTTCTGCATGTAAAGAGGTTTGCCTTCACAAAAAGAAGACTGACCATCTGTTCATATGAGACAGGCCCAAGGGGAGGAGATAGGGGCAGAAGGCATTTATGTGATGTGAGAAAATATATGCTCTGTACCACACCCAAGGATTTCTTACCATCGCAAAGGAGTACAGTGGTAGTGTCTTTTCATATTTTTTTGGTGGGGACTGTCTTGGTTCTTTTTAATTTTGTAACATTCTTTTTTAATAGTTTTGTGGTTCTTTATATTTATATTGTATCATTCTATGTATGCTTTTCTTAGCTCTACTTACTTTAACTTTGCATCAGATTGAATAAACGTTTCCATTTTCTCTGTATTTGCTATATTCCTCATTTCTTATGGTATGGTAATATTCATATACCACAATTTGCTTAGCCATTCCCCAATATAGTGGACATTTACTTGTTTCTGATTCTTAGCTTCCACGAATATGCTGCTGCAAATATTTTGGTATATATGAGAACTTTTTTCTCATTGGTCTCCTTAGCAATACTTCTTCTTTAATGTTATTTCCATTTATAAAATATTTGATGTTGAACCATTTGACAGTGCTAAGGACTTCAGTGGCAAGAACTTTCTTTTTTTCTGGTTGTCAGTAGCTGTAGCTATAATATCTGCAGGAGCAATTGTCAGATTACATTTCTACAGGGGATGGTTGCCCAGGATGATGCATATGGGCAGGGTCTGAAAACATTGTGGGTTCAGCATCCATTGGAGTCTGATGGGAGATAGTAGGCAAATAGTAATGATGGCTTGACTTGCCTGGAATGAGCTGACTCTTGTTTTTCACTGAGGGTGCCAGTTAGACTGGCTTGATTTCCCCTGTGGGGGTAGTTGATAAGGATGTCTGGCCTCTTCACCATAGGAGTTAATTACATGGGCGATGGCTACAAGGAATGGGCTAGAAACAGGACCATTTGTCTGTGGGTACTGCTTCTTCCAGGGCTCCTGAATTTATCAGCCTGTTAGCAGCTGACCAGGAAGTTGTGGCCCCTTTTTGTTCTTGTAAATATTTTTTTAGTTGTCTGTATATCTTAGATACTTAAATCATATCTGAAAAATTTGATAGAAAGATTTTTACCCATTTAACTTTCTCTACTTACCAAATTTTGTTTGTGCAAAAGCTTTTACTTTTGTGTAATCAGTTATTTACTTTGTTTTTTTTTTTTGTATTGACCTTTGTCCATGTTTATCAATACATTTCTACCCATAGCTGTGAAAGGTATTTAATATACTTTTTCTAATTTTTTTATAGTATGATTTTTAATGTTAAGGCCATGGATCCAATTTGAATTCATGGTGGAATATGGTATACATGTTGGCATAAGCCTAATTTCTGCCAGACTTTTTTCTAGTTTTGCCAGCAATTTTTGTGAAATAGGGAATTCTTTCCCAAGTAATTTGTGTTTTCTGATTATCAAAACTGGCAAATTATTTTCTATAGCAGACCATATATTTAGTCACAAAATTAATTGACAGCTATTTATGATGTAAGATCCTATAGTCTTTATATTTTGTTGATTATGAAAATAAAGATTTGACTCAGTAGAATAAAACATGTTAATGACTCCACTCCAACAAATTTTCTAAAAGATTTATATTTAGATAAATGTAAGATCTCTTGCTTATGTAAAATCCCTTATCATGATTGTATTTACGTCAAATGTCATCAAACAAGGAGATATATAATTATATAAGATGTTGACTGCTGTTATCAAGGATGCCCATTATAGAATCCAAATGAAAGAGATATATTCTATAGATAGAGAAATCCCATAGATTTTATGGTTGTATAGTGATAATTGCTATAGAACTCCGGAATGCTATAAGGCCTATTCATGACCCTTAAAATTGTAGATTGTATGGTGATAATTGCTATAGAATTGTATAGGGTTAATTGTATTTTGTAGATTGTATAGTGATAATTGCTATAGAACTCCAGAATGCTATAAGGCCTATTCTTGACCCTTAAAAAATACTGACTTAAAATCCTTATAAGAGAAACTAAATTGGCTTAGAAAACTTATTCAAACTGTGACATCTGTTTGGGCAACCTTCTGAGTTACGTCATCATTATATATTACTTGGTCAGTCATTGCAGATGGATTGTTAATTGGGTTCATAATTAAATAGAAGAAGCATAGTGGGCTAAATTGTTTTTAAGAAATTACAAAACACATAGCAATTTCAAGGACCCCAAGTTCTCATCAAATACAAAGATTGTCTGTTAAACAATATCCTCCTACAATGCTCTATGGCCATGAATCATAGAAACAGTACGGTTTCTGTGGAATTAAAATTCCATGTGACTCAAAGGTCATTAGAGAGCTATATGGTGAGTGCAAATTAACTGCACATATTACAAATGATTTTATATTCTAGAAATGGTCTAAAAGATACGAGAAATATTTGATCTGAAAAGAGTTAAGCCTGTTATGGAATCAGAGTGAGGGATAACAATTAGAACTTTTCAAGTGCACTTCTGGTACCCACAACATCTTAAATGCCAGAGGACAACATTCAGAATATCAGGAAGATCCTTTTTGAAGGATTTATAGGAATCCTTTATAAGAATTTATGGGAAGATAGGGAAGTTCTACATATTGAGGCATTTTCAGTTTGTGATTTGTATAGTTAGAAGGGGAACCTATATTAATAATATGAATCCATTGAAATATGTTCTATGGGAGGAAGAACATGCAATATATTTCAGAAATTTTTCTAAAACAGTTTAAAAAATCTTTAAGCTTTGACACTAGTTTTCTGAATAATATACTTACTTAGATTTCTTATTTTTTTCATACTGCTTAGCAAACATTATTTTTTGTTGACAACTTTTGAATTTAAATGATTAAGGAATACATCACATGTCTTCTTTTTCTTTTTCAGTTATCTGATTGGATCAAGATTGGAGACCTAACTTATAAAAATTGTGATCTTTTTCTAAACCTTCAATCAAAAGGCTTAAAAGGAGGAGGTATATAGTTGATGCCAAGATGGGTATAAAGTTTGTATTGTTGCAAAATGACTTCATGTTTTAGATAGAGAACAGGTGAATATTATGAAATGAGAATAGTTTGAGAGAACATCAGGAAAAATCAGTGAACAAGAGTGAATGAGTTCATTTAAAGTAATCAATTAGAGGGGGGCAGCTGACTGCTTAGTAGATTGAGAGCCAGGCCTAGAGAAGGGAGGTCTTAGGTTCAAATCTGACTTAAGGCACTTCTTAGCTGTGTGACCCTGGGCCAGTCACTTAACCCCCATTGCTTAACCCTTACCACTCTTCTGCATTGGAACCAATACACTGTACTGCTTCTAAGATGGAAGGTAAGGGTTTTAAAAAAATAAAGTAATCAGATAGATAAAGAGTAATGAGATTCCCCTCAAATAATAATGGGCAGAAAGATTTGAGAGATCAGTGGATTTCTCTAATAATCATTGTAAAATAATAAATATTTAGAAAATTAGCAATATGGTTTTCTTTTTTAAGAATTATCTTTTCTTGTTTTGTTTTCAAATATCCTGTGCAGATCAGAAGATGTTCTTCTCTTAAGCCAAATGCTTAATTGAATCTCTCCATTAGGCAAATCTAGAAAGTTTTTGATTGAGCAGGTAGGAAGATAGGTGTGGTACCCTTCATAGTGAGACAACAAATGGAATTAGAATAGATAATTAATTTAAATAGATGAACTAGAGCTATGAATAAAAGAGAACTAATTTACCTGGCTTATTATTTAGAAGCAATTGTTAAGTAATGAATATTTTCAAAAGAAACTCATTTTTTAATTTTCAAACTAAATACTTTTATGTTCTTGAATGAAATCAGGGAATGTTCTTTAAAAGTTATAATAAATTTATTTTATGAAACCTTTTAAGTTTCAATTATTTTATGGAATTTAATTTTTGCAAAAAAGGAATTGATATAATTTAGCTATTTAACAATGAATACTTTTAAAGATTTAGATTGTGTAGATGCATCAAATTTTGGAACAAAGGTACATTAAAGGAAATAAGTGGATAAGTATCAAGATGGCAAAAAAAAGTAACAATAGCTTTTGTTTTGTGTTTTTAGGCCGATTTGGTCAAACAACTCCACCTCTTGTTGATTTTCTTAAGGACATTTTAAGAAGGTATCCAGAAGGAGGACAGATTCTTAAGGTATAAAGAACACTACTAGTTTTATGTTAGATAAGGTAGGCTAATGCGAGTATTTCAATCATTCATTTAACTTCATATATCATTGCTGAAACAGATCCAGAAATCATTTAGTCCAGTGTATACCTGAACGACATTTCTTCTAAGATGTCCTTGCCAAGTGAACTTGAAAGTCACAAGTTACAGGGAAATTGAGCCTCCTTACGCAGCACTTTGTTTAGTAGCACTGAAATTAAATATTCTTCTTTGTAACCTATGTTTCTTAGTTCTGACTCTTTTGGATTACATAGAACAAGTCTAATTCCTGTTCTGTTCTCTAGTACCTTAGACTAATTCTGGCATGGTATCCAGTTTTCTCACTATTTTGGTGGATTTCTGGACTAGCTTCAGTTTGTCAATGTCCTTCATAAAAAGTCTTTTACAGAATTGAGTGCAGTATTTTTTTTTTTTCTTCAAATTACTTAGGATAGCCTAGATGTTTCTTAACATCTCCTTACTTGTCTAGAGTTTATAAGATGGTAGAACTACAGATCTAGAGTTGGAAGTCATCTCAGAAGGGTTAACCAAGCTAAGGTTATGATAGATGGCACTTAAACTCAGTACTATAGAACAGAACAATGCCTAAAATAGATGATCAATAATTAATTGTATGTTGGCATTGAAAATGCAGTAAGTTGCAAGATGGGCATCAAATTTCTATTTGTGAAATAAAGCTATTTTGGGGTATATTTTTATGGTTAGGAATTAATTCAGAATGCAGAAGATGCTGGTGCCACAGAAGTTAAATTTTTATATGATGAGACTCAATATGGAAAAGAAACTCTTTGGTCAAAAGATATGGAGCAGTATCAGGGTAAGTATAGTCAGTGAGGAACAAATTTTGTTCTTTTATAATTAACACGTTTTATTTCATTTCTCCACTCATTCAGCAATGTCTAATAACTATAATTAGTATGCCAACTGTTAAAAAGATGGCTTAACTAGATGTTAAAAATGAAAAGCCTCGAAGTTCAGATTCATATAGTCATCTCATAAACATTTCTTATTCTCAACAAGACAAAAGAATGTGATAATTTCTTTCTCCCCAAGTTCATACATATATTTCTGGCTCTCTTTTATGGTTTTTCTTCTATTATATTTAATATTCTTTCATTGGGGCTATAGGTAGGGAAGGTAATAAGAATACAAAAGTGAAAAAACCCTCCAGATTAATGAAAATCCTCCTTTCCAAATATTATAATTAAAGTCCTTAGATCATCAAGTATTTAAGTGCCCCCAAAAAGCAATTTTTAAAAGATAAAGTCAACTTTGAGTATAGCTCTAAAGTCATTGGAATGATTTTTAAATAATTCTGCTTGCTTCAGGGAAATTTTTCAGGGAATAAAGAAGGAATCAGTTCAAATCTTTGTGGACAGCTATTTTAAGACGTATGAACCATCCTCAAGATTAAAAAAAAGTTTTTCTAAATGCCTATGAAGTCATACAAAATTATTACTAAATGTTAAATGTTTATTACAGTTATGTTAAATTCATAGCATGACAGATGTATGTTTGGTGTTATACAGACATTTTATAGTTACATTAAGGTCCCTGGAATAATCAGTGTACATCTAGCTAGGTAGTACAGTATGTAGAGTGCTGGGCTTAGAATTAGGAAGATCTGAATTTAACTCCTGCCTCATATATAAGTCCTGCCTCAGATACTACCTGTGTGGCTTTGGGCAAGTCATTTAACCTTTCTCAGATCTGTTTCCTTATCTGTAAAATTTGATGCATAGGAGAAGTATTGGATTCAGTGGACATTATGGTTCCTTTCAGAATCTGTGGTCCTATATGATTCTCTGTAACCCTTTTTTGCTATTTTATAGCCTTGAAATATAACTCTGCTACTTTAAATTCATATAATTTGAGAGTAGGTATAGTACAATTGGCTTTAGAATCAGAGTAACTTGGGTTTAAGTCCTACCTCAGATAGGATAGCCCCAGTTTCATCTATTGTTTTTCTTAACTCAAATTCTTTTTTTTAATGAGGTGAATTGAGCTTTATTAAAGAAGACATAATATATATTTAAAAATTTTTCATTTTGAATATTTTCCTATAGTTACATGTTTCATGTTCTTTCCCTCTCCCCCAAGTCCCCCTAACTCCCCTTAGCCGATGCACAATTCCACTGGGTTTTACATGTTATCATTGATTAAGATCTATTCCATATTATTGATAGTTGGACTAGAGTTATCGTTTAGTGTCTACATCCCCAATACTATTCCCATCAGCCCATTTGTTCAAGCAATTGTTTTTCTTCTCTCTTTCCCCTCCTACAGTTCTTCCTCTAGGGACTAGTTTTCCTTCTCAAAAGTCCCTCAGCTTTGCTCTGGATTCTTACATTGCTGCTAGTAGAGGAGTCAGTTATGTTCAATTGTACCACAGTGTATCAGTCTCTGTGTACAATGTTCTCCTGGATCTGCTCCTTTCACTCTGCATCAATTCCTGGAGGTCATTCCAGTTCACATGGAATTCCTCAGTTCTTTATTCCTTTGAGCACAATAATATTCCATCACCAACAGATACCACAATTTGTTCAGCCATTCTCTGATCGAAGGACATTCTCTCATTTTCCAATTTTTTGCCACCACAAAGAGCGGGGCTATAAATATTTTTGTACAGGTCTTTTCCCTTATTATCTCTTTGGGGTATAAACCAAGCAGTGCTATGCTGAATCAAAAAGCAGATAGTCTTTTAAAGAAAGCCCTTTGAGCATAGTTCCAAATTGCCAGCCAGAATGGTTGGATCAATTCACAACTCCACCAGCAATGCATTAATGTCCCAATTTTGCCACATCCCCTGCTATCATGTTAGCTAATCTGCAAGGTGTGAGGTGATACCTCAGAGTTGTTTTGATTTGCCTTTCTCTAATGATTAGAAATTTAGAACACTTTCTCATATGCTTATTGATAGTTTTGATTTTTTATCTGAAAATTGCCTTTTCATGTCCCTTGCCCATTTATCAATTGGAGAATGGCTTGATTTTTTGTATAATTGATTTAGCTCCTTGAATATTTGAGTAATTAGCCCTTTGCCTGAGTTTTTTGTTATAAAGATTTTTTCCATGTTGTTTCCCTTCTAATTTTGGTAGCATTGGTTTTGTCTGTACAAAGACTTTTTAGTTTAATGTAGTCAAAATTATTTATTTTACATTTTGTAATTTTTTCTAACTCTTGCTTGGTTTTAAAATTTTTCCTTTCCCAGAGATCTGACAAGTAAACTATTCTGTGCTTACCTAATTTACTTATAGTTTCCTTCTTTATATTCAAGTCATTCACCCATTCTGAGTTTATTTTGGAATAGGGTGTGAGATATTGATCTAGACCCCATCTCTCCCATATTGTTTTCCAATTTTCCCAGAAGTTTTTGTCAAGTAGAGGGTTTTTGTCCCAAAAGCTGGGTTCTTTGGGTTTATCATAGACTGTCTTGCTGAGTTCGCTTACCCATTGTCTATTCCACTGATCCTCCCTTCTGTCTTTTAGCCAGCACCATATCGTTTTAATAACCACTGCTTTATAATACAGTTTAAGATCTGGTACTGCTAGGCCACCTTCCTTCATGTTTTTTTTTTTTTTTTCATTATTTCCCTTGATATTCTTGGTCTTTTGTTCTTCCAAATGAACTTAACTCAAGTTCTTCCAGGGGTTTGTAGTGGGGCCTGATATCCTTTTAGACTTTCCTTTGAGGTTCCACATGTTAACTTTTTGGCATTGTTTTCCTCTTCTGAGTTTGTATCTTGATTTTCCCTGTCACCAAAGTAACTTTCTGTGGTCATGGTTTGTTATTTTTTTTTTTTGCTCATTTTTCTAGTTATTTTTTCCCTTGTTAACTGTTTGTTAAGGTTCTTATCTGTTTCTAGAGTAGAGAGAACACTGCCTCAAGCTTGCAGAGCACTATTCTGTGGTACTTAAGCCTTGCAGCCTTTGTTTGCCAGGGTATGTTTGTCAAGGGGGTGGCCCTGCTGGTTTTCTCTGGGGAGACTTGCAGCAATTTTGTCCAGCTAGATTGAGCACCCTGTGTTACCTCTTCTCTTCTTTTGTGGGCTGGACTGGTCCCTTCTGTACTGCTTCCCTGCCCATGCCAAGTGGTCTGGATAGGTTCCCTGCTCTGGGCTTTGCTGCCTCAGGCACAATGCTTTCTGCTACTCCTATGGAGTGTCTTAGGCTGGGCCAATCCCCTGTTCATTCTCTTATGTTAAAAGGGAGGGAGACCCCTGATTTCTAATAATCAGGTGATCAGGATTTTGCTTCCATCTGATCTGTCAGGGTATCTCCTTCTTGGACAGAGAGCCAAGATGTCTACGATCCCTATCCTGGGCCAGTACAATTCTGCTGAGAAGGTAAATACAGCCACTGAGTCGGGGATAAAGGAACACCTTAGGAGAATGGTGGAAACGTTTGGCTAGGGTTTTGGCTTAACCTAGCCTCTTCTAAATTTCTGAATCAGAAAGCTGACCTGGAAGAGAGATCAAGATGGTTGACTGGGAGATTTTGCTTTACCCAGTCTAGTAAAATCTCTCTCCAGTATAAACCCCTACTCAACAGTCTTCTTCTTCCCTATAAAGTAAATCTGACTGCTTTCCTGTATGTTGTCATTTATTAAATGAAGGATAACAAGGGTGAGGTCAGGGAAAGAGGGTTATTAGGGTTCCTAATGACACTGATCAATGGTGAGGCCTGCAGCCCCGGCTAAAGCTGACTGGTCTGGAAATCCCTCTCTGTCTGATGTTCTTTTCCTGGGTTAACTAATCCTAGGCTAATTCCCAAAAGAGTAAGTCTCTAGTCCAGTGATGGGCAAACTTCCCCGTGAGCCAGATCCAGGCCATAGTTTGCCCATCACTGCCTTAAGCAATTCCCTAATCACTATATCTGGATGTGGGGGCCTACTGTTTAGGGAATTGCTTAAGGCAGTGATAGGCAAACTATGGCCTGGATCTGGCCTGCAGGGGAATAGTTTGCCCATCACTGCTCTAGTTAATAGCTGACATAGGTGAGAGATCTGTCTTCAGGACAGATCCAGCCTACCCTTAGGGTAAACCCTTCAGGTGAACTGACAGTTCTTCTTTATTCATGAACAGGAGCAATGGCAGGGATTCAATAGTTGTCAGGGCAAGGTAGGAATCTCTCAGGAATGGGATTGATTTCCTATCTTGGAGCTGGATTAGGAACTGCTCTTTCACACCAAGTCCCAGAGCACTCTTCCTCCTCCTCCTCAGAGTTCTTGTTCTCCCAGAAGCTCCTCCTCTCAGGGTTCCAACTGTCTCTTGTTCTCTCTTCTCTGTTTCACACATTCCATTCCATGCTCTTGCAAAATTCCCTTCCCTTACTTAAGGTTGAATTTATCTTCTCTCCTTGCCACCCCACACCATTGACTGTGGTTATATGAACAGTATATTTATTATTCAGTAAAGTAGAAAATTGCCTAAATTACTATTGGCATCAATTGAACACTTTTTTTTTTCATTATGAATTAATTTTTAAAAAAAATTTAGTTCCTGAAGAATCATATGCCTACAGTAATTAAGTTTCTGTTAAAAATATTAGCTATTTAACTCAGATTTCTAATTGAGAATCCTGTATGGGATATTAGAGCAGTGTAGTTGTGTGTGTTTTTTATTAAAGGTACTGTTGAGTGATGTATCATGGTGTAATAGAGCAGAGTTTGTTTTAGTTCATGCTGAACTCAACATATTGTGTGGTTTTGGAAAAGTCATCCCAACTGAGGAGACTCAGTTCCTAGTTCTGAAATGGTTAGATTGCTTCAACATAACCTCTATGGTTTCTTTCAGCCAGATGGCTTTTTAAAATTTATTTTTTATTTAAAATTTGTTTTAATTTTTTTATTGATTAATTAAGAAAAATTTTCCATGGTTAGTTACATGATTCATGTTCTTTCCCTCCTCTCCTCCTACCCCCTTCCCATAGCCAATGCGCAATTCCACTGGGTTTTACATGTGTCACTGATCAAGACTTATTTCCATATTATTGATAATTGCACTAGGGTGATTGTTTAGAGTCTACATCCCCAATCATATCCCCATTGACCTATGCGATCAAGTAGTTGTTTTGCTTCTGTATTTCTGCTCCCACAGTTCTTTCTCTGGATGTGGGTAGCATTCTTTCTCATAAGTCCCTCAGAAATATCTTGGATCATTGCATTGCTGCTAGTAGAGAAGTCCATTATGTTAGATTGTGCCACAGTGTATCCCTCTCTATGTACAATGTTTTCCTGGTTCTGCTCCTTTTACTCTGCATCAATTCCTGGAGATCTTTCCAGTTCACATGTAATTCCTCCAGTTCATTATTCCTTTGAGCACAATAGTATTCCATCACCAGCAGATACCACAATTTGTTTAGCCATTCCCCAGGTGAAGGACATTCCCTCATTTTCCAATTTTTTGCCACCACAAAGAGCACGGCTATAAATATTTTTGTATAAGTCTTTTTCCTTATTATTTCTTTGGGGTATAAACCCAGCAGTAGTATGGCTGGATCAAAGGGTAGTCAGCCAGAGTTTTTGTTATTGTATCCTTGATGTATCTAGAAACATATTGGTATTTTCTTTTTCTCCCTAGCTTATGAATTTTTAAAAGGCTATTAAAATTTTTTACAGAAGAAAATTACTACCTTTTTCTCAAAAATATAATTTTTGTGTACCTTCTCTAAGAAGGAAAAAATAAAATATTTCATGGACTTTGAACTCAAGAGGCATGACTATAAAATTATAAAACTTTAAAAAAACAAATGTACTGAGATTTGTCAGTTAAAATGAGTATTGTTTGGCTCTTTCAAAGTTGTCACCTTTGCCATATAGTTATTTTAATGATACTTCTGTTGCTCAGAAATATTTTTGGAATTTCTCTTTTGCAATTGCCTTTGGAACCAGTTTGTGAACTGTGATAAGAGTAATATCTGCTATTTTAGGCTGGGTTAGTTTTTCCCTAAAACACATTGAAACTGTCATTGAGACTTAATTGGCTCAGAAGAATAAGGCTTAGGCTGTTGATTTGGCTTTTTGGTGGCCTACATGCAAAACAACAACAAAAATTGTACAAGGATTCAGCTGTATCTCTCTCAGGTTTCTGACTGGTAAACTAACAGTATCAACACAGAAGAAAGGGAATTATGCCCAACTGAATCAGTGCCATATCCTTGTTAAATATCTTTGCATTGCTTTGGCTAAGTAAATCTACTTTTGCTAACCAATAGGTTCTCTATGAGTGTCTCATTTCATTCCAATTTTTAACTGGTACAACTAGACCAGCCTGATTCATCCTAATCTGCAATATGTCAAACAAGAAAATTCCTTAAGATCCAGCTGATTTTTTTTACCTAAAATTAAGTATTACTCTGATTTGTACTTTAAAAATAAAAATTTGCTCTCAAATACAAAGATTTGCCAATGAGGATATTAAAAAAATGTGGAAAAGTGAAGGCAGTTTTAAAGAAGTTCTAATTTATCTGACAGACATTAGGTCCTTACTCTGTATAAGGAATGAACTGTTAGGTATTCAAATACATAGATGCAAAACAAAGCAGTTCTTGCTTTTCAAGGAGCTTATAATGTAATAGGATAGAACACAGGAATTTATGAAATAGAATGTGATAAGGACAAAGAATAGGTTCCAGAAGTAGAGGAAATAATCCAAAAAGTTTTGAGCATTCAAAAGATTATGGAATGTTAAAGCTTTTAAAGCTTTCTAAGGTGATAGTTTTGAATGAAATTGCCTTCATTTTTGATGTATAAATTGTATTATGTTTTTTAAAACAATCCTGTTATTTTATTATTATATGTGTTATAAAATCAGGGTAAATCAGAGATAATTGTGCACAATGTAAAAAAGTTCTTGTATAGGATTCATTTTCGGCTCTCTTCAAGTAGTGTGCTCCTTTAATGAATTTAAAATAACCAATTTGTTATTTTTTTGAAACCCTTACCTTCTACTGAGTATCAGTTCCAAGGCAGAAGAGTGGTATAGCCTAGGCAATGGGGGCTAAGTGACTTGCCCAGAGTCCCATAGTCAGGAAATGTCTGATGTCAGATTTGAACCCAGGACCTCCTGTCTCCAGGTCTGGCACTCTCCATAAAATAATCAATTTACAAAAAAACTATTTATCATTTTAGGAAGATAATTAGTACATAAATCAAGGTATGCTTATAATTAATTTTTAATTATTCGATTTCTTGATATCTCATCTAAATACTTTTTCCTTTCATTCTTTTCTCAACTTCTGTTACTTGCTATCTTTCTGTGATCTAAATGACATTTTAAAATTTTGTCAGAAAAGCAAAGTTTTAATGAAACCTCTGTTATATTACCTCCCCATAAGGACAGTTGCAGACAGATAAGAACCTCAATTTCTTTCAGGCTACTAGAACCAAATAGTTTGAATTTTATTCTCTTTGAATATTTTCTTTATTTGTTTCTTTGGTTTATAGGGTCTGCACTTTATGTGTACAACAATGCAGTTTTTACTCCTGAGGATTGGCATGGAATTCAAGAAATAGCAAGGAGCAGGAAAAAAGATGATCCACTAAAAGTTGGAAGATTTGGAATAGGGTTTAATTCAGTCTATCATATAACAGGTATGGTTTTGACTTCATGAATCTCTTACTGAAAATTGTTTTAGCTTAAATGGAAAATTTTATATTCTGACTTTACAGTTCAGCTCAGACCACAATAATCACCTTTGAGTACAATAAAATGCTATCTTCCATTTGATTCTTGCTGAATTTCATGAAGTTGGTAAAGCTTTTGGCTCATAGCTCTTAATTAGGTTTAAGGTTGGGGTGGAGCGTGGTGGGTAGCTTTTGTGTAATGCAGAGGTGTCAGATTTGGTCACATAGAACCAGGTTAAAATGTAATTGGAAAATCTTTAACAAAATTAATAAAAATATAATGCAACATGAATAATGTGAATTCTTTCTAAGTTGATATGTAGCTTACAGAGATCCCTTTCTAATTGAGATCGACACCACTAATATAACACATCAATATTGAATATATATGCTAATTTTTTAATATTGTAATTTTTCTGACCAAGTATAAGTATGTATAAAAATCTTAGAAAGAATAATTTAAACCTATTTTGAATCAAATAAAAGATCATTGTGGGTAGGTTCCAGAGAATGTAGATTTGTAAGACTTACATTGGAAAAGAAGGCAAAGAGATCCATATAAGGAAGGGAGATGAATATTGTCATGGAAAGAGAGTTAAGGAAAGGATCAGTTGATCAGAAGATTCTGAAAGGCGGACTAAGGAATATGGAATTGTATTAGTAAGAAGTAGAAAGCCATTGTTTATTCATTTCCATATATAAAAATATAGTAGATATTATCTCAATATAGATAAACTTTTTAACACACATCTTGGGTATTACACCTCCAAGTGGTTGACCTGTGTGCTTGAGGAAAGCTTTGAGCATGTTTAAGAAGTTTGATACATTTGGGAAATGACTTTATATTGCTTCCATTTTATCAAAGTTTTAATCTTTTTATTTATTTATTATTATAAATAGTGACTGTCAGTGTCTTAGATTTTCAAGTATTAGACCTTATTTGAAATAGTCTATAATATTGGCCCTAGAAATTATTAAAATGCTGGAAATCAGTGGGGGAAAGGGAGAGGGAAGGAAAAAGAAAGGGAGGAGAATGCTAATTCTGAGATTTTTTTATAATTGTTGCTTTCTTATAATTAATTAGATGTTGATTTTAGTCACTATACATACTAATTTCAGAATTACTCACTTTGTTTTGTATTTCTCTCTCTAGATGTTCCTTGTATCTTTAGTGGTGACCAGATTGGAATGTTAGATCCTCATCAAACCCTTTTTGGCCCTCATGAATCAGGACAGTGTTGGAATCTGAAAGATGACAGTAAAGATATTAGTGAATATTCAGACCAATTTGCACCATTCATTGGTGTTTTTGGGAGCACCAAGGAAACTTTCCTAAATGGCCACTTTCCTGGAACTTTTTTTCGTTTTCCTCTTCGCCTACAGCCTTCACAACTAAGTAGTAATCTGTATAATAAGCAGAAGGTTCTTGAGTTGTTTGACTCCTTCAGGGCAGATGCAGATACAGTGCTTCTCTTTCTGAAAAGTGTGCAGGATGTCTCTTTACATGTTCGAGAAGCTGATGGAACAGAGAAACTGATATTTAGAGTAACTGCTAGTGAGAATAAAGCCCTGAAACATGAGAGACCCAATTCCATCAAAATATTAGGGAATGCTATAAGTAATTATTGTAAAAAAGTTCCAAGTAACAGCATTACATGTGTGACATATCATATAAACATAGTTTTAGAAGACGAGAGCACTAAGGATGCACAAAAAACATCCTGGCTGGTGTGTAACAGTGTGGGTGGTCGAGGAATTTGTAGTGAACTTGACTGTTTGGCTGATGACCTAAAATTTGTCCCAACCATTGGCCTAGCTATGTCTTTATCAAGCAGTGAAGAAGAAGCAGGAGCCATTTCTGATTTCTCAGGAAAAGCATTTTGTTTTCTTCCTTTACCTCCTGGTGAAGAAAGTAAAACAGGTCTCCCAGTTCATATTAGTGGGTTCTTTGGTCTCACTGACAACCGTAGAAGTATCAAGTGGAGGGAATTGGATCAGTGGCGAGATCCAGCAGCTTTATGGAATGAACTTCTTATTATGAATGTTGTCCCCAAAGCATATGCCACTCTGGTCTTAGATTCTGTAAAACGGATGGAGACTGAAAAAAACTCAGATTTCCCCTTATCTGTTGAGATTATCTATAAGCTTTGGCCTGAAATGAGCAAAGTTAAAGTACACTGGCAACCAATTATAGAACCTCTCTTTAAAGAGCTGTTTCAGAATGCAGTTATTTATTCAGTCAGTAATCACTGGATAAAATTGGAGCAGGCATTTTTCTCAGAACTAGAGGAAAGCTTGGAATATACAAAATCAGTGCTCAACTACCTCCAGAGCTCAGGGAAACAGATTGTCAAGGTACCAGCAAATATTTCTAATGCAGTTCAACTTACAGCTTCTAGTGCTAAACTTGTGAAGAAAGTGACTCCTGCTTTAGTGCGGCAGGTATTGAAGAAATATGGACACTCGGGCAGTGCTGCTGAAAAGCTGCACCTCTTAGAATTTGTGCTCTCAGATGCAGCTTATCATGAATTGCTTGGATTGGAGCTTTTACCTTTACAAAATGGAAATTTTATTCCCTTTTCTTCATCTGTATCAGATCAGGATGTAATTTATATTACCTCAGAAGATTATCCAAGGTAAAATTTATATTATTACAGTAGTTTTATCTTCAGTTTTCCTTGCTGACCTCATCTTTTTTTCTTAGCAATAATTTGTAGAAAAAATATATAAAAATAAAGAAACTCATACTTCTTTGTTTTGAAATTACAAAGGATAGCAATTCTGTTAAGGGAAGCCTTTTAAGCTTTTAATACAGAAGGGCTGAGCTAGAATTATTTATATGAAGTTTTACCATAACCTAGAGTTTTGATAATTTGAATTTATTTTTTTTAGAAAATTTTTATTTTTATTTTTTAATTATTTTTAAAAATAATTTTTATTTTTTAGAAAGGTTATCATGGTTACATGATTCATATTCTTACTTTCTCCTTCATCCCCCCTACCTCCTCCCCACTATAGCCAATGCTCATTTCCACTGGTTTTAACATGTTTCATCCGGCAAGACCTATTTCCAATTTGTTTATAGTTGCACTGGTGTGGTAGTTTCGAGTCTATATCCCCAGTCATGTCTGCTTCAACCCATGTGTTCAAGCAATTGCTTTTCTTCTGTGTTTCCACTCCTGTAGTCCTTCCTCTGAATGTGGGTAGTGTTCTTTTTCATAAATCCCTCAGAATTGCATTGCTGCTAGTACGGAAGTCCATTACATTCTATTTTACCACAGTGTATTGGTCTCTGTGTACAATGTTCTTCTGGCTCTGTTCCTTTCACTCTGCATCAATTCCTCGAGGTCTTTCCAGTTCACATGGAATTCCTCCTGTTTATTATTCCTTTGAGCACAATAGTATTCCATCACCAGGATAATTTGAATTTAAATTGACAAAATTTTGGTCATTCAAATAGAAAAATGTTAATAATCTTGTTTCAAGGGGATTGAAATGTTTTTTAACTTAGACATAGTTCATACTATTTATACATTTTAAAGTAGAAACAACTTTTTTTAACCAATGTGATTTAATGATTACATAATTTTTCTTTACAAATTACAAATTTTTCTAAAATACTTGGTAGCTATGAACTTTTCCTTTTTTAACTTGCATTAAATTGGATTTATTTGTCTTGTGGACTTCAAGAAATTATAATAATTTACTTTTTTTTCCCTTTTGGCTTATTTTAGGTCTCTTTTCCCAGGTCTTGAAGGAAGAGTTATTTTAGATGACTTGAAACCCCAAATTCTAGCTTCTTTAAAGGAAGCTTCTCAAACCCGAGGTATGCTAGTATTCTGCTCTTTAGTTGAAACTTGATTGAGATAGAATATAAATAATGTTTCTGTTTTCCACAATTCGTATTTTAAGAGAAGTTTGAAGAAGTAGCTAGAGAAACCATAAAATTAAATAATTGGGCAAAGAGTTCTCAGTTATGGAGATTTTTCTTAGATGATTATGTGACTACTAATTCTGAAGTTGAAAATTCTGGTCAGTCTAAGTTTATTTAGATTTTTGCTTATTAACAGTGTAAAACTGTATATTATGCATTTCCTGACACATAATAGTTGCTTAATAAGTGCTTGCTATTCTATCATGTTTAGTATATTGCTACTTAATATTCTACCCCTTAAACATTTGTAATAGTTGGCATAGAAGCTAGGCTAAAGTTTACATTTCTAATATATATGGAAAATTTTGCTAAGTAAATTTATAATAGTAATAGCATTACAAGAGGAAATATTTATTTGCTTATGGGAACACATAGTTTAAAATATTATATTATCTATTAGGAGTTATAGGCTGGCTACTGATGATTAACTATTGATGATATTAGGTCTTTTTCTTGGTCATCATATTTGGACTACATTTTTGTGAAAGGTTTCCTAATTCTGACTTTTCACTAATTTAGACTTTTCCTCTAAAATAGTCTAGGTCATTGAGGTTTTACCATATCTTTTGTGATATGGTAGAAAGATAATTGGATTTTGGGTTAGAACTTGGATTTTTATCCTCTCTGTGCAACCAACCTTGAGCCAAGTAACTTTATTTCCAAGAATATTAGAATTCTCATTTCTGAAATGAGGAGATGGGACTAGATAATCTCTGTGGATACTTCGAAGTACAAATATTTAGATCCTAGGTCTCTCTAAGGCCTTTTTAAACTTTAAATTCTATGATCCTAATCCTTTTATGCATTCTTATTTTTATATTATAATGTAGCATGGTCATTGGTAGGTAAAAGATGGTATTGAGCCTGGCAATTCGTGTCATTTAGCCATTATGACACTTGGGAAACCCCAAGAAAAATTATTTTTAGTGCCTCAAGAGACCTTGATATATTAGAGTTTCTCCCTCAAGAATGACATGATAATCTATGACATTTCTTTGTTCTATAATAATGATGATGATGATGATGATGATGATGAAAATAATTCTCCTAAAATATTTTATATACATTATTTCATTTGCTCCTCATAATAACCATATAATGTACGCAGAATAGTTTATTCTCATTTTCCAAATGGGGGATAAGTCACAAGAAGGGTATAAATTCTGGACTCAGGACAAGAACTATATTATTCTGATTCTTAGTCCAACTTTATATCTATTGTATTACACTTTCTTCCATAGGACTTCTATTTTAATCTATGACTTTAGAATTTTATTTAAATTGGTTAGTTCTCCAGAAATGCAAACACACAAAAAAGCAGTTCTCAGGAGAGTCAGGGAAGGATTATTTTGCAGTTTCCTTATCCTTTGCCCTTAAAGAATATAGTTATTTTTCACAAAGGTGTTAGTAAGGCCACTGCCATCTTTAGAACTCATATGCAGCTTGGTGGCACAATGTATAGAGTCCTGGGCTTGAAGTTAGAACGACCAAAATTCAAATTTGGCCTCAGATAGTTTCTAGCTGTGTGATCCCTGGGTAAGTTAGTTAAACTTGTTCTGCCACAGTTTTCTCAGTTGCAAATTAGGGATAATAATACCTACTTCACAGAATTGTTATGAAAATCAAATGAGACACTAGGTAAAAGTTCTTAGCATAGTGCCTGGCACACAGGTGCCTAATAAATGCTTGTTCTCTTCTTCCTACCTCCTTCTTACAAATCAGGATGGTAATTATGTTATCTAGACAGTTTTAATTTATTAAGCACTTTCTATGCCAGGCTCTATACTAAGCACCAAAGAAAGAACATTAAAAAAAACACCCCAAAACACTCCTTGTTCTCATGAAACTCATAGTCTAATGGATAAGACAGCAAGCAAACAGGTATGTGTAAAGAAGACCTCTAAAGGATGAATTAGAAATGGTTTCAAAGGAAAAGCACTAAGATTAAGGAGGGCCAGAAAAGTGGGCCTTTAGCTGTGATTTTAAGGAAGCCAGAGAAGCTGGGAGTAGAGATGAGGGGGATAGAATTTCATGCATGAGGAACAACCAGTGAAAATGCAAGAAGTTAGGAGACTAACTTAAGGTGGCCAGTGTCACTGTTTACCAAGTACATACATGGAAGGCATGGGTGCCAAAGATGGCACCCAGAGTGCTCTCTGTGGGCACATGCCTGTCCCCCACCCCCAGAGTTTGTTACTAGAAAGGCAGAGAGGCTTGGGTGGAGCTGCTCTCCTCCCTTTCTCCACTGTGCCTGAGGACATTTTTTCACCCCCACTAACCTCCTGCCCAGCAGCCCAGTGGGAGTGCACAGGGGGTAAGATTGCAGGTGGCAGAGCTGGAGGGGGGCAGAGTGCTCAGGCCACTCCCTGTCTCTCCCCTTCTTTACACTTTCTGAGGACATTCCTTACCTCACCCTCCCCTCCAGCCAGCAGCCCAATGGGACCACTTTCTCCTTCTCCTGTGTGGGGTAAGGAGGGGATGGTGCCTGGCACTCAGTGGGAGGGGAGGGGTACAACGTGTCTGGGGGGTGGGTTGGGGGCAGGGCCTGGCACTCCTTTTCTAAAAGATTCACCATCACTGATATAAGAAAATTGGAAATGTAGGAAAGAGTCAGGTTATGAAGGGCTTTAAAAGCTAAATGAGGGATTTATATTTGATCCTTATATTTATATTTTATCCTGGAATTTATTGAATAGGGAGTGATATGGTCAGACCTATGCTTTAGGAGAATTAACAGCTTAGTAGAGGATGACCCGGAGTGGGGAGAGATTTAAGGCAGAGAGATCAAACAACAGGTTATTGCAGTAGTTGAGATATAGGATGAAAAGATGCTTATATCATTATAGTTGCAGTGTCAGAAGAGAAGAGGATGCCTGTACTATTAAAAATTGTTATTTTTAAATAAAAACTCTTACTTTGTCTTAGTACCTGTAGTAAGGGATTAATTATCACTGTATTAATACTCTGTATTGCTTCTAAGGCAGAAGAGTATTAAGGGCTAGGTAATGGAAGTTAATGATTTTCTCAGAGTCACACAGCTAGGAAGTATCTGTGACCAGATTTGAACCCAGGAGCTCCTGTCCCTAGGCCTGACTCAATCCATTGATGCTCCCATGCCTATACTATTAATATGAAGGTAGGGTAAACCTAACTTGGTAACTCATTGAATAATGAATAATGAATGAATTAATGAAATAGGGAAGTTAAGGAGATGGTTTGGTAGAAAGGTAATAAGTTCGGTTTTAGATGTCTTGGGTTTAAGTTATCCCTGAGACATTTAGTTTGAGATGTCCAGTAGAGAGTTGGAAATATGAAACTGTCATTTAGGAGAGAGATGAGAACTGAACAAATCGATCAGAGTCATATCATGTCATAGCAGTCATAATTGAAATCATGGAAGCTATTGATATCACTAAGTGAAATAGTATATAGAGAAAAGAGAATCCAGGATTGAGTGGTGGGGAATACTTAGAGTTTGCTATAGTTATCTGGAAGAAAATCTAGCAAAGGAGAAAGAGGAGAGGAGGTGAACCCAGGAGAGGGCATTGTCATGAAAACCTAGATAGAAGAGAATATCAAGGTGGTAAATGACAGTGTTAGATTGTAGAAAAGTCAAAAAGGATGAGAACTGAGAAAAGGTCATTATATCAGGCAGTTGAGTTCATTAGGGACTTTGGAAAGATATGTTTCAGTTGAATGATGAATTTAGAAGCCATACTTCAAAGAGTTAAAAAGAAGATGAGATGAAAGGAAATGGGGCATCTTTTGTAGGTAAATGGCTTTCTCAAGGGGTTTATTCATAAGTGGGAGGAGAAATATAAGATGATAGCTAGTGGGGATGAATAGATTGTTTTTCGAGAATGAGGGAATTATGGGTGTGCTTATAAGAGCTAGGAAAGCAATCAGTAGACAGGTAATGATTGAAGAATAGTGAGACTGTATGGAGGAGAGAGGAGGAAGTCTGAGGGAGAAGACATATGGAAAGGTTAGCTTTGACAAAGAGAAGGGCCACTTCACAGCGGATAGCAGTAAAAGAGAAAACAGTAGAAGATGATAATTGAGGATTATGAGATGAGAAACAGGGGAGAAGGAAGAACTTTTGGTGAATAGCCTCATAATTTTTTCAATGAAATGTGAGACTGATTCTCATGATGAGGATGGAGATAGAGTTATGGGAAGTTTGGGGAGAAGTGAAAAGGTTTGGAAAAGCCCCTGTGGTCAGTGGGCTACTGAATTGATTAGGAGAATGTGAAAATATTACCTTACTGCAGTGAAGGCTTGGTTAAGATCATGCAATGTAAACTTGTAGTGGTTTCATGATTTTATCTAGCTTTATTAAGCAATGTATGAGTAGGCAGTGGATGATGGGAATAATACAAATCTGGAATTTGGAAGGGATAGTATGAAGGGGCAGGGAAATTAAGAGAAAAGGACAGTGAAGAGTTGTACTGACACACCGAAAGTTCAAAATGGCAAAAGGAAAAATGGTGTAGGAGGTGGATGCTTAAGTTTAGTGCATAATAGTACTAAAAACTCCTGAAGACTGCTTATGTGATGAAAATTGTACTTGGCTGATACTAATGCATTACACATTTCTTATAATTTTCATCTTGCTGGTAGGTCATCCAGATAAATAGATTACAATAAATACCCTCATTTGGTACATGAAATCAAATTTAAAATTGTTCGATTTTCTGTCCTTTCTATTTTCCTCATATATAAAATGAGATAATTGAATTAGTTGCTTTCTAAGGGCTTTCCAGCTTTAAGATTCTATAATTATTGTTGTACAAAAAGCATGTGGTTATGCTTTTCATATGGTTAATATAACATGTCTCTTAAAATCCAATTATTTTTGTTTTTATCATGTTTTTGTGAAAATCATCCTTTTCTAAGACTGAATTTGATTATATTCTAGCTCAACAACTTCTCTGGGGATATTCAGGTAGGCTTATTGATTGAACATTGTGCAATTTGAAGCCTGGTGTTTGTTTGCTTTTGGATATTTCCTCATTCTTGAAGCTGCCAGATATTAAATTTATTGTCAGCTTATTGGCGATAACTTTTAAAATATGTACATCTTTTAAAGAAGACATAAGTACATAATATTTCAAGTATTATTTGTTCTGAATGCCAGCAGAAAAAGTTCATATGATTAATTTGGTTAAGTATGAAGGAGCTAGTTCATTGACCTTAAATTTAAGATACACTTAGCCTGAAATAAATCACATACTAAATGGGAGCACCTACTGCAGTTATAGCCTGCTTCTAAAAGGAATGCCATGGGTGAAAATTTTATTTCATGGGTTAGTTAGCATGATCATAGAATAAAACAGATAAATTTTGATATATTGTTGCAGAAGAAAAGTTTTAAGGTGGTGTGAAGGGTTAAATTTTTGGGGGGAGGAGTTTGAACAAAAGCCAGTGCGCAGTTTATGAAATGCAAAACATCTAAGTTTATTATTAGGAAATATGGATAGGAAATAGGGAGGAGGAAAGTGAAAGTAATCTTACAATAACTTGCCCCAGATCCCAATCCTAACTAACTTTCTCTAAAAACCCCCAAATCTATCTGCCTCAGCAGGCAGTATCTTCTGCTAGGCTGAAGCCCTCACCTACTCTCCTACTCTCACTATCTATAATATAACCACTATCTAACTACCTTATCTACCCAAGTGATTAATAATCAGTAAGACCCTTAAGGCCTTAATTTCGTTCTCTGTCTCCAACCAGAGAGAGTACTAACAGCACACCCTCTCCCCAGGAGTCCCAGAGACAAAAAGCCCCCTTCCCACTCTCTGCAACTGACTAACTTTACTTGGCCACACCCTTCTAACTGTCACTAACTGACAAGTGGCACAGCAGGGGCGTCTCTTACTGGAAAATATTATTGCTCCTTTTCCTCTTAAATATTAAAAAGGGGAAAATTAATAAAATCTTTTTTAATAGTGGGCACCCTGCAAGCATAATTTGTGGAGTTTTTTCCATGTGAACACAGTGCCATTTTTTTTTACAAGAAAATCAGTGCAAAATTATGACAGTGCTTTATAGAAATTGACCTTTTTTGGATTGTATCTAATTCCATAACATGGGGAATACTGCTATTAGGGCTAGTTTAGAAATTAGCATGTTTAAAATGCATCTTGACTAATGTAATTTAAATGCAAACATTCTTAAATTTTTCTTCAAGCTTTTACTGAAAATGAAAATAGGATAACCACTGTGATTGCATAAATTATGGCCAAAGTCTGTGAACAGTGAAAATTTGATTTAATTTAAATAGTGAGAGCATCAATTATGCTATTGGTTTGTTTAAACTCACATAGTTTATATATGCCATTAAATAGAATTATAGACAAATAACAATAGTGGCATTTATAGTGTATTGAGAACAACAGCATTTATAATCTTGAGTTTATTATTATGTAGCTCACTGTACTAGATTGAGGAGGTTTGCAAAGCTGTTCACATTTTGCTCCTGAGCTTTCCTTGATGCATATAAAGTCATTGAATGTTAGTTTGTTTTTTGGGAAGGTAGGGCTCAACCTAAAATTTAATGAAATGTCTTATTAAGTTTTTACTATATTTGTATGGTAAAAATGAAATACTTAATTCTTTATGAAGTCTTATAATGAGCTTCTTTAAAACATTAAATTAACGCTTACATTGCTAATCCCCACTTCAAGTGATTTAAAGATTTAGGATTTCCTCAATTCAGGTCCTTCCTTCAGTGGAATAGATTACAGTTTTTCATTCTAGTGGACAGTCTTTAAGATGTCAGGAAAAGTTTTGACCAATGAAAGCTATCCAAAAATAGACTAGACTCCCTCAGGACAGAATAAAAGAGTACTGGCTTTGGAGACAGAAAATATGAATTCATATTCTGCCTTTAATGCTTATTAAGCATGTGAACCCCTTAGAGTCTCTCTGGGCCTCAGTTTCTTCACTTATGAAATGAAGGAATTGTTTTACATTGCCTCTGAGATCCTTTCCAATTCTAGGTATATAATCTTATGAGCCTTTGAAGGGAGCAGTTTCCCCCTAATTGGAGGTCTTCAGCTAAATGACTTTTTGATTTTAGAATTGCAAATAATTAATTGCTCTATAGTCAATTAGGTATTGAACCAACGTAGGCTGGTCCTTGGATGACACATGTAGAATCTGTCCCTGGGTTCCATGGACCTTCCTAGGTTTTTTAGAACTTTTCAGAGCTTGTTTTTTCTGGAATATGTTTTGAAAACATAGGCATTGTAGCAGGACTTTAGTGAACCTTGGTTTTTTTTCCCCCCCATATAAGCAGAAACTTATGGTGAATTATTGAAACATTATTTTGGTTATCTTAAGCATTTCTTATAGAGCTGCTAATTAGGTTGACAAAAAAAAAACCTCCTAAATTTATTGCAGTGTTTAGCATTTGAAATGTTTTGAAATTTAACAGCTTTTTAGTTTTAATTTTAAATAAATATATATTAATGTGCTTTTTTCTTACTTTGGTAAAATGAATGGTAGAGATAGGAAGTGTACTTGTGATTTCATTGGCATAGAAGTCTCCTAGGCAAGGAAAATTATCTTTGTAGATCAGCACCTTCTCTTAAAGAGTTGCCCAGAACACTGATGGGTTTAGAGATGAGACTTAAACCTTGGCTTCAGGGCCAGATGTCTATCCTCCAGATCAGCTTGCCTTTTACAGATGAATACCAAATGTTATTTAGTCTTTGGCCTATAATTAGAATCTTGTAATAGTTTAGGGTTATCAGTATAATGGTATAAGAGTCTGTACTGATCTGTTCTAACAATAGAATTTACCCAGGATTTTTTTTTAAAGAACAAAATACTCTGCTTTGAGCTGGTTTTCTTACAGCTTACCTATTTTTTTTTTTTACAAATAAAGTATAGTAAGTAAAATAACAATAAAAACAAAACTTATCAGGAATTGAAGATTATTTATTCTATTTAATTTGGTTTGAGTTGAAGTTTTATTGTACTATGTTCAAGGATCTTTTTTAGCCCAGGGGTTTTTAAACCTTTTTTATATCTGTTGCAATCTGGTAAAATCTATAGACGTGCCCTCAAAGTAATGTTTTTAAATTATTAGGGAAATGCTAAATTTCAATTCAAGTAATGGAAATAAGCATTATTTTATATATATGGATGCTGTAAAGACTTTTGCAGGAAGCCATGTTGGCCAAGCATGAGTGCCAGTTACTTGGTTGGAACACAGAATGCAGTGAGGGCATTTTGAGCTGGCATGAGACCAAAAAGTCACTGAAGCTGCTGCTAAGTAAACCTATCTTGACATCCAGATAGGAGGTTTCATCAAAACCTCTCATTGTTTCCCACCTCCATCTGTAAGATTCCTGGGGCTGTACAATAATCCTTTACAGAGTTACCTCTCCCCCCCCCCAGATCATTATAATACACACACATGTACATATCCATATCCATATCTATCTATCTTTATATATATCTATATCTATATCTATATATCTATCTATATATATATAGATATATATATATATATACAAACATATGTAAATTGTTTTGCTATCCAAATTCATGAATCCCCTGAAATCTTTCCACATGATTTGGACCCCAGGTTTAAGATCCCCTATTTTAGACATAAGAAACTCACTTTGACTTTTTCGATACATTAAAAAACATCTTTTCTCTAAATTTCCTATAAACATATTGTCCAGGAGAATTTTGTTGTTTTTGTTAAACTTTAGCTATTATTACTGGAAATTAATGATAATAATGCTATATAATGTTTAAGAACACAGAAAACATTAGTGGTTTATAAAAATACTATAAATTTTATGTTGATAACTGCATAACTGGAATTATTTTTGAGGAGAAAATTACTTCATTGTTCCTGTGTACAGGTGCTTACTAATCCAGAGCATGAAAATGTTTTCCTCTGTATTAACAGTTTTGTTGTAATAAAAATCAAATAACTTAACTTGATGAGGATTCAAAGCAATAAAACAAAGGAGAAATCAGGACTTCAAATTTGCCTAAGGTAGATGCTTAGGTTTGTGCCATAGTGACTTCCATTCTTTTCCCCCCCCAGTGTGGTTTTACTTGAGCATGGTTGGTGTGTTAGCCAGTTGCATGTTGTTTGTGTTTGTGTTTGACATTGATATTAGTACCTGACAATTTGCCTATAACTAAGTATATATTTTATAGATTATGGGAGTCGATGTGAAAGTATTATTCAAGGTTATCTCCTGGATGAATATTATAATACCTAATTGCTATAAATATAGGACATCAGTAACCTACATACAAAATCAGCTTTTTTGTTTTTGTTTTTTCAATCAGTTAATGATTTTGATGTGTATAGTATGCTAGAGTCTACAAACTCACTTCAGAATTTCTTTTAATGATTTTATAATAGAAAATGGCTTGAATTATAAATAATATAATAGAATGATACTGTTTTATAGAAAATGCACTAATAAATTATCTTCCTTTGCCCAAATTAAATTTGTTAAAACAAAACTATTGTGATATTTCTGATTTGGAAGTAACCATGTCAAAAAGATTCTATTTTTTAAATCTAATTTGCATTCATTTCTGACTAGGTCACTTTTAATATTTCAAAAGAATTATCAACTGTTCAAGAAAAAGATACTTAAACAGTAGAAAATTATTACTTTTTCATATCATGGTAATTCCTTTTATTTCATGCCATGATTAATTAGTTAATATTCATAGGTCAGAGTGCTTTAGATTTTCAACATTTATAAATGGTCTAGATTTCTATTCCAAACTTTACTTTTTTTATTCCAGCTTTGCCTCGTTTTGTGTTTGGATTATCGGAAAGATATAACTACTGCCACTAAGAATAATGTTTTTAAAATAAATGCACTAATAAAGTACTTTTTGGGTTCAGAATGAAACTCATGGATCCCATACTCCATCCAGATTTTTGTAAGGTTTTATATTTTTACTCAGTATTGCTGAATTTGACATTCAATACTGTAGAGTTCAATTTGAAAATATTTGGAATGTGGCTTTATCGGAACTCAAATTCTAATATACCTCACCTAGGATTTTTTTCTAAACAGCAACTGTAATGCCTTGAAAAAATAACCTTTGAAAAAATTAGTTGCAACTCTCCATTCCTTTCAAACACTTAAAAGTTTATTAAATTTTCCAAACCATATAGGTTGCCTAGAATCTTTTATAATAATATTTGATGTTTTCCAAAATTTATTTAGAATTCAGTTATAATTTGTATTTAATAATTTTTGTTGATGCTTTTTGTTCTCACTATGGAATTTCTTTATTCTCCAAATCACAGAACTCAAACCAGCATATAAAAAACCCAGAACTGACAATATATGCAAAATTTTGTGCCCATAGGTCTTGTCTCTATCAACTTTTCTCTGAGACCAAAATTTTTATCACTTTCATTTCCCTTTATAATTGGAACCAAGATTGGTCAGGCAATAATACTTTTTTGAAAAGAGGATTTCTAGAAATAGGCATTTATTAATCACTATATATTATCTTAATGCATTGGGGTAATAACTTCTTAAATTGTCTTAATCTTTCTTTTTCTACTTTATGCTCTTTTTCTTCTGATTAGGATTATATTAAAAACACCGAAGTATTTTGAAGTGAAATATGTAGGGTGTTCCTAGCTAGAAACAATATCTGGGCCTCAGTAGGTAAAGAAGTCAACTTTTCTTAGAGGAAATATTGGTGTAATTAAGAGAGTACTGACAAGGTTTGAGGAAACCCAAATTCTGGTTTTGCTTTGCTTCTTTGTGACCTTGGTGAAATTGAAAATATTTTGAAATCACATTGGCTCTGTTTTCTCTTCTGTATAAATGAGTAAGTTCAACTATCTTCACTTTTCCTTTTGGCTCAATAATACCTATTTGAGACACAAGAGAAACAAAGTGAATACTTTAGTTATTCCAGATTTAGATGAAATATTGAGTATTTTTTCCAAAGGCTACCTATATGTGTGTTTGTGTGTACACATACATAAATGTATACATGCATGTATGTACTTATATACTTGTGTATCATATATACAAACATGCACATATATTTTAATTATTAATCAGAACTATGTTTTGGTTAAACTTGCTATACACACATACATGTATAATTGTACAATGGGAATACAAAGTCCCAAACAATTAGTGTTTTATATTTATTCACAAGTAATATTATTGTTCATTTTAATTTACAGGACGACCCTGTACTCAACTTCAACTTCTGAACCCAGAACGATTTGCACGTCTTATTAAAGAAGTAATGAATACCTTTTGGCCTGGCAGAGAATTGGTAGTTAAGTGGCATCCATTTGCAGAAGACAATGATCATCCATCTGTTGCATGGCTTAAGATGGTCTGGAAGAATCTTTATATACATTTTTCAGAAGATTTGTCTTTATTTGATGAAATGCCACTTATTCCTAAGACTACATTGGAGGAAAGTCAGACATTTGTGGAACTCATTAGACTCAGGATCCCATCACCAGTTATTTTAGATGATGAATCTGAAGCACAGCTTCCAGAATTTTTAGCAGACATTATACAAAAACTTGGAGGGATTGTTCTTAAAAAACTAGAGCCTTCTATACAGCATCCTCTTATTAAAAAATACATACATTCCCCATTACCAAGTGCCATTTTGCAGATAATGGAGAAGATGTCATTGCAGAAACTGTGTAATCAAGTAGCTTCATTGCTTCCAACACATAAAGATGCTCTGAGGAAATTCTTAGCTAGTTTAACTGATATAAATGAAAAGGAGAAAAGAATCATTCAAGAATTGACAATATTTAAAAGAATCAATCATTCATCTAGTCAAGGGATTTCTTCTTTTACAAAATTGAAAGGTTGTAAAGTGTTACATCATACAGCCAAACTTCCACCAGATCTGAGACTCTCCATTCCAGTAATTGATAATAGTGATGAAGCTACTATACGTTTGGCAAATATGTTGAAAGTAGAGCAGCTAAAAAGCACAGGCTGCTTAAAGTTCATCTTGAAAGATATTGAAAACGGTTTTTACTCTCATGAAGAAACAACACAACTTATGCTATGGATTCTTGAAAATCTTTCATCTCTAAAAAATGAGAATCCACGTGTAATTGATTGGGTAATGCCATTAAAATTTATTCAGATTTCACAAGGACATATTGTTTCAGCCAGTGAACTCTTTGATTCTGATATTGGCATACTGCAGGATTTGTTTTATGCTGAAGAAGAAATCTCCTTTCCACCTGGTATTTTTACTTCCTCTTCAGACATTCTTCATTCTTTGAGACAGATTGGATTAAAAAATGAAACCAGTCTCAAAGAAAAAGATATTATACAAGTAGCAAAAAAAATTGAAGCATTACAAATTAGTTCTAGCCCAAATCTGGATGCTCTTTTAAAGAAAGCAAAAACTCTCTTAGTGGTTTTGAATAAAAATCATACATTATTACAGTCACCTGAAGCAAAAGCAGTGTTGAAGAAGATTAAATGGGTTCCTACATGCAAGGAAAGGCCTCCAAATTATCCAGGCTCTTTAATATGGAAAGGAGATCTTTGTAATCTTTGTTCACCACCAGAAATGTGTGATGTATCTCATGCTACTTTAGTTGGCTCATCAGTTCCTCTTGTTGAAAGTATTCATACTAATTTGGAAAAAACTCTTGGTATATTCATAAAACCTAGCATAAATGCAGTCTTAAAACACTTTAAGATTGTTGTTGATTGGCATAGTTCAAAAACCTTTAGTGATGAAGACTATTACCAGTTCCAACATATTTTGCTTGAAATTTATGGATTTATGCATGATCATTTAGATGAAGGCAAAGAAGCTTTTAAAGCTTTGAAGTTTCCATGGGTCTGGACAGGTAAAAATTTTTGTCCCTTGGCTCAGGCAGTAATAAAACCAATACATGATCTTGAGCTTCAGCCTTATTTGCATAGTGTGCCTAAAACTATGGCAAAATTCCACCAGCTGTTTAAGGCATGTGGTTCAATAGAAGAGTTGACATCAGATCATATTTCTATGGTCATTCAGAAGGTATATCTTAAAAGTGATCAAGAACTCAGTGAAGAGGAAAGCAAACAGAATCTTCATCTTATGCTGAATATTATACGATGGCTATATAGCAATCAGATCCCAGCAAGCCTCAATACACCAGTACCAATACACTATAGCAAGAATCCATCGAAACTTATTATGAAACCAATACATGAATGCTGTTACTGTGATATTAAAGTTGATGACCTTAATGACTTACTGGAAGATTCTGTGGAACCTATCATATTGGTACATGAGGACATACCCATGAAAACAGCTGAATGGTTAAAAGTTCCATGTCTTAGTACAAGATTGATCAATCCTGAAAATATGGGGTTTGAGCAATCAGGACAGAGAGAACCACTTACTGTGAGAATTAAAAACATTCTGGAAGAATATCCTTCAGTTTCAGATATTTTCAAGGAGTTACTTCAAAATGCTGATGATGCAAATGCAACAGAATGCAATTTCATGATTGATATGAGAAGAAACATGGACATAAGAGAGAATCTTTTAGATCCAGGGATGGCAGCCTGCCATGGACCTGCTCTATGGTCATACAACAATTCTGAATTCTCTGATTCAGACTTTATAAACATAACTAGATTAGGAGAATCATTGAAAAGGGGAGAGGTTGATAAAGTTGGAAAATTTGGTCTTGGATTTAATTCTGTGTATCATATCACTGACATTCCTATCATTATGAGTCGAGAGTTCATGATAATGTTTGATCCAAACATAAACCATCTCAGCAAACATATTAAAGACAAATCTAACCCTGGTATCAAAATTAACTGGAGTAAACAACAAAAAAGACTCAGGAAGTTTCCTAACCAATTTAAGCCATTTATAGATGTGTTTGGCTGTCAGTTACCACTAACCGTAGAAGCACCTTACAGTTACAAAGGAACTCTTTTCAGACTTTCATTTAGAACACAACAAGAAGCTAAAATGAGTGAAGTCAGTAGTACTTGCTATAATACAGCAGACATTTACTCTCTTGTGGATGAATTTAGCCTCTGTGGACATAGGCTGATTCTTTTCACTCAGAATGTCAATACCATGTTTTTGAAGTACTTGAAAATTGAAGAAACCAATCCTGGTTTAGCACAAGATACAATTGTCATTAAAAAAAATATTTGTTCCTCCAAAGCATTAAATGTACCTATTGTTAGTGTTTTAAAAGAAGCTGCTAAGCTCATGAAGACTTGCAGTAGCAGTAATAAAAAACATCCGATGGATATACCAAAGTCATCTTGTATACTACAGATCACAGTTGAAGAATTTCGCCACGTGTTCAGAAGAATTGCTGATTTGCAGTCGCCCCTTTTTAGGGGTCCAGATGATGATCCAGCTGCCTTATTTGAAATGGCAAAATCAGGACAGGCTAAAAGACCATCTGAAGAACTACCACAGAAAACAGTAGATTCTACTACATGGTTAATATGTACCTGCATGGATACTGGCGAGGCTTTAAAATTTTCCCTGAATGAAAGTGGGAGAAGGCTTGGGCTTGTTCCTTGTGGTGCAGTAGGAGTTTTATTTTCTGAAGCTCAGGACCAAAAATGGACCGTGAAACAACATGTTGGTGAAGTTTTTTGCTATTTGCCTTTGAGAATAAAAACTGGGTTGCCAGTTCACATCAATGGCTGTTTTGCAGTTACTTCAAATAGGAAAGAAATATGGAAGACAGATACAAAAGGAAGATGGAACAACATATTCATGAGGCATGTTATTGTTAAAGCCTACTTAGAAGCACTCGGTGTTTTACGAGAATTAGCTATAAGTGGAGAACTAATTGATTATACTTATTATGCAGTGTGGCCTGACCCTGATTTAGTTCACGATGATTTTTCTGTGATATGTCAAGGTTTTTATGAAGATATAGCTCATGGGAAAGGTAAAGATGTGTCTAGAGTCTTCTCTGATGGATCTATGTGGGTCTCTATGAAGAATGTGAGATTTTTAGATGACTGCATACTTAAAAGATCAGACATTGGTCCTGCTGCTTTCAAGATATTTTTAAAATACCTTAAGAAAACTGGATCAAAGAATCTCTGTGCTGTTGAACTTCCTTCTTCAGTAAAATTGGGATTTGAAGAAGCAGGTTGCAAACAGATACTACTTGAGAACACATTTTCTGAGAGACAGTTTTTTTCAGAAGTATTTTTTCCAAATATACAAGAAATTGAAGCAGAACTTCGGGATCCCTTAATGTATTTTGTTTTAAATGAAAAGGTTGAGGAATTCTCTGCAATTCTTCGTGTAACTCCATGTGTTCCTTGCTCTTTGGAGGGGCATCCTTTAGTCTTACCTTCAAGGTTGATCCATCCTGAAGGACGAGTTGCAAAGTTATTTGAAACTAAAGATGGAAGATTTCCTTATGGCTCTACCCAGGATTATCTTAATCCTATTATCTTGATTAAACTTGTTCAGTTAGGAATGGCAAAGGATGATATATTATGGGATGACATGCTAGAGCGTGCAGAATCAGTAGCTGAAATTAATAAAAGAGATCATGCTGCTGCTTGTCTACGAAGTAGCATCTTATTGAATCTTATTGATGAAAAACTAAAAATCAGGGATCCTAGAGCAAAAGAATTTTCTGCAAAATATCAAACAATTCCTTTCCTCCCATTTCTAACAAAACCAGCAGGTTTCTCTTTGGAGTGGAAAGGTAGCAGTTTTAAACCTGAAACTATGTTTGCAGCGACTGATCTTTATACAGCTGAATATCAAGATATAGTTTGCCTTTTACAACCTATTCTTAATGAAAATTCTCATTCTTTTAAAGGTTGTGGTTCAATGTCATTGGCTGTGAAAGAGTTTTTGGGCTTACTTAGGAAGCCAACTGTTGATTTGGTTATAAATCAATTAAAAGAAGTTGCAAAATCACTTGATGGAATTACATTGTATCAGGAGAATATCACCAATGCTTGTTACAAATACCTTCATGAGGCAATGCTACAAAATGAAACCACAAAGACAGCAATTATTGAACACCTTAAAACTTATAATTTCATTTTAGTTGAAAATGCATATGTTGAAGCAGAAAAAGTATCATTTCATTTGAACTTTGATGCAGCACCATATCTCTATCAGTTGCCAAATAAATACAAAAATAATTTCCGTGAACTTTTTGAAAACATAGGTGTGAGACCTTCTTTTACTGTTGAAGACTTTGCTCTTGTTTTGGAATCAATAAATCAAGATAGAGGGACAAAACAAATAACTGAAACAAACTTTCAGCTTTGTAGACGAATTATTAGTGAAGGCATATGGAGTCTTATTAGAGAAAAGAATCAAGAATTTTGTGAGAAAAAGTATGGCAAAATATTATTACCAGACACTAATCTTGCCCTTTTGCCTGCTGCATCATTATGCTACAATGATTGTCCCTGGATAAAAGTAAAGGATACTACTGTAAAATACTGTCATGCTGATATCCCTCGGGAAGTAGCTGTAAAGCTTGGAGCAGTGCCCAAGCGACATAAGGCCTTAGAAAGATATGCATCCAATATATGTTTTACAACTCTTGGAACTGAATTTGGTCAGAAAGAAAAACTAACCAGTAGGATTAAAAGTATCCTTAATGCTTATCCTTCAGAAAAAGAAATGTTGAAAGAGCTCCTTCAAAATGCCGATGATGCTAAAGCCACAGAAATCTGTTTTGTTTTTGACCCAAGACAACATCCGGTTGACAGAATATTTGATGATAAGTGGGCACCCCTACAAGGGCCAGCACTTTGTGTGTATAACAACCAGCCATTTACTGAAGATGATGTCAGAGGAATTCAGAACCTTGGAAAAGGTACAAAAGAAGGAAATCCTTGTAAAACTGGACAGTATGGCATAGGATTCAATTCTGTATATCATATTACGGACTGTCCTTCTTTTATTTCGGGTAATGACATACTCTGTATTTTTGATCCTCATGCAAGATATGCACCAGGAGCTACGTCAGTTAGTCCGGGACGCATGTTTAGGGATTTAGATTCAGATTTCAGAACACAGTTTTCAGATGTTCTGGATCTCTATTTAGGTGATCATTTTAAACTGGACAATTGCACAATGTTTAGATTTCCACTTCGTAATGGAGAAATGGCCAAAGTTTCAGAAATTTCCTCTGTTCCATCATCAGACAGGATGGTTCAGAATCTTTTGGATAAATTGCGTTCAGATGGGGCAGAACTTCTCATGTTTCTTAATCATATGGAAAAAATATCTATTTGTGAAATAGAAAAGTCAACTGGTGCATTAAATGTACTGTATTCGGTAAAAGGCAAAATAACTGATGGGGACAGATTAAAACGGAAACAATTTCATGCAGCTGTAATTGACAGTGTTACAAAGAAGAAGCAGCTAAAAGACATACCTGTACAACAAATTACTTATACCATGGATACTGAAGACTCTGAAGGCAATCTTACTACATGGCTAATTTGTAACAGATCAGGATTTTCAAGTATGGACAAAGTTTCTAAGAGTGTTATATCAGCCCATAAAAATCAGGATATTACTCTTTTCCCACGTGGTGGAGTAGCAGCTTGTATTACTCATAATTACAAGAAACCCCATAGAGCTTTCTGCTTTTTGCCACTCTCTTTGGAAACAGGGCTGCCTTTTCATGTAAATGGACACTTTGCTTTAGACTCTGCAAGAAGAAATTTGTGGCGGGATGATAATGGAGTTGGTGTTCGGAGTGACTGGAATAATAGTTTGATGACTGCCTTAATAGCACCAGCATATGTTGAACTGCTGATTCAGTTAAAAAAGCGTTATTTCCCAGGAACCGATCCCACAATGTCAATTTTGCAAAATACAGCTATTCATGTTGTAAAAGACACTTTAAAAAAGTTTTTGTCATTTTTCCCAGTCAACAGACTTGACCTGCAACCAGACTTATATTGTCTGGTGAAAGCACTTTACAGCTGTATTCACGAAGACCAGAAACGCTTATTACCTGTGGTAAGGGCTCCAAATATTGATGGCTCAGATTTACATTCTGCAGTTATTATTACTTGGGTTAATATGTCTACTTCAAACAAAACAAAGCCATTTTTTGACAACTTACTTCAGGATGAATTACAGCACCTTAAAAATGTAGAGTACAATATCACGACACGTAAGACTATAGCAGAAAATGTTTACAGACTAAAGCATTTACTTTTAGAAATTGGATTCAACTTGATATATAACTGTGATGAAACTGCCAATCTTTACCATTGTCTCATAGATGCAGACATTCCTGCTAGCTATGTTACCCCAGCTGATGTACGGTCATTTTTGATGACTTTTTCTTCTCCTGACACTAATTGCCACATTGGGAAGTTACCTTGCCGTCTTCAGCAGACTAATTTGAAGTTATTTCACAGCTTAAAGCTTTTGGTAGACTATTGCTTTAAGGATGCAGAAGAAAATGAGATGGTAGTTGAGGGACTGCCACTTCTTATTACAGTTGATAGTGTTTTACAAATTTTTGATGCAAAACGTCCCAAATTTCTTACAACATATCATGAATTGATACCTTCCCGTAAGGATTTGTTTATGAATACATTATATTTGAGATACAGCAATATTTTATTGACAAGTAAAGTTGCAAAAATTTTTGACATTACCAGTTTTGCTGATTTGTTATCTTCTGTGTTGCCACGCGAATATAAAACCAAAAGTTGTACAAAGTGGAAAGAAAATTTTGCAAGTGAATCGTGGCTTAAAAATTCATGGAACTTTATCAGTGAATCTGTAAATGTAAAAGAAGACCAAGAAGAAATAAAACCAACTTTTGACATTGTTGTTGATACGCTAAAGGATTGGGCTCTACTTCCAGGAACTAAATTTACTGTTTCAGCCAGTCAGCTTGTTGTTCCAGAGGGAGATGTCCTACTACCCCTAAGCCTTATGCATATAGCTGTTTTTCCAAATGCCCAGAGTGATAAAGTTTTCCATGCTTTAATGAAAGCTGGTTGTATCCAGCTTGCTTTAAACAAAATCTGTTCCAAAGACAATGTAATTGTTCCTCTGCTATCAGCACACACTGCAAATATAGATAATCCTACAAGCATTTTGAAGGCTATACATTATATGGTCCAGACCTCAACATTTAGAACTGAAAAATTAGTAGAACATGATTTTGAGGCACTCTTAATGTATTTCAATTGTAACTTAAGTCACTTGATGTCACAGGATGACATTAAAATTTTAAAATCACTTCCATGCTATAAATCTATTAGTGGTCGATACATGAGCATTGCAAAATTTGGAGCATGTTATGTACTTACGAAAACTATCCCTTCAGCTGAAGTGGAGAAATGGACACTATCCTCATCATCAGCCTTTCTCGAGGAAAAGATACACTTAAAGGATTTATATGAAGTTCTTGGTTGTGTCCCTGTAGATGATCTTGAAGTATATTTGAAACACCTTTTGCCAAAGATTGAAAATCTTTCGTATGAAGCAAAATTAGAGCATTTGATTTATTTGAAGAACAGATTATCTAGCATTGAAGAATCATCAGAGATAAAGGAACAGCTTTTTGAAAAGTTGGAAAGTCTCTTAATAATTCATGATGCAAGTAATCGTTTAAAATCTGCAAAACATTTTTATGACCGAACTGTGAAAGTTTTTGAAGTTATGCTTCCAGAAAAATTATTCATACCTAAAGATTTCTTTAAAAAATTGGAAACCCTTACTAAACCCAAGAATCAAGCTTCATTCTTAACATCATGGGTAATGTTCTTAAGAAATATTGGACTCAAATACATTCTTTCTCAACAGCAGCTACTGCAGTTTGCTAAGGAAGTAAGTATGAGAGCCAATACGGAAAACTGGTCTAAAGAAACACTGCAAAACACAGTTGATGTCCTTCTTTATCACATATTTCAAGAACGAACTGATTTATTAACTGGAAATTTTCTGAAAGAACTATCTCTGGTTCCTTTCTTATGTCCTGAACGTGCTCCTGCTGAATTTATTAGATTTCATCCACAGTATCAAGAAGTAAATGGAACTCTTCCTCTTATACGATTCAATGGAGCACAGGTGAATCCTAAATTTAAACAGTCAGATGTCTTGCAGCTTTTATGGACCTCATGTCCTATTCTTCCTGAGAAAGCAACACCTTTGAGTATCAAAGAACAAGAAGGTAGTACTCTTGGTCCACAGGAACAACTTGAACAAGTTTTGACAATGCTCAAT
This sequence comes from Gracilinanus agilis, assembly GCF_016433145.1. NCBI lineage: Eukaryota > Metazoa > Chordata > Mammalia > Didelphimorphia > Didelphidae > Gracilinanus > Gracilinanus agilis. The sequence continues at coordinate 144,717,382 of NC_058132.1, forward strand.
GTTAATTTGGATCCCCCTCTTGATAAAGTCATTCACAATTGCAGAAACATATGCAACATAACCACTTTGGATGAAGAGATGGTGAAAACTAGAGCTAAGGTCTTAAGGAGTATTTATGAATTTCTCAGTGCAGAAAAAAAAGAGTTCCGCTTTCAGCTTCGAGGGGTTGGTTTTGTTATGGTAGAAGATGGTTGGAAGCTTCTAAAACCTGAGGAAGTAGTAATAAATCTAGAGTATGAATCTGATTTTAAACCTTATTTATATAAACTACCTTTAGAACTTGGTACCTTTCATCAATTATTTAAACATTTAGGTACTGAAGATGTTATTTCTACTAAGCAGTATGTTGAGGTGCTGAGCCGTATATTCAAGAACTCTGAAGGAAAACAGTTAGATCCTAATGAAATGCGCACAGTTAAGAGAGTTGTTTCTGGACTGTTCAAGAGTCTTCAAAATGATTCGGTAAAGGTTAGAAATGATCTCGAAAATGTGCGAGATCTTGCACTTTATCTTCCAAGTCAAGATGGTAGATTGGTAAAGTCAAGCATCTTAGTTTTCGATGATGCACCACATTATAAAAGCAGAATACAGGGACATATTGGGGTTCAAATGCTTGTTGATTTAAGTCAGTGTTATTTGGGAAAAGACCATGGCTTTCACACCAAGTTGATAATGCTCTTTCCTCAGAAACTCAGGCCTCGTTTACTGAGTAGCATTCTTGAAGAACAGTTAGATGAAGAAACACCCAAAATTTGTCAGTTTGGAGCATTATGTTCTCTTCAAGGAAGATTACAATTACTCTTGTCTTCAGAACAGTTCATTACAGGACTCATTAGAATCATGAAGCATGAAAATGACAATGCTTTCTTAGCCAATGAAGAGAAGGCCATAAGACTTTGCAAAGCCCTGCGAGAAGGACTAAAAGTTTCATGTTTTGAGAAGCTGCAAACAACATTAAGAGTTAAAGGATTTAATCCCATTCCTCATAGCAAAAGTGAAACATTTGCTTTTTTAAAACGGTATGGCAATGCAGTAATTTTACTCTACATACAACATTCAGACAGCAAAGACATAAATTTCCTGTTAGCCTTGGCAATGACACTTAAATCAGCCACTGATAATTTGATTTCAGACACTTCCTATTTAATTGCCATGCTAGGTTGCAATGATATTTATAGGATCAGTGAGAAACTTGACAGTTTAGGAGTAAAATATGATTCATCAGAACCATCAAAACTTGAACTTCCTATGCCTGGCACTCCAATACCTGCTGAAATCCACTATACTCTACTTATGGACCCAATGAATGTTTTTTATCCAGGAGAATATGTTGGATATCTTGTTGATGCAGAAGGTGGGGATATCTATGGATCTTATCAACCAACATATACATATGCAATTATTGTACAAGAAGTTGAAAGGGAAGATGCTGACAATTCTAGCTTTCTAGGAAAGATTTATCAGATTGATATTGGATACAGTGAATATAAAATAGTAAGCTCTTTGGATTTGTATAAATTTTCCAGACCTGATGAAAGTTCTCAAAGCAGAGACAGTGCACCATCTACCCCAACCAGTCCTACTGAATTTCCAGTCCCTGGACTTCGAAGTATCCCTCCCATTTTCTCTGGAAAAGAGAGCCATAAGACATCATCTTCAAAACATCATTCACCCAAAAAGATTAAGGTAAATTCATTGCCAGAAATATTGAGAGAAGTGACATCAGTAGTGGAACAAGCATGGAAGCTTCCAGAATCTGAAAGGAAAAAGATTATTAGACGGTTGTATTTGAAATGGCATCCAGACAAAAATCCAGAGAATCATGATATGGCTAATGAAGTTTTTAAGCATTTACAGAATGAAATTAGTAGATTAGAGAAGCAGGCTTTTATAGATCAAAATACTGATAGAACATCAAGGAGAACATTTTCAACAGCTTCTCGTTTTCAGTCAGACAAATATTCATTTCAGAGGTTTTATACTTCATGGAACCAAGAAGCGACAAGTCATAAATCAGAAAGGCAACAACAAAACAAAGAAAAGGGCCCATCTTCTACAGGGCAGTCTTATTCACAACGGTTCTTTGTTCCTCCCACTTTTAAAACTGTAGGTAATCCAGTTGAAGCTCGGAGGTGGTTAAGGCAAGCTCGAGCAAATTTTTCAGCTGCCAGAAATGACCTTCATAAAAATGCTAATGAATGGGTATGCTTTAAATGCTACCTGTCCACTAAATTAGCTTTGATTGCTGCTGACTATGCAGTAAGGGGGAAGTCAGATAAAGATGTGAAACCAACGGCACTTGCACAAAAAATAGAGGAATATAGTCAACAACTTGAAGGACTAACAAATGATGTTCATACATTGGAAGCTTATGGTGTGGATAGTTTAAAAACCAGGTACCCTGATTTACTTCCTTTCCCTCAGATCCCAAATGATAGGTTCACTTCTGAAGTTGCTATGAGGGTGATGGAATGCACTGCTTGTATCATAATAAAACTTGAAAACTTTATACAACAAAAGGTATGAAGTAATTAAAGGGAACAGTTTTTAGGCAGGGTTAAATACTGAATATGATGAATGCAAACATTCATTTGGCCATCATAACTTAAATGGGCTGAATTATGTGTTATCTATGAGTTTTTAAAGTACAGTGTACAGTGTTGATACTAACCATTAACAAATTCGAACAAAAATTCTGAGCCTAAAAGAAAATTATTTTTACAAAATTATAGGAAGATGTTACATAATTGTTCAATGTATGTATGAGTGGTTAAAGCGAAATGTTATTGAACTGCACTTTATATAACCAAAGCTTAGCAGTGTCTTACATAAGGTCTTTATATGTTTCTTGTTAGGATGAGTTTTGTTTATGTTTCCAACAGGGTATTATTGTTTAAGGAATTAATGTGACACTGGACATATCATTGAGCTAAACAAATAAGGGGAAGTAGTCTCTGGAGTGAAGATTTCTTTCCCACATTTTTATTTTATGTGGACTTTTTTTTTTGGACCCATTGTTCTCATCAGCTGGCTCTGATTGTGAATTTGTTTTCATTTTATATTGATATTTAGTACATTTGAATTGTTACAATATTTCAATTCTGAATCTTACTTGATTATGCATTCATAGTTCTTATAAAAGTGCACCAAGTGCACTTTATATACTTTAATTTTAAAAAGTTTTTTTTACTGTTTTTTGTTTACAAGCTTCCTATTTAAATAATTCATGTGGCTAGCCCAAACTGGTAGTGGCAGTTATCACAAGATGTTGATAATGTTTTTGAAAACTGTTTACCAAAATAGCATTTAGAAGACTTATTATGCTTGTGTACATATTCTTTTCACAAACATAATTTATATAGTGTGAATGTACAGGTTGCAATTTTTTTGTTTCATATGTCTAATGGTGCTGCAGTATAATGTTCTATTTTTTGTCTTTCACTATGGCACTTAGTGATCTTTGGGACTTAGTTAACATTTCAGGTATTGCAAATTGTAATATCCTTGATAGTGCCATATAATTAATTTGGTACTTTTAAAAAAATAGGAATTATTATTTGGAAGTTTCCTCTTCAGATTTGTCCATATCTGACTGACATTTAGTATTTATCATGTCCAAATGTAACATATTTATTGGTAGTGTATTGAAAGTGTGATTTTTTTTTGCAGAATGTATAAAAAAAGAGCTTAGTGACAATGAGTTTACACAATGCAGTAACTAAAACTAGCTCTTGCAATCCAAAAGAAAAATATGCTGATCTAGACTTTTATGCAATTAAGGGCTTAAGGAATGTGTTGAAACATTTTCACTAGTATTGAAAACAAAAAGAATGTTTGCTTCTTGAAAACTGTATTGCTTCTGAATGTGAAGCCATGTACTTATTTCTGCTGTTATATTAAGTGCCATAATTTTAATAAAGCAAACATGTACAATAAAGAAAAATTAATTATAACTTTGGTTTTTGAGGAGACTTTTTTTAGCTTTGAAATCGGGCTTTACTTTTGCACATATTTCCAGCTTGTAGGGGAACACATTACAAGAGATTTTCCTAAAACTTGAAAATGGAGATTTTATTTGGTCCTAGAATTTTTTAAAATGGGGATAGAGGAATGTATTTCCTCACCTCAGAGCTCTCTATATCATAAGATGTCAGGTCTGGGTTTTGATCCTATTGTTGATAGGATCTGCCAAAGTTTGTGCTCTGAGAACCCAGCTTCTTGCTACAATTGAAGTATTGAAATTTTGGAATTGAGAGAAAAAAATTTTTACTTCTCCAATAAATGAACTGAGATTATTCATTAATTATCATAACTTGTATGAAATATCCTAAATAGATTCACTAGGTTTTTAAAAGATACATTTAATGACAAGAGAAATGTTTAAAGAAAGTAAAAGTGCTTTTTGAAGCAGGAGAAAGTCATCAGTACCACTATTAGCAGGATTCTGTTTTTTTTTTACAATATATCTATTTTATCAAAATGTGAGGGGGAAAAAGATATCTTCAAAGCAAATGTTTGGTAGAAGTTACAAAGTGGGTCAAAAAGTCATGTTTGGTGTAATAGAAAAAAATCTGGGGTACAAGTCAGGAAATATGTGTTCTAGTCATTATATCTAACAAAGTTATTACCTTGGGTTGAGACAACTTCCCTTTGCCTCTGTTTTCTTATCTGTAAGTAATACAGCAACTGGTAAAATGCTTTAAAAAGAGCTCCACAAATATTATTTCATAAGAGCCTCCTAGGAGGGTGGGGAATACAGCAATTATTTCCTTTTTACAGATAAGATGGGAGTTCAGAGAGCTCAGAACTACCAAATTTTTCAAATCAAGTCTCTCTGAATCAAATCTAGCATTCTATCCATTATCCATTAATACATTAAAATTTACCAAATGTCCTCACTTTTGATCTTTCTAGCAAGTCATTAGAGATCAGTATCAGTGCTTTACGAACAAGGAAATAAGCTCCTTTAATGGTACTCATGATCATATAGCTAGTGAGATTTGAATACTGCTCTCTGTGTACTTGAAGTAGTAAGCCTGTGCTAAGCACCTTCTTAGTGACAGGCCCTGTTAGGACCTAGAGACACAAAGACAGAGATGAAAGTTTTCTCAAGTATCTTATATCCCATGGCAAGGAGGACAGAGTAGAGGGACAACATGCACATGTAGTGGATACAAAATTATGCAAAGGTAATTTTTTGGGGGGTGGGTAGAGGGAGGAGGTACTTTCAGCTGGTTTTGACCAGGAAAGTTCTCATATGGGAAGTGACATTAGAACTGATCTCTGGACGATGTAATGGTTTTAAGAAGTAGAGGATAAAAGGGAATAAATTCTAGGTATGGAGTTAGCTTACTCAAAAGGCACAGACAAGACATAGAATGTTGTGTGTGAAGAACAGTAGGTTAGTTTAGACAGTAGAATGAAGGAGACTAAAGGAGAAAGATTGGTTGGAACTAGATTGTGAAAGACTTTGAATGACAAATAGAAGAGTACGTATTCTAGAAATAATGGGAAATCACTGGAACTTCTTGAACAGGGAGTAATGTTAGATTGATATTAAGAATGTCTGATATCTCTATGGAAGATGGATTTGAGAGGGAAGAGATTTAAGGCAAGGAGACTATTAGAAAGTTTTTGCAGTACTCAAAGTGATCAAGTGAGGAGGTCTTGAACTCGGGTAGTAGCTCTCTGAGGAAACAAGTGAATGGATGTGAGGGAAGTAGAAGTAGAATCAAGTTTTGGCTCTCCCTTCTCCAAACCATTCTAACTTTTCGAAATGAGAGGACTTGCACTGGATAACGATGATAAGCATTTGGGAATATAAAATTATGTGTTGAAGTTGGGAGAGGATTAGTCATGCAGTTTTATCTCCTTGTTGCCACTTACCTTTACCATTCCTTGACCTATAATGAGGATTTGTAGAACTGAGATTGTTATTTCTGGAGAAGACTTAGAGAGGATAAGAACTTTGTCTTTAGATCATTATTGGAAGAGGAATTATTATTTATTCTGTTTGGCTTCAGAGGATTGGGCTAAAGGATCAGTGAGTTCCAAAGGACTAGCTTTTGATGTGATGGGTTTCTGATAATGAAATCTGTTAAAAAATGAAATGAGCTGCCTCAAGAAGTGATATGTTTTTAATTACCAGGGTCTTTAAGAAGAGCTTCAAGAAAAGGTAATCTTCAAAAGAAGATGACCATTTGTATTGTAGACTTCTTCAGACACAGCTTTAACCAAGTGACCAAGGAATTCCTTTGTAACTTGAGAGAGACAAGTAGGATCTTGAAAATGTGGTTAGGGAGTATGGAAGGGTAAGAATAGAGACAAACATAATATGAATTCTTCTACTATAAAGGACTAAGACTCTCTGACACTAAATTCTATTCTCCATGATTATGTTCACCCTCTGCACTTATTTCCACTTCTCCCAAACACAGACTTTTGGATATGGACCACCAGATAACAAACTGATAGTGGGAAATCTATACATGCCAATCAGGAATCTCCATGTATTTTGTCAGTGTTTCAGCAATATGGGCTATCAATATGAATATATCTTAATTTATAATATGATTTGACAAATATTTTTACATATTAGTCTCTCTCCTGATCTATAATTCTGCATTAACAGCTGTCTTTTGGATATTGTGAACTTGAGACCCTGTAGACATCTTTAATATTACTTAATAAACCCACTCCTTTTCCCAACTCCCTTATTACTATCAAAGGAACCACTATTCTCCTATTCATCATTGCTGCTAAATTCAGTGTCATCCTCTACTCATAAGTTTCACCTAATTTATCCAATCTGTTGCCAAATCTTATTATTTCTATTCTTAAGACATCTCAAGTACATTTCCTTTTCTTTGCACTCACACAACCATTACCCTTGTTCAGTCCTTGTTACCTCCTGCCTTGTCTATTACAACAGCTTTCTAATTGATCCCTGCCTCAAATCTCCCTGTACATCTATTCTGTACATATTTTGTCTTCCTTTCCTCCCCAGAAGCTTAACACAGTGTTTAGCATATAGTAGGTGCTACATAAATGCCTGTTTATGATGTTTTCATTACGTGCCTCCTGCAAATATTAAATTTAGTTAGCTAATGTGGCTATTTCCCAGAGCCAGTATCAATTTAAGGACTTGGGGACCTTCTCCAAGAGAAAGCCACATCCTCAGTCCCACAGAAACCTAAGGCATCAGGCAGGAAATCAAATATGCCTTACTAAAACATTGTCATTTTAAAGAGCCTTCTTAGACAATTTTGTCCCGATTTGGGGGTATGGAGCATTGATGTTTCTATTATACTTAAGCATTTCAATAATTATGTAATTTCTTACTGTGGGCAGTCCCTCAATCAAGGCAGATTACAGTCATAATACACCTTCGTTGGTGGTCTTCATGGCCTGCTTTTCAAAATAATTCACCTGGTAGACAGTCTTTTGGTGGTGAGTCCCTCACTTTAGGTTAGTTTTTGAAAAAAATGGATACATAGCCTATTCCTGTAGACCAGGGGTCGGCAACCTTCTTGGCCGTGAGAGCCATAAATGCCACATTTTTAAAAATGTAATTTCGTGAGAGCCGTGCAGTGCTCACAGTACGCGCTCCAATAAAAAAAAAAATTGGCTTTATGGCTCCTGCAGAAAGAGCCATATCTGGCCTTCAAAAGAGCCAGATATGGCTCGAGAGCCATACGTTGCCGACCCCTGCTGTAGAGTAATGAAAAGAACATTGAAGCAGGGGTTTTACATTTTAGCTCTGCTATTCCTTGCTGACATGTGAGACCATGGCTTCATTATTTAACCTCAGTGAAGGTCAGTTTCCTGGTCTGAAAATACAGTCAGGATTAGATGACCTCTGTGCTCCAATTTAACTCTAAATCTCATTATGTGATCAATGCTAGTGAAAACTTTCTAGCATAATTAGTATGTTCTACTGGGATAGTCTTCAATGACCTAAGTCAGTTCCGTACCATGAAGCATCAGGTCCATCACCTCCTGCCTTGTCTATTACAACAACTTTCTAATTGATCCCTGCCTCAAATTCTTTTTTTCTATAAACTAGAAAATCCCCAAGGAAGGATAATGATTCAGGTGTGTTAAAATATCAAATTAACTTTAAATTTTAAAATGGAAGTAAAAAGGCATGGAAGTCTAGTAATACTTTTTGACTTACTCCTACTGATGCTTTACATACATACATATATATGTATGTTATTTAAATATGAAAGACAGAAATTTTTGAAAATGTTAGAGCCATTGGCCCAGCTGTAGGGTATTGTAAAATCTTGATTTGTTTGGGAGTCATGAATAATGAGGTTTTTTTTAAAGCTCAAGGGGAGAAAATATTTCTTTAAAAGGCATATATAAACAAACTTTTTGGAAGCCTATTATAAGATATTTCAACTGGCTTCTAACCAAAAGCAATAATTTTTTGTAGGTTTAGTGTATACTATGGAAGGCACTGTACAACATAGCAGCCTTGCCGAGGCTGTGTCTAAAAACATGTCTCCTGTCTGCTCTTCCCTCCCAAGGCTCTGAGCAATATGATTCCATAGGCAGAAAGTCTTCTTGATATAGATAAATATGTCTACTGTATGCATGGAAGATGGTCTATTTAATACTTAGAGCTTTTGCATAAATAATTTGTCCATTTACACCAAATAAACTCAATTTGAATGTGTTCAAAATCTTCAGGAAGCAGATTCCTAGTGAAGTCTAATTCATTTTTGAGGGGGGATAGGATTCAGAAATAGCACACTTAGAGATTTGATTGACTTTAAGAAAACACACACACATGCACGCACGCACGCATACGGCATTTCTAACACTATTTGTAGTTGGCCTGAACACTTTTTTTTTTTTTGGAACTTAAATCCAGATTCCCCCCATATATCTTGGAATATAATAACAGAATCTAACGTGGTGGTTTAGTGAAGGTTGATATAGTATGAGAATGAATAGAAATTTGATAAAGTTTGAATAGAGGATACCACAATGTGAAGGAAAGATAAAAGATGTGAAAGAATAGACAGTGTCAGATATGTAGTATGAAAAGGATATGGTGGTGTCTGTGGGACATAACAGTGTGAATGGAGAGGGTATAGATTATATATGTGTGGTATGTGTGAAAGAGAGAGACATAAGGTGAGTTAAACTAAAAGTAAAGGAGTGAGAGTGAGGACGAGGTAGGAGAGGACTGTGACTAAAAGAGGAAGAAAGGGAGAAGGAGGAACACAAATTGGGTTTTAGGGTGGGGGGTGAGGAAGAGTGGTAGAAGTGATGGAATGGGTGGCATGAGATAAATGGGGATGTGTGTATGGAGAGAGTAACATTGCTTTCCTGTTGGGATGATAAAAATGTTTTTTTTAAATATCATATATATTATAATAAAATAATATAAATAAAATATAATGAAATGTTTTTAATGAGCAATGTTAGTTCCCTATTAGCTTCAATTTGGTTCTCCAATGACTTCTCCCTTTTTTCCTTTCTCTTCTTTTCTGTTACTCCCAACCCAATTTTCTCCTCCTCCTACTGTTGCTTTCTTCTATCTTCTACCCTGATTATAGGTATTTTCTCTTGAAAATCCTATTTATATCTTGTGGAGCACCAGATTCAGTAGAGTAGAGAATGGGAAATGTTGGGTTAGATATTATGTATAGTAGATCATTAGAAATGAATTCCACACAGTGATGTAACATTTCATTGCATATTTACATGTATTGAGAGAGGGGAAAATAAAGAAACAGCCACCATTCCCTCATCATTCTGATGGAAATTAAACAGCTCCATGTTGCACACCAATTCTGTTGATTTTCCTTAAATACATCCTATGGCTCAAATTTGACACCACTTCCAGAACACAGAGTTTCATCCAGACGTTTTCACTGGCAGTTTTTTGGAGTTCAGTAAAATATTTTCACGTGTGTGTGTGTACATATGTGTGCATTTGCATGTTATTTCCTTCATCCAATTCCAGGGGCAGGATACAACATTTCAGCTCTGATGCCTCATAATCCAGAATAATTATTTATTGAGAATTCGAGCTCACTGAGGCGTGCTCCGACAATTCGATGGCATGTTCAGGTGCTTTTCTGACAGACGCTACTGTTTTCTTGGCAAGTAGAACCCACTCCAGCCACTGACAGGTAAAGTTTGCCATCTGGGCACACACAGATTTCATAAAGTCTCTGAGAGCTGCCGGTGTGGCCCCGAGTCCCCTGTACCAATTTAGGCAGACACACGGTGGCAGCATCCAACACGAGCTGTAGGGGAGAAGACAAGAGATGTGAAAGTTACAGTGACAATAAAAGAAACTCACAGTAAAATGAATGAATGTGTAAAGGAGGGGACTGCAATCGCCGATCAATTATTAAACATTTATTAAGGTTGTACTAGGTGCCAGGCACAGGGCTAAGCTCTGGGAATACAATACAAAGAAGTCTTTAGTTAGCAACTCCTCCCCCCAAGAAATGCTAGGAGTTGTTTGGCTTGTGTCTAGTCAAATAATATGGTTACACCGATTCCTTCTCGGCTCAGTCCTCTGTCCCTTTTCTATCCAGGAAGGAATAAACGTTCCCCAGCCTGCCTTCTGTGGGATGGAGCTCAGCCAGCTTTGAGAATTCTCTGTCCTGCTCCTCTAGCAACACTTGATGACGTTACTCTCACAGTGACTGAGGAAGGCCTGCTTATGTCAAGCTTCTGTGGATGTGTAGGAGAGGAAAATTACTAAGAAAAGCAGTGGGGGAACAGCTTTTGGTGGAGGACTCAGCCTCTGCTTGCTGGGCTCCTTGAGTAGGGAAGACAGCACATTGCATGGAGCAGAGGTGTTAAACACACCTGCCTGCAGGCTGTGTGGGACAGACAACACGCCCAAAGGTGGCTGACCCAGATTAAAATGTAATTTGGGATATTTCTGACAAAATTAATGAAAATACATTAAAACAAATAAAATTTTAACATGCTTTGAGACCCTTAATTCAATTGTCAATTTAAATTTAAAATGGCAAATTTGAGTTTGACATTATTGCTAAAGAGAGAAGCTCCCAGTACCCACACTATATCCAAACACACTGATCTAACTAAGCAGGGCTCTGAGAGTCTGGCTCCTGAAGCACAGTTTTCAATTACGAAAGCTTTCTTGGGAACAACAGAATTCAATATCTAGTTGGTATGATTACACAAGTACGCAGAAATAACATTTGGTGAATACAAATCTTTTCAAGTGAAACATTTTAAAATATATTTCTCAGAAACATTGGCATCATTGGGACTCTGAGGCTTGCATTTTTTCTACTTAGGGTCATCTGTAAGTAGGAAGCACATTCAAGGCTTTGATTAGCAATTATGCTCTTCTAGCACACGTAGGTGCCTGCTGAACGCTTTCTGCCAATAGCAAGGATGAAAATAAGGAAACTAATTTTCTCAAACCCAATCTTTGGATTGCATAGTTTCTAAGCATAATACAAACATGTCTAGTTTTGTTTTAATTTTTTTCTCCTCTGGCAAAATAGAGAAGGACTGGATTGGGATCCAGGAAACCTAGACTTAAGGATCATTCTATTATTTTTCTGAAGCTACACTCTCTGTTTAATACTTGTACCATCTCTGTCAAAGGGTGGCTGTGAGGAACGTGCATTGTTAACCAACAGTCACAAATGTAAACTGTCCTGGTTATTATATATGATGACGGAACTGGAAAGGAGTTCAAAAGATCTTACAGATCAGTCACAGTACCACTAATGGTGATGATAATGATAGCTAGCATTTATATGGAGCTTAAAGGTTTGCAAAGTGTTTTACAAATATTTTCATGTTTTTTCCTCAAAACAATCACAAAAAGTAGGTATTAATATTATCTCCATTCTATAGATGAGGAAACTGAGGTAGACAGAGGTTAAGTGAATTTTCTGAATATTGCCATCTACTAGACTGTAAACTCCATGAGGGTAAGGATGCTGGTATAGTGGAATTGGTGATTCTAGACTCTTATTTACTTGCCAGGTATCTAACCTTTCTAACTTGTAGTTCTCTTGTCTATAAAGAGGGGGTGATAATAATTGCCCTATTATTCTTCGGGGTTATGAGGAAAATACTCATTATATGTCCGCATTCTACAGAAATTTGCATTTTAAACCTACTAAATAGCTTTTAAATAATTTTAATAACTTTTAAGTATTTTTTCACCAGAACTCAGTAGAGAGGGTTCTACACCCAATTCGTGCTTGAGACGTGGCTACAGAATGAGACTGTGGGGATAATAATGAATGAAGTGTAATCAGGCAAAGCAGTAGGAGAGTCTTTCGGTGTATGTTTAATGTTTTCTCTATTCCCTGAACTCCCAAAAAATACAATAGTATGCTATTGACAGGTTTAATTGTAATGACAGGTTTAATGGTTCCAGTCCATTCTTTCACTGATTTGGCTATTCTTCTCCATATTTAATACTTCAAGTTTGGATAATGATTTATTTTGCAAAATACTTTCTTATCCACTGTTCCATTTGAAGGTAAGTTAGTAGGATTAACATTTGCTAGAAAAGTTTATTGTGACCTGAAACTAAGTAATTTGCCTAGTTTTACCCACAGATTAATGGCAGAGAGAGGGAGCATGTCACAGTGAACAGAATTGGCCCCAAAGTGGTGTGACTCTCTACATTGATTATTCCTAGATAGACAGGCATAATATATCCACTCACACTCAAGATAGATTCTAAAACAGAATTTGTTACATTTCTCCCTAAATCGATCCCACTTTCCCAACTTCTCTATATCTGCTGAGGCTACCATCATCCTAGTAATTTGGGTTTAGAGCTGGATTTATAATCAACTCCTCCCTTCCCCTTTCCCTGCATATTAGATTAGTTTGAAAGTCATGTTGATTCTGCTCCCATAATATCCATAGTATACATCCCATCAGTTCCGCTTACGTGGCTACCGCTCTAGTTCAGGCCCTTATCACCTCTTATGCGGACTACAATAGCCTCCTAACTGGTCTCCCCACCTTAATTCCCTCCCCTCTCCAATCCATTTCTCTAGACAGCTGTCAAAGCTGATCTTTCAAATGTGTAGATCTGACTATGTAATTCCCCTCACTCAAGAAACTTCATAGGCTTTGGGTTCAAATAAACTCTGTGGTTTGGCTTTTTTGCCCCTCAAATTCTGGCTAGAACCTATATTTTTAGTCTTTAGTCCTTCTTTATGTCATTTTTTTAGTCATTCCTGCTCATGCCATTTCTCAGGCCTCTAGCATCATACAAATTACCTCCGCACCCCCTCCAGAATACATAATTCCCAGAATCCCCAACGTGGGTCAGTACTGAGCTTAAATACCATCTCCTACATGACACCATACTTTTCTGTTCTCCCACTCTTAACCATTGGTGCCTTTCTCCTCCCCAAATTTCTTGATAATTATCTTGTAAATTGCAAACATATATGTTGTCTCCCTTAGAATACAAGTTCTTGCAAGTGGGGACTACTTCATTTGACAGATCAACTGATTGAAATTGCAAAAAGACATTTCTCTCTCTGTCTCTATCTATCTATCTATCTATCTATCTATCTATCTATCTATCTATCTATCTATCTCTCTATCTATCTCTCTCTCTATCTATCTATCTATGTATCTACCTGTCTGTCTATCTATACATCTATTTATCTGTTTTCTATCTATCTATCTATCTATCTATCTATCTATCTATCTATCTATCTATCCATCTATCCCNATCTATCTATCTATCTATCTATCTATCTATCTATCTATCTATCTATCCATCTATCCCTCCTTCCTCCCTCCCTCTCTGACTGTTTTTGTCTGTCTCTGTCTCTTTAGACTTGATGTAAAGAGGGGCTTCTTTATGATGAGTTGTCCAAAAGAGGAATGGGCCACCTGGAAGGGATTTGGAGTTCTTTAAATAGCAGCTGGATGATTGTATTGGAATACTGTAGCAGATATTCTTTTTAAGGCTAGACCTGACTCCATGACCTCTAGGTCCTTTCCAAATCATGGACTCAATGCAATAATTATATTTATCTATTGGTCATTGTGAAATTAAAAGATCTACTGCTGCTTTTTTTAAATAAAGTGAATGAGAATCAGTAATAACAGCTGAAGAAACACACCATTCTCCTAAGACAGCACATTATTAATGTTGGCATTTCTTAAGATGTTAAGCTGTCAGTTTAATCCCATGAACACATATTAGAGTGCCTATGATATGCACTGAACTGTGCTAAGCACCCTAAGTATAAAGATAGATAAAACTCTGCTTCTGTTCTTAAGGAGATTGTAGCCCAGCAGAAGGCAAAAATAAATACACAGTAAAATATGATACAAGTATTATACAATAAGCTCATGGGATAGAATGATTCATAGAAGAAGGGATAATACAGCTAGCAGACCAGGTAAAGTTTTATGTAAGAAGTGGCCCTTTTATCGAGTTTTAAAGAAAGGGAAGGATTTCAGTAAGTAGGGATATGGGAGGAGATCCTTTCATGGGTTTGGGATGGTACATGCAAAAGCTAAGAGATGGGAAATGGTAAGACAAAATGATCAAGAAATAAGTGCACTTTAGCTAGAATTTAGAATTTATGAAGAGGAGTAGCATAGAAGAATGGAAAAGTTAAGCTATCAGAGTGCATTAAGAAGATTATTCTGAAAAGAATCTATATGTTTTCAATTATTTATAGCATCTCCATGAATTGGGAAATGGCTAAGCAAATTAAGATATGTGACTGTGATAGAATACTGCTGTCACAAGAAATGATGAGCTGGTTAACTTAAAAAAATTGGAAAGAAAGAACTTTATAAGATAATCAAGAGTAAAATGAGAACAACCCAGAGAACATTGTGTACATCTGTAGATTTAATATTTGAAGAATAACTTGTGAATTGAAAAACAGATAAATGAAAGAAGTTATACACACACATACATATGTTTTTGGATAATGCCTTTTATGGTGTGGGGAGGGAAGGGAGAGATTGAGATATCAGGATATTCATAATGTTAAAAAAGAAGATTATGTTGATTTCTGGGAAGATGGCAGCTTAGACAGAGTGAATCTTAAAACCTCCCCACCCTTACACACCGGGATATAAAACAATGAGCTTGGAGAAGAAAGAGGACCAAATCTATTAATGGTTCAAAGCAGGGGGAACCCTAATGCAGCGCAGTAAAGAGGTATGCCAAGAAAAAGGCTTCAATTCTTGAACTGTTGGGTCTGAGGACGTAGAAGGGGAATCCCAGGACGTCTCCCCCAAGTGTTGTGCATACTCTCCAGCAGCCCCTGAAATCTCAGGGCGGGTGACTGCACCAGTCTGGAGAGAGGGCCTTGTTGGTGCCAGATTCAGGGAGTTGAACACAGGCATGGGAGAGGTGACTGGAGGAGAAAACTAGAGAAACACAGCAAAAATGCCAGGAAGATGGTGGCTTAGAGAGAGCCAAACCTCAGACCTCAGACAGCTTGGCTTCCTCATACTGAGATAGAGAATGAAGGGCTTTAAGAGGAAAGAAAACCAGATCAAACACAAGGACAGCCCAGGGGAACCCCACAGCTGGAGTGCTCATTCTTGTCCCCCCAGAGTTTTTTTTTTTGTTTGTTTTTCCCTCCTCTCCAGGTTTTATCCTCAGGGCAGATTAAGCAGTAAGATTAATCCAATCCATACAGGATTAATCACAACAATTGGACAGACAAGAAGTCTTCAGAGGATATACTAACAAATTAGGGAGGGCAGAGGTTAATGAATTGGGCGTGCAACTTAAAAAACTAGAAAATGAACAAATTAAAAATTCTCAGATGAAAACTAAATTAGAAATACTAAAAATCAAAGGAGAAATTAATAAAATTGAAAGTAAAAGAACTATTGAATTAATAAATAAGACTAGAAGCTGGTATTTTGAAAAAACAGATGAAATAGACAAAGTACTGGTAAATCTAATAAAAAAAAGGGAAAAAGAAAACCAAATTAAGAGTATCAAAGATGAAAAGGGAGCCCTCACCTCTAATGAAGAGGAAATTAAGGCAATCATTAAAAACTATTTTGCCCAATTATGTGGCAATAAATATAGCAATCTAGGTGATATGGATGAATATTTACAAAAATATAAATTACCTAGATTAACAGCAGAAGAAATAGAATACTTAAATAATCCCATATAAGAAAAAGAAATTGAACAATCCATCAAAGAACTCCCTAAGAAAAAATCACCAGGGCCTGATGGATTCACAAGTGAATTCTATCAAACATTCAAAGAACAATTAATTTCAATACTATACAAATTATTTGACATAATGAGCAAAGAAGGAGTCCTACCAAATTCCTTTTATGACACAAATATGGTACTGATTCCAAAGCCAGGTAGATCAAAAACAGAGAAAAAAATTACAGACCAATATCCTTAATGAACATAGATGCAAAAATTTTAAATAGAATACTAGCAAAGAGACTCCAGCAAGTGATCAAGAGGGTTATTCATCATGATCAGGTGGGATTTATACCAGGAATGCAAGGATGGTTCAACATTAGGAAAACCATCCACAAAATTGACCATATCAACAAGCAAACCAACAAAAACCACATGATTATCTCAATAGATGCTGAAAAGGCCTTTAACAAAATGCAGCACCCATTCTTACTGAAAACACTTGAAAGTATAGGAATAGAATGTCCTTTCCTAAAAATAATAAAGAGTATATATCTTAAACCATCAACAAACATCATATGCAATGGGGATAAATTAGAAGCCTTTCCAATAAGATCAGGTATGAAACAAGGATGCCCATTATCACCTCTATTATTTAACATTGTACTAGAAACATTAGCAGTAGCAATTAGAGAAGATAAAGAAATTGAAGGTATTAAAATAGGCAATGAGGAGACTAAGCTATCACTCTTTGCAGATGATATGATGGTATACTTAAAAAATCCTAGAGAATCAACTAAAAAGCTTGTAGAAATAATCAACCACTTTAGCAAAGTTGCAGGATACAAAATAAATGCACATAAATCATCAGTATTTTTATATTTTCCAACACATCACAGCAGCAAGAGGTAGAAAGAGAAAGACCATTTAAAATCACCCTAGATAATATAAAATACTTAGGAATCTATCTATCAAAACAAACACAGGAATTATGCAAAGATAACTACAAAACACTTTCTAAACAATTAAAACTAGATCTAAACAATTGGAAAAACATTGAGTGCTCATGGGTAGGATGAGCTAACATAATAAAAATGACCATTCTACCCAAATTAATTTACTTATTTAGTGCCATACCTATCAAACTACCAAAAAACTTTTTTACTGAATTAGAAAAAACTATAATGAAGTTTATTTGGAAGAACAAAAGATCAAGAATATCAAGGGAAATAATGAAATAAAAAAAACACGAAGGAAGGGGGCCTATCAGTACCAGATATTAAACTATACTATAAAGCAGTGGTCATCAAAACAATAAGGTACTGGCTAAGAGACAGAAGGGAGGATCAGTGGAATAGACTTGGGGTAAGTGACGTCAGCAAGACAGTGTATGATAAACCCAAAGAGCCCAACTTTTGGGACAAAAATCCACTATTTGACAAAAACTGCTGGGAAAATTGGAAAACAATGTGGGAGAGATTAGGTTTCGATCAACATCTCACACCCTACACTAAGATAAATTCAGAATGGGTGAAAGATTTGAATATGAAGAAGGAAACTGTAAGTAAATTAAGTGAATACAGAATAGTATACTTGTCAGATCCCTGGGAAAGGAAAGATTTTAAAACCAAGCAAGAGTTAGAAAAAATTACAAAATGTAAAATAAATAATTTTGATTATATTAAATTAAAAAGGTTTTGTACAAACAAAAACAATGCAACCAAAATCAGAAGGGAAACAACAAACTGGGAAAAATCGTTATAACAAAAAATTCTGACAGAGGTCTAATTACTCAAATATACAAGGAATTAAATCAATCGTATAAAAAAATCAAGCCAACCCCCAATTGATAAATGGGCAAAGGATATGAAAAGGCAATTTTCAGATAAAGAAATCAAAACTATCAATAAGCACATGAGAAAGTGTTCTAAATCTCTACTAATTAGAGAAATGCAAATCAAAACAACTCTGAGGTACCACCTCACACCTAGCAGAATGGCTAAAATGATAGCAGGGGAGAGTAATGAATGTTGGAGGGGATGTGGCAAAATTGGGACATTAATGCACTGCTGGTGGAGTTGTGAACTGATTCAACCATTCTGGATGGCAATTTGGAATTATGCCCAAAGAGCAATAAAAGAATGCCTGCCCTTTGATCCAGCCATACCATTGCTTGGATTGTACCCCAAAGAGAACATAGATAAACAGACTTGTACAAAAAATTTATAGCTGCGCTCTTTGTGGTGACAAAAAACTGGAAAGTGAGGGTATGCCCTTCAATTGGGGAATGGCTGAACAAATTGTGGTATATGTTGGTGATGGAATAGTATTGTGCTCAAAGGAATAATAAACTGGAGGAATTCCATGTGAAGTGGAAAGACCTCCAGGAATTGATGCAGAGTAAAAGAAGGAGAGCCAGAAGAACGTTGTACATAGAGACCGATACACTGTGGTAAAATCGAATGTAATGGACTTCTATACTAGCAGCAATGCAATGATCCAGGACAATTCTGAGGGATTTATGGAAAGAATGCTACCCACATTCAGAGGAAGAACTACAGGAGAGGAAACACAGAAGAAAAACAACTGCTTGAACACTTGAGTTAATGAGGACATGATTGGGGATGCAGACCCAAAAGGACCACACCAATGCAACTATCAATAATATGTAAATAAGTCTTGATTTGTGACACATGTTAAAACCAGTGGAAATGTGCACTAGCTATGGGGGGGAATTTGAGGGGATGAAGGGGAAAGTAAAAACATGAATCATGTAACCACGGAAAATTTTGTAAAAATAAAAAAAGAAAAAGAAAAAGAAGATTATTCTGTTTTTTGACTACTTTCAGCATCATTAACTCAATATAATTTTAGACAGTTTCCTTATGAAACAAAACACAAAGTTGATATGCTAACTCAATAAAGTTGTTTCAGCTTTGACTGCTATCTAAATGGATGTGCGACACATATTTAATAGAAGGTTGCTTTATTTAGCTTACCATCCCATCGCTACTGTGTAATTTGATGTCCATCTGAGAGAGAGCTTCAATCTTCCCAGAATTTGCTTTAATATGAACTCCTCTTGGTGCATCCATACTTAGGCTCCTTGTGGGGGATTCCAGTCTGGAAGTAGAAAAAAGGGTACTGAGCCAAAGACTCAAAACTCAAAGACTCAAAACAAAAATAAAACAACATTCCATTAGTATTAATTTTAGCAGGAAATCAATGTAACCCTTAGCCTGGAAGGTGCAATTTAGCAGGTAGCAGGCATCTGGAAGATGATAAAAGCACATATTCACAGGTAGCACTTTGAGGAAGGTGCTATATTTTTCTTTTTCATCACTGAGCATAATTAGATTAACAAAAATTCTCTAAAGGCCATACTCAGTTTGGAAACTTACTACTGAAAGAGTGCAGTTTCCCAAATGCTATTTGTTATATTTTATTTGGTGGGAGAAATTATATCTAGATGACACTGATCAAAGTCCCACTTGTTTCCTATTTAAGGTTTCAAGTTCTTTTTGGCACCACTGGCATAGAGTAAGTCACAATGATCTGCCCTCCTGTTTGCTTTAGAGTCCTGGTCTATAGTCTTGTAACCATCTGATTCCTGAGCAGGTTAAGAGCTTGGCAGCCTTGGTGGCTTGCCCCATTTTCTGTGGTCACAGTGCTCCATGCTGGACAAAGTCCATTGCTGCTTTTCTCTTTCAATTTATTGTAAGAATAGTACTTAATAACCTGAAGGGGGCTCTGTAGAGCAGAGCCACGAATAGACAGGATTAAATAAGTATGAAATTGGGTGAGTCAGGAGTGAACTTCCTGATACAATGCAGAGGACGTTTAATATAGAAAGGTTCTTATATCTCTGTCATATCCATTGTATAAAGCTTTCTATCAGGGGTTCCTAACTTAGGGGTCCATGAACTTGATGGTATTGTTTTCTATAGAATTCTGATATCTGTATTTCTAACACAACTGATTTCCTTTGTAAACTGTATTTTATTTTATACATTTATAACTTCATTCTGAGAAAAGATCCATTAGCTACCTAAGATTCCTCAAGGAGTCTAAGATATAAATAAGATATAAAAAAGGATAGGAACTATTCTATAATAATTAAAACTAGGATCAATGATCTCTTATTCAAAAGCCTGAAAAAACTTTAGAAAGTCCTCTGCTTTGGCTGGTCTAGATTCAGACAAAATTAGATCTGGATCCAGTAGCAGAGATTAGTCCCTGAAACACATAGAGTGACTCCTTCAATACTGATTCTTCTCACAAGTACACACACACACACCCACACACACCCACACACACACACAGAGCAGCAGCAGCAACTCTACTGATTGTTTAATATCACAGACTCTTGAAACATCAACATTTCTAAAATATTTAAAGGGTATTAAAGCTAAAAAAAAATTTGTTTCTAAAAAACATGAATATTTCAATATAAAATTCATGCTGATTCTTTCATTACACAACATAAAATACCATTTCCTGCAATGATCCATAGATGACAAACTCCCTGTAAGTCATGCTTTTATGCCTTCCTGTTGGTTTGGAGTTTTGGTCTATAATCCCTTAACCATCTCTATAAGGCACAGAGAAAGATTGAAGTATAGAAAAGCAGACTGCCCTTGGGGAACTTTTAGAATTGGTGTCTACTGAGCAGTGAAAACACATCATACAGTCTTACTTTAATACTGAATGATGCCACATTATTCCATTTCTTTGATAAAGAAACCAGATTAAAAAAATATCACCTGGGAACACACCTATAAAAATGTTCCTAGTTAAAGCGCAACACATGCTTTAAAAGAAAGCTAGGTCTTCAAGAAAACCCACTAGTCTTTTAGTGGAAGAGCTGCAGCCTCTCGGTTTTAGATAATACCCTGTTTGCATAGTTTTTTTTTTTCTGGCAGGAATTAGAGAGCCAGATGCACAGGCTAGATCACTTTGGAAGAATACACAGCCAGATGCAGACATCGTCAATTTATTTTGACTTGGTTTTAGATTTTTAATGAGAGAGTGTTTACTCTGAAATTATGCTCTCAATTTACCCCAAATCCTTGAAGTCCTCTGGGACTGAAACCAAAAAGTGGGCATGTTAGAGATGCAGCAAGGCGGACATCAAATAAAAACCTGATACCCATCGCACAGAGATCAGCACATGGAATCACTCCATAGTGTTGCCACTAGATGGCATAACGTGACCACCTGAGAGTTGTTTCAACAGGGATTTCCATCTCAGGTTTGATAAACACACAGAAACTTTCATAACTTAGTGATAATATTATATAGAAAGGGAGAGGGGAGAGAAGGGGCCAGGAGAGGGGAGAGGCAAAGGAAAAATGAAGGAGGGAACTAAGAAGTTGAAATAATTATAAATAAAGTAATGAACTGATAATTTATTTAAACACTTTAAAAAAATGCTCACAGGCTCCGTGAGCCTCAGTTTCCCCACTAGTATAATGGGAAGCCTAGAAGAGAGGTGCTATCAATCTCCAGATCTAGATTTTGGTCCTTGAAAAATGATCCCATTCAGTGAATAATTAGAGGCTGCTATTCTGAAAATAATTAGTTATGATGATGGCTACAAAAATGCTTTAAGATTTGAAAAGTACTTTGTGTATGTGTATCTGACCACACAAGACCCCTGGGAGATATTATCTGTTTTACAGATGAGGGAACAGGCAGAGAGCAGTGAAGTGCCGAGATCAGGACCACACAATTTGTGACAGTGGCAGGATTCAGACTTGGGACTTCCTAACTCAGTCATGTACTCTCTACATTGTGCCACCCAGCTGGCCCCAGAGAAACACTTGTGTGGTTTCATTATTTTCAGTATGGAATCAGTGAGACCTGGGTTTAAATTCTCCTTTTACACCTAACTCCCTAGATAGAAGCTATGTGATATTAGGCTAGTCATTTATTCTCTTTAAGCTCTGATTTCTTCCTCTGTATAATAAGGATAAGATCACCTACACTGGAGGGTTGTGATTTTCCAAAGCACTTTGTTAAACTTAAATTACCATATAAATGCCAGCTATTGGAATCATTATCATCAGCCTCATCTCATCCAACTCATCTTTATTTTTGAAGAAGTTTATCTTTCATTTTTAAAAAACCTTTCCTGTTACTTCGGGGCAGGTAGGTAGTGCAGTGGATAGAGTACTGGAAATCAGGAAGATCTGAGATCAAATATGAACTCGGGCAGTTCCTGGTTATGTGACCCTGGGCAAACCACTTTCTTTATCTATAAAATAAGCTGGAGAAAGAAATGGAAAACCACTGTAGCATCTTTGCCAAGAAAACCCCAAATGGCTTCACAAAGTGTCAGATGTGACTGAAATGACTGAACAACAACAACACATTTCTGGTGGCAACAGCCTGGTCTTGAATTGCCAGCATAAACTACTCCATTTTCAAAATCAAATATTTGAAGACATTTTTTCACTGCTTCTTTGTCAAACTTCCAAGACTGAGTACATGTAAATGTTGCCCATGTAGAGCCTTTTGATTCCACTCTTTGATCTTATCCACTTTATAGACTCTATTTAGAGGTTATCCAATTGTGGTTACATTCAACAAATCCATTAGGGTAACCTGTCATTAGACTTTACACTCTATGAAGTGATGATGTCTACTTAGCCAAAAAATATTTCTCCAAGTTTCTTACATGTTGATCATGTCCTCCAAGAATATCTACCAATCCTTGTTCTCCTTTTTGGTAAAGAGGTATTAATCTTTCTATAATTACCTTTGACTGATGGACCATGTTATTTTATTAATATTGTATAGACTTTTGTTAAAACACTAACCAAATATGTTACATTTTACAATTCCTGAAGTTGTACACTAAGACTGACATTGTAGAGGTGTTGATTGCCTTACATATGTTCTACCCGTTCAGTTTTGATTTCTAGAGGTAAAAAAGTCTCAACATATTTAGCAATAATATTCTCCTTGATAGCCTTATTCTTGATGTGTCCTGTCAGGAGGAGACCAAGGTATTTGCAATTGTATTATCTCAGAGGAACCTGAAAGTACTGCCTCACAGGGACCTCAAAGACTATCTAATCAAACGTCCTCATTTTATAGATGAGGAAACAAAGACCCAGGAAGGTGGCTTGGGAAGTGTGCCTTGAGTAGTAAATATCCCATGATGTTAAGCGGCAAGAATCATCATTTCTAGATTCAGTCACAAACATTTCAGTCTATCGTTCCTTAGTATCCATTAAGAATCTGAGATTTAGTGAATTGTGTTGACACTTTAATGTCACTGGAGAAAGATTTCATGATATGAAGGAATTGCTTAATGTGGCTTTTGGTAGAATCATATAGTTTGATGTCCTCCAGGTAAATCAAGTGGTTAATAAAGTGTTTGTTGGAAGCTCTTTTTAATTTATTTGGAAGTTATACTTAGTTTTATTTAGGAGAGATGATAACAGCTTTAGGTATATTTTTATTGTTGTTATTGGTGGTAGGGGGTGAGATCAAAGGCATAAGAAGAAGGATGCTTTTTATCAACAAGGGACACCTTGACCATGGAGACAGGGAGAAAGAATGAGAGACTGGTGATAGTGAGAAATGTTGTAATAAAGAAAAGGGGAGTTTGGGGAATTCATATTGGATGGCCTAAATTTTCTTAGGTAGGTTAGATCATGTACTATGAATCTGGGGCAGAAGATATAAAATAGGGCTTAAAGAATGGTCAAGTTTGAAAATACTTCCTTTGGGTAATAACAGGAAATCAATGATAGCTGCATAGGAAGATTACTGAGCTGTAGTCACAGCTCAGCTAAGGTTACTATTATTAATTTATAGTGGATGAAATCAGCATGACTTTTTCTACTGACACCATCTTCTATTGACACCATTGAATAAAGCAGACAAATTAAATGGTGGGAATTAGCAAGAGTGGATGTTTCATAGATTACATATAGCAGAAAGCCAGGGAAATGCAGAATTTTACATCAGTGGCTAGGGAAGCAACTTTGTTACAAGGCCTTCATTATAGCATAGATCTGATTATATCACAGATAACAAAATTTTATTGTTCAATATGTATTCCTCTTATGATAATTTATGGTGGTGTTATTGTATTGTACAAACTATTGTAGTTTGAAAAAACAGCTTTAGCACCTGAAGAAACAACTTTTTTCTTTTCTTAATTTTTGAAAACATACATAGTATTGTTATTTTGTGCATAAAACAGTGATCACTGCACAGTTTTCTCCTCTTTTAGTAGAATGGAATGTCAGATTGGTTTTGGAGAATTATAAACTTCCTATAAAACCTAATGACTGCTGCTATATAACATTGCCTTAATCACACTGAAGTAGTAAAGAGAGGCAGTTTGGGGGCATGTGATGAAATTACAGATTTATAACATAAATGGGAAACTTCATATAATTTGACATACATCATAGATTTTGGGAAAGCAAATTCCAGATGGTTCATAGAAAGCATGGATAGAATCCAATTGTCTTATATTTTGAAGAGGAAGCAAGCCTAAGGGGAATAGGAAGATCTTAGGAATGAAATTGTGAAAACACAAAGAGAAATCATTCAAATGAGGAGGAAAAAGAGGAGCTGCCTGAAGAGAATGATGTGAATGTTCAGGGAACTCATCAACTAGCTCAGACGGAAAAAGACATATATAGGAGATGGGAGCAGGGCAATGATTGAAAGTGAATACAAAAAAGGAATGCTGTCCTGTAAGAATTGCCTCTGAAGCCATAAAGCTTAAAATGACCTGAGGCTGTCAATTAATGGTAAAAGTTACAATTTTTCCCCCTTAAAATATATTTAGGGCAAGAAAGGGATCAGAGAAGGGATAGGACCATTGTCTTGTATACATAAGGTAGTATGATAAATCATGATGATAAAGTAGTTAAACTACTTAAATTTTATTTTGATTTGTTTTTTATTCTTCCAAGAAGAACCATCTTTGAACTGAGAATGATAGAATAAAAATGATTACCATGGAGGGGAAACCCATTATAGGTAAGGAGACAAATAGAGCATCTAACTTTCTAGTAAGTCAAAGTCACCAGGCAGGAACAACTATATATTATAGACATGACTGATGTGTTGCTGTCAGCAGTCTTTGTTTTTACATTTATTTTTTTATTCTGATTTTAACACCCAAAAGAGAACATTTCCTTATACAAAGAACACAAAAGAGTATTATATCTGAAACTGCAAATCTATTATGTATAGCTTGGTTTTTTTGTGTACAGAACAAAATTCAATGTTGTTTTTTTCTTTTTAAGGAAACAGGACAAGAGAAAGGAAAAGATTTAAAGGGGCAAGAAGAGAGAAGACAAGTCCAATAGAGACAGAGAAAGGAAAGAGAAGAAAGAAGAAGAATAAAGGGAGAAAGTAACAAGAGAAGGGAAGAGAGAGGGAGGGAAGAAACATTTCTTTTCAAAGCCATCCTGCTCTTCTGTGTTTCCTTCTGATATCTCTTCTTTTCTTTCTGTGCATTAAAAATCTCAATCCCTTTTTCTTTTTCTTCTTTTTAAGGGGGTGAGATAATTCTATCATTAGCCCCCCTTCCCAAATCTCCCCACTCAATAAAAAGTATAATTTTGTTTCAGATGAACACAATCAAACAAATCTATATACTGTATTTGCCACCTTGAGCCATCACTTCTTTGTGAAATGGTAGATAACTTTAGTTAATCGGTCCTCTGGGTGATTGGTCATTACATTGATCATTGTTCTTATATTTTTCAAAATTCTTTTCCTTCACAATCTTGTTACTTGATAGACTATTCTCCTTGTTCTGATCACTTTTCTCCATGTCAATTCATTTCAGATTTCTCTGAAACTGTTATTTTTGTCATATCTTATAGCAAAAGTAACTTTCACCTACTGTAACCTGTTCAAAGTCATTCTCTAATAGATTCTTACCAATATGGAGTAACTGGTAGATGTGGTCAAAATGATGGGATCCTTGGGAAAAATGACTACTCAATTCTGGAGTCTGTGATAGACAAAACGATGAAAGCTAGAAATAGTCTGACATATACCCTGGATTTTAAGAAAGTAATTTCAGTAGGTTTAGAGGAAGGATCCAGTGAGTTAAAATGCTATCAGGGAAACCAATCCAAAAGGGATGGGAAGTTCTCAAGAGGGAAATTTTGAAGGTTATAAAGTGAAACAATTCCAAAGAGGAAAAAAAAGAGTTGTTTAAAGATGTTATAGATGTACATGGAACTTACCAATCAACTTTGATTTTAAAGATGTGTACAAGAAATAGAGGCAAGGGCAGATAACAGATGATGAAAACAAATGAATGGTAAGATCAGAATGATTTGATTTTGGTAAGGAGAGGTAGTAATAAGAAATAGAGTTTGTAGTAAAAGAGAAGGATCAAAGAAGAGACTCAGGGTAGGTATCAATTGTTTTCTGCTCATTTATTAAGCTCCACTTATTTATTTATCTATCTGTTTATTTATTTATTTGTTTGTTTGTTTGTTTATTTGTTTGTTTGTTTGTTTGTTTATTTTCCTGTTAAGGATAGTAATTTTTGGAATGGAAAGGACAGAACATATATGGCTACCCGGGAGTTAATACTCAAGTAAGGAAAAACATTGGGAGTACTCATCTACCCTTGATGAATTCTAGCCATCATGCTCATATAAAATACATTTTTAGATAATGAAATTATATTTTCAGAACTGGCAGATGTAGTTGTGAAGCCACTGTTAGTGATCTCTGAAACTCTATGAAGAATGGGAGAGATATAATAGGAAAATCTTGATTTTTTAAAGAGAAGAGTGTATAGACTGCAAATTATAGGTCAGGAAGTTTGACTGTGATTCCTAGCAAAATTCTATACCACACTAGTAAGAGAGGATTTCTGAACACCTGGTAATTCCAAAGCAACCAGCATGGCTTCATCAAGATCAGAACATTCTGGTCTAACTTTATTTAATTTGTTTGACAAAGTACTAAATTTGTCTATCAGAAAAATTCTAGAGATACTGGTTACTCTCAGTTTTGGCAAAGCATTTAATAAAAATCCTTCTGGTGATTCCCTTAGAAAAGTGGGAGAGATTTGAGGTAGATAATAGTAGATATATTCTGATTTGGTTGAATGATTGGATCCAAAGGGCTGTCATTAATGGCCTCCTATTAGTTCAAGGAGGTCTCTAATGCAATGCTCCAGACTTTTGCTTGGTATTGTGCTCTGGAACATTTTTATTAATGACTCAGATAAAGGCATTGATGACATAGTTATTAAATTTGCAATGGCAGAATGCTAGGAAGGATACCAATTACACTGGATGACAAAATCAGAAGTAAAAAAGTTCTTGAGCTTTCATTGAATTGAAAAGTAAAAGATTAATAGGAAAAAATGTAAAGTCTTATACTTGGGTTCTCTTTTATTGGACTGGATTAGCCACTCTGAACCGAAACTTTATGACTAAGTGATAATAATTACAGTTCAATACTCTGTCATGACATTTCTTTACTATTAATATTTTTAAGGAAATTTACCAGTCTTTGAGGTATGTAGTAAAAGCTTCATTATGCCCCATTTAAAGATGAGGGAGCTGGGACTTGTGAAAGTTGTCACTGTTCCATAGTCTTTTGCGTAGGAAGTATAAGATTTGGGATTCAATTCCCAATCTCCTAATCTAAATTTACTGGTTTTTTTCCTAAAAAATGTTTCTGCCTCCTTTTTAGTACCTGCCAGAGCCTGAACCTTCCTAAGATTGATATAGAATATGTATGATCAGTCCATGCTAGGGAAAGGAGGAGGACTTTTGTGGAGACAACTAAGGGTAGGCTGTTAAAAAAATTGGAAGGTAGTCGTTTTTGCTATTTGTGAAGCTATGCTCATGATTACTTTAAAATAAATGTACTCAGTTCCTTCCTTTAGCATTATCTTGTGAACATTTCACCCTCCGTCTAGTGGAAAAGATGAGATGTTTTCTCTAAGGCTCTGTATTTCTCAGGGATGCTCAATTTTCTGCTTCATCCATGAAACCAATGCTGAAAGACAATAAAGATCCCCAGCAGGTGGTAGCCCACATTTTCAGGCTCTCATTCCTTCATTTCATCCCATAGAGCTATATTTGGTTCTTAGTGATCCATGTTAAGAGTGAAGCTGGGTTTGCAAATAACTTTTCTGTGCAGTCAACCAATCAACAAACATTTTGTGAGCACCTGGGATGTACTAGTCTCATGTCCTGCCTAGTAATCCAGGCATGAGGGGAAAAAGTTCATGGGCTTGGGGGAGTGATGGCCACAGAATGGGGAGAAAGTGACAGCTGAGACGGATATACCAAAGACAGAATCAGCTTGGTTGTGGGCAGGCATCAAAGAATAAGGAGTAAAAGAGAATTCTCAGTCTTAGGGCCCAAGATTTTTGTTTTGTTTTGAATTGGTTTAATTTTATTAGAAACATAGTCG
This sequence comes from Gracilinanus agilis, assembly GCF_016433145.1. Classification (NCBI taxonomy): domain Eukaryota; kingdom Metazoa; phylum Chordata; class Mammalia; order Didelphimorphia; family Didelphidae; genus Gracilinanus; species Gracilinanus agilis. Next base: position 144,745,961 of record NC_058132.1, read on the forward strand.
AAGAGACCATTTGACTAGAGGTTCACTAAGGAGGGTAGGAGTTCCCAAGTACTCACTCTACCCCACATTAAACAAACAAAACCAACTCTCTATGTCTGTCTCTGTCTCTGTCTCTCTCTGTCTCTGTCTTTCTTTCTCACACACACACATTCGTACTTGCACACATACAGCTATATGCAGAATTATGCCCAGTTACGTTTAGAATCCTATCCACACAGATATCTGTGTGACAAGAATCATACATAGAATAAATTGCATGTATATATTCAGAAGTAGAACAGACCAAATTGGAGATATTTAGGACCAAAGATCAAGTATATAGCCACACAACATATGGTCACACAATATAAAACCATTATGACATACTCTCACATATCCTAACCTCATTTCCTGACTAGATTTTCCCATTTCCCAAGCAGACATATGTCTTTCTTATATGTTCCTGATTGGCACAGGGTGGAGGAACAGGGAAAAATGACCCATTTGAACTGTCACATATTCTTGAATATGGTATCTCTGCCCCTACCTGGCCTCATAGGGAAAATGGGGCACATGGGGATAAGGAGATGTTGCCTGTGAAGAAGATATTCTATGTCCCCATGGGTATCTCTTTTTTATAAGATCTAGGTTCCCCAAACCTTAAGGAGAGCAGTTAATCATGTACACATATTACTTTAAATTACACCAAGAAAACTTATAATAAATCTTGCCAGCCCAAGGTCACAGAAATAAAGATGCCACAGAATGAACCAGTTTGGGAGTGACAGTGATGAGTTCAATTTTAGAAAGAAAGAAGTACATCCATCCAATGTCTGGAACTGTATGATTAAAAGTAGGGAGAGCTGTCAGACTTGGGGGCAGAGATTTGAAAATTGTTCAACTAAAACTATGGGAATGGATGAGATATCTGCATTTAGTAGGTATTTAATAGATGCTCATTGAACTGAACTGAATTTCAGAACCAGAATAGGGTCAGAAGTGGAACAGACCAGATGGGAGATAGTTAGGACCAGAGACATAGAGAAGAAAATGCAAATGGGAAAATACTCAGCATCCAATAATAGAAGGAACAGAAAAGTAGTCAGTCAACATCAGGGAAGCCTGAGAGTGGGCAGAGGTTCTGGTTAGTAGACAAAATATATGAGTGGAGGTTGTTGGTAGGCATTAGGTACAATTGGGTATATAGTGGGGAGAAGGGAGGAGCAGCTAGCGTCTGATATACATCCAGCAGCAGATAGTGTTGATGGACCACGAGTAGTACTAGGTACTAGCATCCAAAGGAAGACATCGACTAGCTGAAAGGTCTAGGAAGAAGTAGAACAACTAAAGGATTTTGGAGTCAGAATTTCAGAGCTGGAAGAGATCTGAGCAGGTAACTAGCATAACTTATACTTGAATAGGAATCTTTTCTGAGGCAAGCTGAAATCTACTGCCCATTTTCCTATCACCATTAGATTATAAACCCTATGAGGGTAGGCATTTTTTCCTCATTTACATTTTCGCATTTATTTTTTTGTCTTCCATAGAATCTAACATAGTGCCTTGTAGACACTCAGTGGTTTTTGAATGGACACATAAAACAAAAGGCTAACAAAGTTGGTGAAGAAATAGAACAGCAATATTTGGCATTAGCTAAGGACAGAGTATTAAGGAGAGGTTGTCTAATGTTAAGGACTAAGAAATTACATAATGTTATAAGGTCATCAGTGTCCTTGGAGAGAGCACTTAAGGAGCATTAAAATAAATACAATTAAAGGTCAGAAAAATAAACATGGCTCAAGATTAATCAATTGTAGGAGTTGGAATCTCAGATATCAGAGGAAAAAACATACTCAAAGGATATTTAGTCTAGCCTGGACTATACTTGACACTTAGTAAACTAGTCTTTGCCTGAATATTTCTAATGGGGGAGGGTTGGATAAGAAGTTTTTGGGGGGATTTGTTTTCTTCATTTATGATAAGACTTAATTGGCCCTTTTTAAACTGCTATCCTTTCACCTAATTTTGCCTTCTGAGGCAAAATAGAATAAATCTAATCTAATCCATGTCATGGAAGTCCCTCAAATTTTTGAATTTCAAAAAATATTTGAGGAGAAAAATCAGGGTTCCTAAATCTTCCTTACTCCAAGGTAAATATCTCTCTTTTTTTCCATTGATTCCCATCTGGCATAATTTAAATGCCCTGATCCATGAGGCTGGCTCTGGAGTGGACAGCTATGTGAATTGTTGATAGGTCATCACTGATTCGAAACACTTTTGTGAAGCTGATTTCTGTCTGAGGCTAGCCCAGTGGTTCTGAAACAGAATCTGACACCCTGCACCTGTTCTTCCACTACTTCCTCTCTCTAAAGCAGGGGTCGGCAACGTATGGCTCTCGAGCCATATCTGGCTCTTTCTGCAGGAGCCATAAAGTCAATTTTTTTTTCAGGCACTGTTACAGGAGCTCACTGTGAGCACTGTACGGCTCTCACGAAATTACATTTTAAAAAATGTGGCGTTTATGGCTCTCACGGCCAAAAAGGTTGCCGACCCCTGCACTAAAGGGTATCTTAAAAGTCTTAGTCAAATTCTAAGCATTGAGAACTAAAATTCTACTAAGATGTATGAGACATTTTATATATGTCCTACATAAGGCAAATTATATGTATATATATTTATACATGCATTTATATATATGTGTATATAATATTTATACATAAACAGAAATAGATATCTTATATCTATGTGTGCATTAACCTCTTTTCACCTGAACTATTTTTGCCCTTCAGTAAAAATATTGAACTAAATATAGGATATTTAAGGTCAAGTTTGACCAAAATAAGATAACAGATGGCTTCAATTCTAAATTCTCTACCATCATATTAAAGATGTTTAAAGGTTTTCTAGGTCTTTTTTATGTACTATCATATTAAAATTTTTTTTGCAACCAATCCTTAACCCATCTCTTCTCCATATTTGAGAAAGGTTAAAGATTTCATTCTGAACTAGGGGAAATGAAAGATTTTTTTTGAAAAATGTCACAAAAATGTCTTTAATTACAGCTCTAACAAAGTGATCATCTTTTATATTACATATCTAGGTTATATGACTTTAGTATTCTTTCCCTATGAAATAAGATATTGGTTTTAGCTTTTATGAATAGTATGTGCAAAAGACTCAGAAATTGGCAGAGTCTAAAAACTGGCAAGCTAATTTGAATACTAAAGCCTTCAAATTTTATATTCCTGTTAAAATCAGTAATAAAGAAAATTCAATAATTTCCCAAAATTTGTTCATGTTCATTTTAAATTAAGTTCATAAAATGTAATTAGTCAATTACTTAAAGAGATGCCCTCTTTATATTAACTTTATATAGTACTTAAGTAGTATTAGAATAAATATAGTAAAACATTAGAAAAATGAACAGGGTTCAAGATTAATTTTAAATTTAGGAGAATGCCAACTCTAAGAAGTTTGAGAGGAGACTAAGAAATACAGATGTTATTGCAATCTATAATCCATAACCCCAATTCTTGATTTAAACAAATTAGATTCTCTCTTAATGACTTTTGTTGTGAGGAGGATTACTTAGTTATTATTTAGGAGACCTAACAGGAAGGGCTTGAGAATTCCAAATGGAATGGGGAAGTAGGAAGTGTGCCTTGCTCTCTCTGGGATGGACTCCATGGTGGTTGGGACAAGCTGTAATTGACCCTGGGAGACCTCAGAGGAAGTGGAATTGTACCCTGATTCCCTGGGGTCTTGGAGAGTGGTGAAGGTTGAAAAGGCAGAAGACATCAATCCTGCAAGTCAACTCTGAGTAGGGAAGTGGCCTGTGATCTGGTGGACAGTTTGCAGACATCTCTCCCTACTTTGGATCATCGGCTGTGGAGGAGTTGGTTCCTGGTATCCTGATAACATCTCTGGAACAGTTGTGAGACCCCAAATTCAAGCCCTCTTCCTCATGTCCTTAGCCAAGCTGTCAAAAACTGGGAGAAGCCAGGTTGGCTAAGGAACTTACCCCTTTGACTCCAGTCCTGGGTAGTTAGTTAGCCATACTTCACCTAACCCCCTTTCCAATCCCCTTATATTATAATTAAACTGTTTCCTTGTGAGCTTTCTAGTACTTTAAAGTCCTCATTGTGTGAATTTAATACTCTGAAGTTATTCCAGGCTGAGTGGGGCAGGGTGACAGTTAGTCAGGCTTAACTGCCATTTCTGTCAACAGTCATTCCCCTTATAGTTAAACCTGGTTCCCTGGCTTGTAAACTCTTACCATTGTCCCTTCCTGTCTCCTATCCACCCCACTGAGCCCACACACAATATTTAAGTTAATACTCCTGGTTTTCCCCATAATACTTTTCACAAATCACTCTCTATTTGGCTATTCCCCCCCAGTCAGGACTTTTCTCCGAGAAAGTCAGAATTTGGTTTATATTTCTTCTACCTATGTCTTCTACTGGGAACATCAGAATATAGGCTATGCCAAGAAAAGGATTCTAGTTCCCATGTACTCAGTCTAACATACACACACACTCTATATATACATAGATACTTATATCTAGTTATAAAATGATATGTGGTTTTATAAACTATGCATACATATAATATAGGGCAGAATTTGTTTCACCAATGGAAAGCATTGAAGGTTTACACTTTTGAGAAACAGTCAAGAAAATTTCCCTTTCAAATGAGCTCATCTTCCCCCAAAGGAAAAAAAATGATCCCCTTAGGCTGAAGTTCCTTCAAAGACATAAAGAACTAGGGCATCTCTGATTCCCTTCTAATTTAGAGTATTAATGGAAGACAAAGACTGGGTTTGCTCCTTCATAAAATGTCTCTGTTCCTGGATATGATGTAGCTGTAGGACCACATGATTCTTCTTCCTCTTGCCTTAGTTCAAAATCTTAGAGCTACCTAGCAATTCTTCTTTTCTCCAAGAACTCAACACTGTCCAAGAACTTCTCATATGGCTTGGAGTCTTAGTCCAGAAGCTCCTTCCTCAGATACGCTTAGCCATTCTGCCATTACCTTTCTATGGCTGCCATTTGGACCCCAGAGATTCCCTGGGCTTCTTTCTCATTTGCAGCTCTCAGTTTTTGTCTCTGTCCATCATCTCTCTTGTTGTATCTGCTCTATTGAAATTTAATCCCAAGGGTTACTGATCTGAGGATCTTCACTAAAAAAATAGTTATGACTCAAACAATCAGTCATCCTTAACGTAGGGTCAATGGGACAACAGTACTCAGTATAAGGTTACTCAGTCACACTTTCAACTTGAAGAACCACTGAAGTCCCAAATGTAATATCACTGTCTATTCTTTGAATTGAAATGCATCTTCAATGAAAGTCTCAGAATTTAACCTTGTTAATTATGACGACAATATTCCTAGACACAGTCTATATAAGATGGAATACTTTTATTTTTAGGTTGATGTTGGAGAAGAAATTTTACTTGTAAAGCAAATAAAGTAAATGCTATATGATCATTTCAATTTGAAAAAAAGACTAGATATTTATCATATGCATGTTTCTAAACTTCAAAGAACTACTATGATATTGAATACATTTAGCACTAAAACCATGCTAAATACAACTTAGTATTTCTTTGATCCAAAAGTATTTACAGATATAAAGGAGTAATTAATTTTTGGAAATTCCTCAATTATACAAAATAATAGCTGTTATATTTATTAATCCTCTTGAGGGAGAAGTGATATGTTAGTAAAAATGGACAAATATTCTTCAAATTTATTACACAAAATATGTACTTACTGGTTGGGAGCACAGTCATTCTCAGTATTTTGTCTTTTCCTAGATTTCAACTGGTAAAAATGTCCCTTAATTTCCTAACCTGTGAGTGAAGTTGTGATGGGGATGAAGGAGTGATTCATTTTAAATCTCTAGGAGTTTTCCTTTTGGGCAATGTTGTCCCACTGTGTGGGCTTAATGTTATTGACACTAAGTCTTTTTTGTTTTTACCAAGTTGTACTTTTGTAGCAATTGACAAAAATGAACTTCCTGGAAATGTCAGCTCCTAGTGAATTCCTTTTACTAGGACATCAGACTTTATATTTGCACTAAATATAGTTGCATGATTAGATTGTATGTTGTGGTTTGCAAGCCTGAAAATTCTGAATAAATGCTAGTTATTATTATGGTTACTGTTGTCATTATTATTTCATTCTTGTGTTCTTCAGTAAGGTTCAATAGAAACAGTCCTGGGTCACATTGCTATCCTGCTGTTAATCTTCCATATTTAATATTTTATGGGTTATTGTGTAAGTTGATAAAATAACTGATTTTTGCAGATGAATAAAAGTATAAGGATATAAGCTTATCCTCCATCAACTAGCTCTCAGTATTACAGAATCTCCATATAGCTGGGAGATTATGAGAACTTGAGATAATTAGAAATGTTATTCTCAAGCTTTTATGAATAGTTATTATATCTAGGTAACAATTTAACCTGTGATAATGGTTGTTCTGTTGTTTTTCAGATGTCTGACTCTTCATGACTCCCTTTGGTAGATTCTTTGCCAAGAAAACTCTATGGGCAGTATGAAAGGCTCTGGTCTACAGGGTCACAAAGAGTTTTGGATACAACTGAATGACTGAACAACAACAATGCAGACATATCTTTTGCATGACTTCCTATATATAATGAGTTTTTGTATTTCTTGGCAAAGATGCTGGGGTGATTTGCTGTTTCCTTCTTCAGCTCATTTAACAGATGAAGAAATTGAGGCAAACAGGGTTAAGTGACTTGCCCTGGGTGCCACAGCTAGTAAATCTCTGAAGCCAGATTTGAATTCAGGAAAATGGGTCTTTTTGACTTCAGACTCCAGACTGCCATCCAGATGCCCCAGTGATAATGGTACAGTTCTTTTATAGTTTATTAATCATTTATTGATTCTACTATAGTTTATTGTTGAGTTCTCCAGGATATTTTGAGAAGCCTGTATTTGTAGTGTAGTGGTGCGATTGTCAATTTATGGAAGATAGGAAATCTCCATGGTATAATTTTGAAGGTGCTAAATTTTGGCAAACTATTATCCCTGTCATTATTATTTTCCCTAATATTATCCCAATATTATTATCTCTATTACTTCTTGCATCATCTTTGCATAAACTAAGTTTGGGCTCCTTAATAATAACTTTTCCCTATTTTTTGCGGGGGGGCAATGATTTAATTCTAAATTACATTGCATGAACAAATTGACATTACTAAGTTCTTTATTCTATGCTTCTTTGTTGTCATGTTATTGGCTGAATTCATATTGCTTCCATTTGATAAGACTATTTAGCTTTTACTATAGTTTGGTGAGGTGATTTGTGTTCATTCTAAAAGTGTTCCTCTAGATTTTTGACCTGTTTGTCATTTGCTTTAGAGATGTCTATTAAGCATCTCCTTCCTTTTTAGCTGCCTTGGGTGATGGGTTCTATGTTTTGTTACTCTTGTATAGGATTTTGTTAGGTACTTTCCAAATCTGTTACAGTCCATTTTGTAATTCCTGAAAGTGTACATCAAGATTGGTATTTGTTGACTGCTTTAAATGTATTCTTAACATTCACATTAATTTGAGGATGTCAGTAAACCTCCTAACATATTCAACTATAGCTTTCTCCTTGATATCTTTATTTCAGTAAGTCTCTCTTAGAGGAAATCAAAGTATTAGTCATTATTGTCTTCATCCATTGGTTCAATGACTTCCAGATTCAAACTCAAAGCTTTTGTTCCATATCTTTCTTTGCCACATATTTAAGACCAAATGACATTCTGATATCATTGAAGATTCCATGAGAGGAAGGAGTTGTCCAATTATTTTATATTCTAGTAATTTATATATGTGACATATACCTCTAAAGATCCATGAGGGCAGTGATTATTATCATTTCTAGACTCTGTAGGTTCTTAGTACCTACCATAATTCTCTATACCCAGAAGATTCTTAATAAAGATTGGTTGAACTGAATTTATTTCTCTACATTTGTTCTGGGAATTATTCTCCAGCTACTTAATAGATAGACTGCATATAATGCTTCCTCAATTCACTCGGTCAATAAAAATTTATTAAACACCTATTACATGTCAGGTCTTGTGATAAGTGCCAGGGAAACAAATATTAAAAAGATAGTCTCTGCCATCAAGGAGCTTAAAAGACAACACAGAAGTTGAAAAACTGGAGGGCCATCAGAGGGTCCAATCTAAAAGAATTCCAGGAATAGGAATAGAAATGGAAAGATGGTATGACATGGGAGCTCTCTTTAAATGAAGGCTTTGATAGGGTTCTTTGCTAGTTCCCTCAAGTCCTTCAATCATCAGGCAAAAGGTACTGAGGGCATTAATGAGAAGTAAATACTAATATGCATATAATCTCACAGGGTGATGAATTTCCCATCTGATGATAAGGTTCCTAGAGGCTTGACGGAGTTCAGGCCAAGGGAGTATAGCCAGGTGGGAAATGAAAATAGAGAATAAATTCTCCAACCAAAACGTAAGTTCCTTGAGAACAGACCTTGTGCCATTTACTTATTTTGTATCTATCATCTATGACATGTAGCATAGTGCTGTGCATTGACTAGACCCTTTATTCATTAAGAATTTATTTAGTCTGAATCCATTCCCAATAATTTATTATTATGTTTAGAATAACCGATCACCTTAATGTAAATATCAATAATATGGAAATAGGTCTTGATCAATGACATGTAATCGGACAGTGGAATTGCTCATTGTCTATGGGAGTAGAGTTGGAGGAGGGGAGGGAAAGAAAATGATTCATGTAACCATGGAAAAATTTTCTTAATCAATACAAAAATTAAAAATAAAAATATTATGTTTAGAACACCATGAAAGGTGCTGAGGTAGAAACAAAGATAAATTAGACAAAGTCCTTACCATCAAGTAGCTTACAATCTACTTGGATTTCTACAACTTAAAACATCTGCAGTGCCATATTAGACTTGAAAGAAAGCCATAAAGTTCTCTGAGAAATGAAAAAAACAAAACAAAACAAAACCTGACATCACAAAACTGGTATGCTACTATTAGAAGAAAAATTAAGAAGTCATCTCATCATAATTAGGAGAAATGTATAGAGTTTTCAGGCAGGCAAATTTAAGCTTGACATATGGGAAACTTCTGAAAAATATGTCTGTCTACAATGAGGATATTTATAAATATAATCAGTTTCTGAGATCTAGATATATGCCCCTGTTGAGGTGGCCAGATTGATTTAGTTTTTTTTTTTTTTTAGTTTGTTGGCAGCCATGTGTCACATTGCTGACTTAAACTAACCTTGAAGTCTGTTAAACCTCCAGATCTTTTTTTATATAAACTATGATCAAACCAGGCTTCTCCTATTCTATACTCATGCAGTCTATTTTTTTTAACCCATGTGTAGGAGTTCACATTTATTGCCTTTCAATTTCATCTTATCTGATTCAGTAAATTGTTCCACTCTGTTGTGATCTGTTACCCAACATGTTAGCTTTCTCCCAAAGTTTCATGTATCTAAAAATTTGATAAGCATGCCACCTATACTTTCATGCACTTTACTAATAAAAACTGTTAAAACAATCCAAAAGAACCCTGAAATACAGTACAAGAGAAATCCGCCCAAGCTGACATTGATTCTTTAATGATTTCTCTTTGTGTCTGGTCGCAACCAATTTAGAATTCATTTTACTATCCTTTAACTCATATCTCTAGATCTTGGCCACAAGCACCAACATGAGAAAATGTTGAATTCTTTGCCAACTTCCTGGTAAATTATGTTCACAGCATTTTCCTTATGTACTAGTCTAGAAACCTTGTCAAAAAAGAAAATGAGGATAATTTGGAATGACCTGTTTTTAACTAAGCCATAGTGGTATTTTGTGATTACAGCTTTGTTTTCAAGTTGATCATAAGCTTTAATATTACGTTTTAGAATTCTGTCAGGACTGTAAATCACAGCCTATAATCTGTAGAATTTTTTCATTTCATTTTTCTGAGAAGCAAAATATTTTCTCTTTCTCAGGACTGTGATACAAACTTATTCTCCACATTTTTTCTTTTGTTTTTATAGCTCAATAATATTTTATTTTCCCCAATTGTATATAAAAACAATTCTTTCATTCATTTTCTAACATTTTGAGTTCAATCTTCTCTCATTATTTCCCTTTCTCCTCTCTCCCTGAGCCAGTAAGCAATTTTCTCCAGTCAACATTAATTCTTTTTTTCCCCTACAATCTCCATTAATTCCTATTTTTCTTTTTTTTTTTTTTTTATAACCCCATATCTTCTGACTTAGAATCAATACTAAGTATTGGCTGTAAGGCAGAAGAGTGGTAAGAGCTGGACAACTGGGGTTAAGTGACTTGCCCAGGGTCACACAGCTAAGAAGTATATGAAGCTAGATTTGAATCCAGGATTTTCCACTACCAGGCCTGGCTCTTTATCCACTAAGTCACCTAGCTCTCTCTCCCTACTCCACAATTAACTCTCAATCCTAGAAAAGTAGGCATATGAGTTGATACTTCTGCTTTCTTCATCACTTTGGGGGCTTTTGACCTATTCTGTCATTTAATCCCAACTTTCTTCTCTCTCTAGTTCTCATTTATAGAAGAAAATGTCAAAATTGATATGATTGAGATATTTTCATAGTATATCTATTTGTTGGTCATTGGATAAGGATCTCGTATTTAGAGTATGAGCCACTATTAATATTTATAGAGTTTAAAAACTGTTATCTTTATACCCGTTGACCCTTTTCCCACTACTCTGTTACTATTACTGGCACCACAGAAGTGAAAGGGTCTGAAGGTTGGTTTTTGGCAATTTTTCTTGTTTGTTTCAAGGTTTGGCATAGCCAAATAATTTATTAGCAAGTGTCTAGCCCACTGGTGATAAATGTCCATATAGTTAATTAAGCATGGTTATTTAAGAAAAAGTAGATATAGTCATTTCCTGGGACCATGTGTAAAGCCCTTCCAGAATGGTAGAACCATCAAGGGCTTATGGTCAGACTATATCTTCTTTACTAACATGCACTAAGGTGGAGTATCTCTTCCTCCTAAGGTTTTTCATTATTTCTACATCAGTAACGGATTCTTCCTTAGTGGTCAAAATTAGAGTAGATATTCCTTTCATCTCTTCCTCTAATATTTGAAAAATGAAATAACCATTAAGGCAAGGCCATAATTTATTGAGCTGTTTGGCAGAGATTTTTAGTTAATACCCAGATACATAAAGTCTGTCATCTCTGCTACAGAATGCTTCCAGGTAGTTGAATTCAAAATAAAATTGGAGAGCTGGGTTGCCTAGTGATGGAAGAATGTAGATATTAAACATGTTCACCAAACTATTTAGAAAGGGACTTGTCTTTTAACTTTATTTCAAACACAGTAGTTAAGTCCTAAGTACAATTAGTTAAGCTTTAAATTTGCAAACCAGAAATAATAATAGGAAGCTCTTCATACTGACAGGAACAGACACTTCTGTTAATTAAGTGAGTGCCTAAGCATTTTGGATCCTGTTTCCCCAATTTACTATTCCTTCTTTCTGGAGGATATAGGCATTGCTCACAGTACTCCAAACTCTTAACTGAGATTCATACCCTTAATATTCCTTACTCAATAAGTCTTGGCACCGTAGTAATTTCTGCATGTCAGCAGCTTTCATTCATTCCTTATTTCTTAGGAACATTTTTCTCTTTAAAATGACAACTTCTGAAACTTCCATTTTTGTAGAATATGATTGGTCAAATTCTCTTTTTTTTAGCAACTGAATTTCTCAGTAAAACAATAAACCAATTCTACAAGTAATCCGAAGGAAATGCTAGATAACTTCCAAATGCTATTTCTATTGAGTAAAATTAATTTCAACATTAACCAATTATTTTTTAATTCCCAGAAATTGACTACTCATTAAAAGCTTTATTAAGCAAAACACCAAGTAATATACTTGTGTAGTTAGCAAGCAACCTTTATCCTTAGTCGATTATTTAAGGTACTGTAAAAGAAGTTCCTGAAAAAATTTCTTTATATTCAATAGTCTCTGAATATATGATGAGGGAATAGTTTAGACCACATTAAGCAAAAACACATGTACTTTGAATTATCCTAATAAACACTGAGCGTAACATCCTCAGAGCAGTCTTTCTTGGCTTTCAGAAATAAAAAAATTTCATTCTGAAATGACAGTTACTATTTTCTTATTTTTCTCTATTGCTTGCATGTTTTATCTAGTTTTCTAGATTATCCTAGTTATCCAAAACATCCCAAGGCAGTTTCAGTTTAGTCATTTTCAGTCGTGTCTGACTCTTCAAACCCAGATTTGGGGTTTTCTCAGCAAAGATAGTGGAGTGGCTTGACATTTCTTTCTCCAGCCCATTTTGCATGTGAGGAAACTGAAACCAAACAGGTTAACTGGCCTGTCCAGGGTCACATAGCTATTATGTGTCTGAAGTCATATTTGAACTCTGTAAGATGAGTCTTCCTGACTCCAACTCTGGCATTCTATCTACTGAGCCAACTACCTACCCCTAAGAAAGGACAGTGCAAATTAATTAGATAAAACAATTAAGTCTATTGATATACAATAATTTTAAAAAATATATCTAAAATATTTAATGTGTAGCTTTTTTCTGTAGTCTTTTGTTTTTATGTAATTTGGCACTCAATTAATAAGATTTTGACATATATTCCTTAATTTTTCATCACAAATCCAAACCATAATTATACTGGATATTAAGCGTACCTTTGGCCAATAGTCAATTTTTCCAAGTCTAACCTTATTTGTCCATATTTAATTATGACTTTTCAGTGGTGCTTAAGTCAGATGAGTTGCCAGGCATTCAAAACATGTTTATCTGAGTTAATATTTGTTAAATTTTTGTGTCAAGTTATATAATCTAAAGTAATCTCTATTAATTTGGCAATTTCTTTAATTTTGTTTTTTAGTATATCAATATATTTAGCAGAGCTTATTACTGATAAGCTTAATGGATACAAGATTTCCAAATCCATTGGAAAACCTTAATTTATTTTTGGATAGAGATTTTACAGTATGATGAAATTATTTAGTACTTCACAGGCTCAACAGTACTCCTTGTGCTAACGGCTTTTGGTATAACTTTGAATGAAATAGTGAGTTTCCTCAATAAACATTAGCTTTGTACAAATTATTATTATCAGTGTTTGTATTTTCTTGTCTATGACAAATGTGTTTTATACATAACAATGGTTAGCAACCCCCTTTGATAAAAGATCTTTTCATTATTCTTCCAAATTCAAGAATATTATGCCATATTCCAGGAGAATCAATAACACTCTTTCCAGCTGCTGGCTCCCTTTGAAGATCTTGGCTTGTTTTCAGAAAATTAATTACACTGTTTTGTAGCAATTGTTTATCTTTTCTTGGTGGTGTTTCTTTGCTTCAACCTCACTTTCCTTTTGCTTTGGTGTGGCTGCTCCTGTTTCACTGTGAGACTGGATGATCCTTGAATAATTGACTTCATACCAACAGCCACCGTAATCTCTCTACCAGTAACTGAAGAATCCTCTTAAAAAGTTAGTTTTGCACATTTCCTTGGAGTAAGATTCCTTCTTACAAACCAAGGAATTAAAAACACAGTAAAAAAACAAATAAATACATGCACATCGTATGAAATCTAATTAAAGATTTTATTGAGGAGAGAAAACATCTGTTTGCTTTCATCTGAGGTAAGAAAGGTGTTCTGGCCCAGACTAATGACACTAAAAGCATGATACACATGGCCATTGCAATTATAAATGGAAAACCATTTCAAAATTATTCCTTTTCCCAAGAAGTTTTTCACTCCCCTCAAGGAAGTCTTTCTTTTAGTTATTTCCATCCACATCACCAGATGGTTGTCATGGTATCCATCTAGAACCAAAACAATTTCAGAAATTGTGGGTAATAAATATTTTGAGGGATTTATGATCTCATGGTTTTGAAGCAGTACAGATCGTAATCCTTTCATATTCATAGGATCATAGACTTAGAAATGGGAAGAATCTTAGAGATCATTTAGTCTAAAACCCTTATTTCATGGATAAGAAAACCACAGATATAAGAGTTTTAGTATCTTGCCCAGTGTGAGTTGGCAAATGCTTGTCTTCTCTTCCCTTGTGAGTCTACTATGTGAATCTACACCAAATTCCATTCTGGAGGCCTTCTTTTGATACTCTTAAAATGTTGTTATCCTATTCTGTGACTTAATGACCAGCCTACCTCCTTTTGCTAAATCCTCAGTGAGGCTGTTTATACCACTTATTCCATATTAAGTCAACACTTTCAACATGCCAGCTGACTTCCACCATATATCTTTGTAGCTTTTCCTTTGGGTTGTTTGAAATTTGATTCTTCTGAGAATGTGGTGGCATAATCTACAGCCATATAGCTTCTTCAGGACATCTGTATTAAAGACATTTTAAAACCTGGGACAAGTTCATGGTCTTTGAAAATGCTAAACAGTTCTTTGAGTGCCATTTCCTCCATTTATTAAAATTTGGGTTCAGCTCCTTGTCCATTTACCACAACTATGCATCATCAAGACTGATGGACCAACTTAAAGCACTATCTTGTCTACTTACATGCCATAAAATTATTTATAGTCACTCTTTTCACTTTGTTTTTATAGGTTAGATGAATAAAACCAATTTAAGGTTTTTAGGCCATTCTTTTAGTGACCTTAGATTTCATTGAGGAAGTTCCAGACTGATAGTTACAAAATGATTTACATGTTGTAAATTATTTTTGAGTCTCATAATAGCCCTTCACTTAATTGGGGATTGTAATTGTATTCTGTACCTATTAGTCCATCAAAGAGTATTTAAGTACCTACTATGTGCCAAGTACTGCATTAAGTATTGACTATACAAAGAAAAACAAGACAGTCCCTACTCTTAGAGAGCTCCTAGTCTGTTGGGGGAGACAACATACAAACAACTATGTACAAATAAGATAATATATACAAGATAAAGTAAAGGTTGTTTCAGCGGGAAGACACCAAGATTAAGGAAGGCTGAGAAAATCTTGTGGAAGGTAGGATTTTAGCTGAGACTTGAAGGAAGCCAGGGAATATGGGAGGCAGAGGAGAGAGAGCATTCCAAGCATGGAAGAGAGCTAGTAAAAATGCTATGAGTTAGAGGATGGAGTGTCATGTGTGGGGAACAGCAAGGAGGCCAACATCACTAGACCACAGAATACATGGAGGAGACAGAGTAATGTGTAAGAAGGCTGTGTCCTCAGTACCTATCACAGTGCCTGGCACATTTTTGATAAACCATTATCCTAATTTTTCAGAAGAGAAAACTTAAGGTCAGAAAGTTTAAGTCCAGCTATCTGTAGTCAGAGATCTGAGAAATGTAGCTGTAATTTGGATGCAGGTCTTCTGACTTTCCTGTTCTCTATTTTCTATGATGATGCATCTCTTGCCCTTAGAAGCTAAAATTTCTAAGAATTCGCTTATAATATATATGACCTAAAACTTGTCCTCTGAAGTACTGTAATTAGTTAAGTTGGTGCTTGGGCAGCAGAATCTATAGTCTGTCCCTGGAGCTATTCTACAAACATTAACATTATAGAATCTGCCAGAGTTATGGTGCATTGGCATAGCTGTTGAGAACCTAGAGTTACTGCATTCCACAATGAGGTATGGGGGTAGAGTTTAGTGGAAGGCAAAATCCCAGAATTAGAATTAATACCTTCTTCCTCTGGACAGATGTAACATCTTGGTACTTCTCTCATGTGCTATTTGTAGTGTAACCATTTTCATGCCAGTCTTGTCTCCTTTATTGGTCAGTAGGGCTTTCAGGACCCAGACTAATAATTTATTTTTCAAATCATTGCTGGTTCTTATCACAAAGCCTCATACATAACAGGCACTAAATAAATGGATGGGAATAGAAGGGACATCTTGTCCACCTTCCTGCCCAGGCAGGAACCCTTTGATGATTTGACGAATGGTCAACCAGTCTTGCTTGAACATCTCCATGGACAGGAAACTCATTATCTTATGGGAGTTGCCCATTCTACTTTTGTATCACATCATCTGAAATTAGAGTCTTTAAAACAACAAAAACACTCTCTTCAGGCTCTCCATTAAGAAAAATGTTTTTCTTAACAAATGACCAGGTGATAACAATCTTTAAGACTTAAAACATGCCATTCATCACAACCTTGCTCCATCTCAATCTCCTACATTAATTCCCTCTCCACTATAAAAGAAAGTATAAGATTGGTATGGAGTGTAAGGTGTCTTATTTTGCATATTCTACATTTTGACAAAGCTAATACTACAGTGCTAGGAAATTATAAACGTATATAGACTGACTAGAAAATCGAAAAAAAAAAGTTTAAATATTTTGCACAAACCATTCCATCTTTTTAAACTCTGATGTTTTAATCTTAAGATAAACCTGTTTCAAAATTGTTGTCCTCCTTTTTATGTTTACATGCTATAGAGTAGCTTTCTTCTTAGTGTCTCATAAATATTAAGTAGTCACTTCAGATGTGACATACTGAAGATAGTTATACTTAGCATTTTTGAAGAGGGAGTATCTCACGTGACCTTGAAAATAAAAATACGTACCCCTCAATTTATCAGAACAACGTCATTTCTACTTAGCTCTTGTTGCAATTGCCTTCTATGGCTATCTCCATGGCTGCTTTATGCTCTGTCTAATATTCAGCTGCATTACCAGGTGTCACGTTGTAGACTGATAACATCTAAGAATTCTGGTTTAAATGCTGTCTTTTCTCCCTCTATGCAATGTTTTTAGTTGCCCTTGGGTGGAAGCAGGTTAAACTAATACAAATAATAAACAACTTAAAAATGATAGAGTAGCCATGCCAAAGAACTTGGAAAATGAGCTCCTTCTTTAAAAAACAACATTCATAAACTAACATCCTAAATAAAATCAATTAATACAAGAGAAGATTCACATAATGAACACAACAAATAAACCTAATTCTTGTGAATATATTTCATTGCAATTTGCTATTCAGAAGAGATTGCCAACCGGTTCTTGAATTCCAAATATTTCACTATGTCCACAGAATTGATGTAAAGACTTTTCTCTCTTAGAATGTGCCCCATTTTTAATTTGCCTTTCTTAGAACCCACCAACAACCTTTAGTTTTAGCCATGTCTTTGGCATTTGGTCCTTAGTATGTTTTGATGTACTGAAGGTTCTGTCAGCCAACTCCTTATTTATCAGTTAAGTCAGTAAATATTTATTAAGTACCTACTATGTGCCAGACATTATGCTAAGCACTCAGCATACAGTGCAAGGCATAAGACATTTCTAGTCCTTAAGGACCTCACAATTTGGAGAAGATAACACATAAGAAGGTGACCCAAAAGTAGAGAGGAGGGAAAAGAATAAAGATGGGGAGAGGTGAGCATATGATGAAGTCCTATAGCCAGAATGGGAAATGGTTTAAAGAGTTGTGAGTTTCTATGTTTATTTTATCTTTTAAAAAATTTAAATGTTCATTCTAGGTTCCTTTAGGTGTTTTCTGTCACTGTCTTCTAAGGTGTTCCCTATGGATTCCCATTTTCATTCTGCCTCACTCAGAGAATAATGTCAATTATTGCAGGTGTCAGAAAGGACATTGGCCCATGGTAAGGCCCCTCTCCTCCACTGATCTGTATCCTTACTTGTTAATTTTTTCTTCTTCTAAATTTGCCCGGAAATCTCTCTGTGTCTATGCTAACCACTCTTTTATGTACCACTTGCCCCAAAGTGTTCCAACTCTCTCCTTTCAATGTAGGACAAGTAAATTTTTCAAGCAGTAAATCCCACAGCCTACTTTCAGTAAAAGGTCCTCATTTCCTTTCATCTACTATTTCTCTTCATCCATAGTATTCAATAGTGGATCCCCTTCCTACCTCCAAAGAAAAGTCTCTTTCTCCGTCCTGTTTCTTTTCCTCCTCTTCCTCCTCCTTGCCATTCCTCTTCAGACTCTTCTCTTTTTGAAACCACAGAGATCACCTTCACCTCATTGGTAGCCCTTGATTTGATCCCATTCCTCAGTTTATGTCTCCTGATCCCCCTGTTCACCTCCCATGTTGTAATTCACACAATTAGTATTGATTCACCTGTATGCAAGCAAGGTGCTCCAGGTTCTGACCATAATTCCTCCATCTATCTCTTCATTGCTATCTCTATCAGTTCACCCATCTCCTAGAGTACATTTAAATAAAAGCTTCTTACTGGTCTCTTTGTTGTCATTCTGTTGGACTGATGCATTGCTGTTGTTTGAGATGTTCCAGAAGTAAATACTCTCCTTAGTTTCAAGTTTTTTTTTTCTAAAAAAGTTTCAAATTCTTCTTTATTACTGAATATTCACCTTTTGTTCTGTATGGTTAAACTCAGATATTTAAGAGAGGTCAACCCAGGGCTGCATCCTGACCTGCATTGTTCTTTGCAACACATTATTCCAACTTTTTCCTTCTTTTTCTAATGGATATGGAATAATCTTGCATTCTTCAAATGTCCTTTCTTTTGCTTTTGAAGATGTTTCTCCTGGTGGCTTACCAAACTTGTTTCTGAATTGAACTGCTAAATTAAACTACTATTTATCTTAGAGTTTGCAACCTTGAATTTTTTTCTGGAGGTGATCTGTAAATTCTTTCAATTGGAATTTCATTTTCTGTACTCAAAAGTTCTGGGCAATTCTCTTCTATTTTTTCTTTCATTATGGTCTTTTTTCTTCTTGTGTTCTTCTGGATGACATTATTTTTAGTTTGTCTTCATACATTGTCTTTGACATTAATGTTTTTCTTGCATAGTGAGCATATTTCTTTTAATGTTATTGTTTTTTGCTTTTTCCCTTCTAGATTATATTCTACTTCTGTGTATTCATATTCCCAAATTTATTGCTTCATCTTTTGTTTCTTAGTGAGGCTTCCTTCCCATTGCAGATTCAGGTTTTTGTATTCTTTTTATTATTTTTGCTATGGAGGGCATAAATTCTGCTCTCATAATTCTTATATTTTAAACCACTCAGGAATGTGTTGTGGTTCCATGTTCTCCTCAAATACCACAGTGTCCTCTATTTCTTAAAGTGCTGGATTATATTCTGTCATTTTACAGTATTTATTCATATGTACTAATTTACTAGTTTTGGAAGCCATATTTCTTTCTGTTGTTACTGGTTGTCTTGTTGATTTTTCTGTTTCTATCCAAGGTCTTTAAGTTTCCTTTTTTCCAGAAATATTTGGTAATTTCAAGATTTTTCCCTTTTATATTCCTTATCATTCACTTCCTTGCTTCCTCTCCTCTGACTGTGGTTTCCTTGGGGGTTGTATAACAACACATCTTAGTCACCTCTGACTGGGAAATCCATGATTTACCTGTCTAGGTCTATGCCCCAACTGACTTTCATGTACTCAGCTTAATTCCATGTTCTCTTTTTCAGGCTTGGTAGAGTGCTAGATGGCTTCCCCTACACAAGCTGACCTGTCCTGGAGACCTGTCCCATCCCCATTTCTCAGTTCTCTGGCCAATCACCAGAAGTTCAGAGCTTTGCAGTACTTATACTTCTGGGTTGCAGTCCCTGGCAGGCTTTTACTCCTGAAGGGCTATAGCCTGAAAACTCCCACAATTTGGATCCAGCCCTGAAAAGTGGGAGGGGGACTGGTTGTAGGGATGGGTTTTGTTATAACCCCGTGTTGTGTCCTTGCAGCTGCTAACATAGCTTTGCTGCCTGTAATTTGGAAGAGATAAAGGAAGGGTCCTGATTGAACTCAGAGTCAGTGAGTGACAGTTCATTTTTTAAATCTTTCTTTTGGATTCTTGGTGTCCCACATCATGGAGAGAGCTGAAGTTGCTTTATCTTGGGTGCAAATTTTCTGTTTTGGAAGGGTTTGAGTGGTCAAAGTAATCAGAGAAAATGTCTGGTGCTCATTTTGTTGCTCTTTTCACCTAGAAAGGCTCATATTTTAATTTCATCTTGCAGAATAATGAATTTCTAGAGATGATGAAGTCCAGGAAAGTAGTCGTAAGTCTAAAAGTAATTATTTCCTATTCTTAATTCATTTTACTATCTTCTCCATGTCTCAATTTCCTCATCTGTAAAATAATTGGGTAGTACTAGACCCTTAAAGTCCGACTATGATCTGCCCCAGAAGCTCTGGAAGTCCTATGCATATATGTCTGCTGATGCTCAGTATTTAGCTGTGAATTTATACACACCTGTTTGCCCATCTGTTCCCTGCCTTGATGAATCCTTGCCCATTGGGGTGATATCACTTTCATTGTATAAGGGAAGAGAGAGGGCTCTGTAACTCCAGCTGTCTCTCTGACCCTCTGTTGTAATTACCAGTAAGTACATATAGGTGGTCCTGTCTTTAAATGTTTGTCCATCAATCATGACTCCTTGGGGATCAAATGTAACAGCTGCATTATAGTCTTTCCATTTAGTAGTTAGAAATAATGGGCTTGGTATTTAACCAAATGCAAAGCATAGTCACAAACTGTTCTGAAACTCAAGGTTCATGCTATATGAAATATTTCATACCTGTGCTTTTCACCAGTGGCAGCCTATAATTATTATAATTCAATATTTATAGCATAAAATTTTAAGAACTAAGGTGCCACATGATATCACATAGATTCAGTCTGCCCCAATTTCTAACATTTTTTACATTACTGAAATCTAGCTATTGAGGTCATAGTAAAACAGAAGGGGAGAAGATCCAAGAATAAAACATTGCTGAGCCCCTTAAAGACTAGACTTATTTTGGTGGATGCCAACGTGATGAAATCACTTTAAATTTCTGTTTAAGTAACTTCTCAAAGTCTCAGTTTACAAAAAAAGTCTTGTCTAAAAATATAATATTTTATGGTGAATAAGGAGCTCTCTTTTAGAATTCATATCTGAGGCTTTTTCTTGAAAAGAAAGGTCATGAAAGTTTTCAGGGGATGCTGAGAAAGTTGTGAAAAGAATCATTTATTAGAAATCTCAATTAATATTCAGCTATTGTCTACAACATATCAGTGTCAGCTACAACTCTTCTCCTTTTTTTTTTAAATTTAAAATCCTTACCTTCTGTCTTAGAATCAATACTGTGTACTGGTTTTAAGTCAGAAGAGTGGTAAGGGCTAGGCAATGGGGGTTAAGTGACTTGTCCAAGGTCACACAGCTAGGAAGTGTCTGAGGTCAGATTTGAACCCAGGACCTCCCACCTCTGCACCTGGCTCTCAATTCACAGAGCCATCTAACTTCCTGCTACAACTCTTCTTTAAGAGAGAATAGAAGTTACCATCATCTGAGCAGTATAAAGTCAATAAAAGGATTCCCTGCCCCACTTTTTAAAGTTCCCCCAAAATAGAGGTGCTTTCCCTAAATGGAAGATTGAGAACAAAGAACATTAGAGAGAGAAGAGTTATCCATGGAGCAGCCACAGAATCATCACTTGCCATTCTTAATCAGTCAACAAGTATTTATTAAGCTCCTACTATGTGCTAGTCATTGTGTTTGATATTGGGGATACAAAGAAAAATAAAAAATAATAGTCCCTGCTTTCAAGGAGCTCACAGTTTAAGAGGGAGAGAGGGAGAAACTAGGAACAAGAGCAATAGGACCTGGGGCAGCTGTGTGGCTCAGTGGATAGAATTAAAATCTAGCCTCAGACATTTCATAGCCATGCGACCTGGTCAAGTCATTTAAACCCAATTGTCTAGCCTTTACCACCCTTCTGCCTTGGAACCAATAAATAGTATTGATTCTATGTCAGAAGATAAGTTTATTAAAAAAAGAATAATGGGGCTTAATATTTGTAGAACTTCTTGCCAAGGAAGGAAATTTATGCTAGAGAGAGGACTCCCTAGAAAAGGCTTAACTGTGAGAAAAAAGCACTTTTCATAACCAAATTGGTCTAAAGTTATAGATTTCTGGATA
Source organism: Gracilinanus agilis (assembly GCF_016433145.1). NCBI lineage: Eukaryota > Metazoa > Chordata > Mammalia > Didelphimorphia > Didelphidae > Gracilinanus > Gracilinanus agilis. The sequence goes on from NC_058132.1 coordinate 144,767,862, forward strand.
AGCTCTGGGAGACAATTGTATGTAAAATAAAAATTTAGGATGAGCTAGAAAAAGCTAATCATTTTGGGGAATAAGCAAAGTCATATTAAATTATGGTTAATAAGATGATACAATTTTATAATTCAAAGAGAGTTAATGTAAGGATAAGTGATAAGGGAGAGAAATCCATAGATTGTCTTTAAGAAGAAAGGAGGAGAATTTAGATACAAACCCTGGGAGAAGATTCTGGAAGGGGAGGAGGATCTTGTGAGTTGACTGTTTGTAACTGTCACTCTCATCTAGCTTTCCACTGAGCTGGAAGGGAGGATCTTTGCTCTGGAATCCCTTGGAAGAACTAATCTTGTGGAAAGATTAGGGATTCCAGGGTTGGAGAATTGCCTTGGAGTAGGCTGCCTTTTCCCTGGAGTACAGAGATCACCTGTCTGAGATCAACTGGTCAGAGATCAACTTGGTGCATCTGGGACTCTGGGTTACCTAGGAAGCCAACCCCAGACTTGACAGGGGATTCAGGCTAACAGTGAGTCCTGTCTCCTCTGCCTTCCTAAAGACAATTTGGTTAGTTAGATTAGCAGATTGTCAAATAGCATTTGGGGTTTTAGATAAGAGCAGAGAGTAGATAGGCAGAGCCTATAGAAGAAATGAAGGGTCACCTTTCGTGAGGTACATAGGAGTTGGATTGAGTCTAGATTTGTAGTGTTAGGACCCTATCTGCCCTTTTCCCTTACTCTAATTATCAAAAGAAACTTGGGTTTCTAAAGCCCAAGAGTTTTGTGCTTTACTGGCCCTGGGGAGGTCCCTAGGTAGGTGTTTCTCATCTCCCATCCATCTAGGCCTTTCCCAAACAATCTGCCTCCATTTGGAGGTAGCCATCTCTTTCAGAGCTTGGAAATCATTCTCTTCACTCTGCTACGTGGCAATACATTCTTTTTACATCCTTGATAGACAGACATCCAGTTTCTGCTTTGATAGAACTTGTGGGAGGGCATTCATTCCCTTCCTTTACTATCAATATTAATAATAATAAGTCACTCTATTTGTTAAAAAACACTTCCTTATATAGAAGCAAAATCTACTTCTTTGTAGAATCTACTCAAAGGTGTAAGCTCCTTGAGGGCAGGGACTGTTTTTCTTTTTGCTTGTATTTGTATTCTCACCACTTAGTAATTGTCTGGTTTAATAAATGCTTGTTGACTTGTTTTGGCTTCATGGTATGGCACAGAACGACTTCTACTGCAATCTCTAAAAGATATGAAGGCAGCTATCATGTCTTCTCTCATCGTTCCTTTCTCCAGGATCCTTATTCCTGGTCTCTTTAGTTGTTCCTTATTCTAAATATTTTTCAGATCTCATTAGTCTGAAGACTATCAATGTTCCTCTTAAATGTTTGATTTCTAGAAATGAAAACAAAAATGATCTCTAAGGTCCTTTTCAGGTCTCACATTCTGTAGTTCTAGAGTAGGAAAACCGGATGGCTTCCTAGTTCCTCCTGAATCAATTGGATTTAATTCAAATATTGCTTAAATATTATGTATGGGACTGCGACATAAAGGTGAAAGAATGATTTAGCTTCTCCTCTCAAGGAGGTTACAGCCTAAAAGGAAAACTTGAGAAAAGAAAAAAAAAGTGGTGTATGAATAAGTGTGATTTATGAGAAAATAATACATTGGGGGGCTAAGCATGAAGTAAGAAATATGTGGGACAAAACCCTACCTCTGTTACATCCCTGCTGTATAGCAAGGCAAGTAATTTAACTTTTCAATACATAAGACAACTGTCTAAGGCCATGAGTGGGAAAGCAAGTGCCTCTCTGAATTGGTAGAGGGAGCTTCCACACTGGTAGTTCCTCAAATCAATGAAATCCCATGTTCAGTAAAGAGAAAAAAAAAACAACAAAGAACAAACAAACAAAACTAAACCCGAAAAAATCAGAGTAGAATGGGATATGGATGAAGGCATCAGTTTCCTTATTTGTGAAATCAGGGATTGAATTTGATAGCTTCTAAGGTCCCTTTCAGTTCTAAATCTGTCATCTCTGGGAGTCTATGAAATTCAGCAAAGTCATGTATTTATTCTCTAAAGCTATCAGTCACCTGAATGACTATAAAGATGGGGTCAACTACAGAAATTTATTTGTAAAAGGCTATCTATTCCCTCCTTATACTTTCATGAAGGAACTCATTGATAATAATATTGCTCATTCTTATAAACATCTGTAGAGAGGAGAAGGTAAATATACGGGTTGTTACTGATATACCAAAATTACCTTTTGTGATTTTTTCCTCTAATTTCAATCTTCCTTAATTTCAGAGACCTTTAAAATTGGTCCCCTCCCTCCCAATGATCTCGTGATGATGTCCTCTCCAGGACAGACATTTGTGCATACTTAGTCTGACCCCACTGTCCATTATGACTTCATTTTCAAGGTGTAAATTCAATTTCTCACATAAAGCATTAGGTTCTGAGGTTTTTTAATCTAAATGGGGTTCTAGTACCATTGATAATGAAAATAAAGAACTATACGAATGCTGGGAACTATATTCCACTGTTTCCAGTACTTAGCACAATGCCTGGTACATAGTAGGTACTTAATAAATATTTATTGCCTGTTTTATTTTTCCCTTCTGGTTTCATCTATAAGTGCTCTTGTAGTAATCTTTCAAGCTTTTGGTAGATGCATTTCTCATCTTTTCTACTCTTTGCTATTTTATGAAGTGAATCTGTCTATAATCTTTCATCTTATTCCTACTCTAACATTTTTCAAATATTTGCATATTCCAAAATGGTGTTGCCTTTGGCTGCCATATCTCTATACTTGGCAAGGAGATTAATGACAAAATGTTTCCTGGTTGAAGCAGGTTTGGGGCTCTTTGGCCATTATGGCAACTGTATTATATCCATTAAATTTTAGAAAGGAATGATTGTGATCAGAGTCAATATTTCTTCCAATTATTCTCTTTTTGGCATCAATCACATGTGAATAGATTAAAGTTGGAGACATGGTACATTACTATTTTTGACCTTTGCTCTAGTTTTCACTAACTTACACACACATATATTATTTACATAATATATGTATATATACATATGACTCCAACATATTTGAAAATGAGTCATACATTGGTAACCATATTTTTTCTGTTTGTTAAAATAGTCATTTTATTTTTGCCATGTTGCTTGGTGTTAAGTATATACAATGCCATCAAACTGTTTTCTTTTTTAAAGTTTTGTTTTATCATTTGTCCATTTGTATTGTTGTAGCTCTTCTGTATATTGCCTTTCTGACTTTCCCAATTCCCACTTAAATCAGTTCATGTAAAACCTTTCATACTTCTCTAAATTCAAATTCATTGTTTCTTATGGTTCATTAATATTCCAATAAGTTCACATAAACAATTTGTTTAGTCATTCCTCAGTCAATGAGCACCTGTTTTGTTTCCCATTCTTAACAGAAAAATCTTGCTATGAATATAAATGGCACTTTTCTTTCCATCTTTGGTCTCCTTTGTATATTTACCTATCATTGAGTTTTCTGAGTTAAAGTGTATGGCCACTTTCATTAAATTTTTTTAGAATCATCCCAAACTTTCCAGAGCGGTTTGACTATCTCTTTTCTTAAGGAACATATTTAAGGATATATAGTAGTTGTGCTTCTTAGAAGTCAACAAATCTTTTAGTTCTTTTCTTTATTCTAACCCATATTTTCCAATATTATTTTTTTATCATTCTTGATCATGCACACCTTTGCACTGAAGTCAGCAAGTATAAAAATATATTTTGATTTGGAATATTTTGTCAGAGTCTTCATAGGATTTCTCTGCCTTTTCAGTCTCTAAACAGATATTAGTGTGTGAGTTGCAGTTATCTTCATGATGGCTTTTTGCTTCTGTATTCATCTTAACATGAGGTGTGATGGCCAGGCAACTTAGGAAATAACATTTCTTGTTTCTTTGTGGACATGATGAAAACATTCCACCAACTCTTTTTTTCTACCCAACGAAAACCTGTAAGCTTTGTACCTCTAGCCTCAATATGTTGTCTGGTTAAAGTATAATGAAATTATCAATGATGACTTGTTTCAGTTATATTATATGTAACATATACAACCTGTAATATAATATACTACCTGTATATTATATCACATTTAGAATGTCCAAAATTATATGAATATATATGCATATATATATGAACACTCACAAATATATATATTTATGTGTAAAATTATCTGTAATGTGATATGTTTTTCTATAAATGTCTTCTAGGGAAGTTGCTTTTTGGTAAATTTTCCTGGAAACTGGAAAAAAAAGTGTTTTATCTCCTTCCTTTGCTCCATGATTTTAGTTATTATTTTTTTAATAGAGAGGTATGAGGGAATTGCTGCAAAAGGTGAAATGTTGCATACACTCTCAAATGAGATCACTGTATTATTAGTTTTAGTTACCTGCAAATTAACAGTTTTATCTCGTTACTAGAGATCTCTCACAAAGTGGATGTGATTTGTAAATGTTTATAATGTAAAAATAAAGCACATCAATAAAAATTAAAGTTAAAAATAATATAAATTGACTCTAAAGAATGCATCAGTATAATTTAGATTCAAGAGCAAATTTTAGATCATCCACATTTATATCAAAGAATTGAAGAATGTCTGGCATGGAATCTTTAGAAGCCAACTACTCCAAATTGTCTCTGACAAAGACATCTATCCATCTGATACTTCAAGACAACTGTTTATTTCCTTGATAAGACTTCTAATGAAGGCAAATTTAGAGAGCCCCAGGGAGATCTGAACACTGATTGCTGTATTCTGAGTCCAGAATGCTAACTTATTGCACCATGGAACTATTTCAAATGCTAAATCTTCCAACATTTTCATTAACTCTATAGCATTTTCATTTCCCACAATTTTATACTTTTCCTTTCAATCAATTAATCAGTAAAAAATTATTAAGTACTTATTATTTGCCAAGAACTGTACTAAGTATTGCTGATACAAAAAGAGGCAAAAGATAGTTTCAGATCTCAAGGAGTATACAATCTAATGGGGGAGATGGGAAATACACACAAAGCAAGCTATACACAGTAAAAATAAGTAATAATTAATAAAGGAGCGGCACTAGAATTAAGACACTTTGGGGAAGGCTTCCAGAAAATGAGATTTTAGTTGAGATTCAAAGGAAGCTAAAGTAGTCAGCAGTTGGACTTAGTACTGGAAGCCAAGTCACCACTAGTCATATCTAAAATGATTAATTTTGGAAACTGTTCTCTTCAGTACTTAAATTACTCTTGAGAGGGAGTTGGGTATTTGAGTATGTAATTTAGGTTAGGTCATTAGAGATGTAATATTACTAATACATTAGATATTAATAATCTTTATTAAAATTGTAACCAACTTAATAATATTAATATGATAACGTACCTATGATTTAGGATTTTGTTAGCGAGAAAAAGCCTTGTGTGGAAACTTGTTCCACTAGAGTGGAAATTTGATTTGTATCATGATAGAAAGACTTCTGGACAGGGTATCAAGAAACCTATATTTATAATCCAGCCCTGATGGCATTGAAAGAAGTGGGTTTGCTATCTTAAAAAGCTGGTAAGTTGTAAAGTCCAATGTCTGTCTTTCTCAGGCTGAAAGACCAATATGGTTGCCTTCAGACCTAGATGTCTCAATAAAGCAATCTGACTTGTGTAGTAAATTAACAAAAAGGTTTAATATGATATATAAACGAGGAAAGGGATTGGGAAGGAAGACCAAGGCAATTCCTAACTCTAAAACCTCTAAATGCTCCTTCCACCAACTAAGAGATCTGCATGGATCTGTCTTCTGTGACTTGCTGCTAAATATTACCCTAACCTCACGGTAGCCCAAAAACCCCTGACTAGCTCTCCTGACTATGACCACTCCAAAACAGTCTTTGGGAAAGGCAATATAGTTCAGTTTGCTGAATCAGGAGGGTGACTGGATGTCAAAGTCACCCAAGGCCCTATAGGCAAAAGCCTGTAAGTCTCCTTAGATACAGACAGATGACAGTCTTGGTTAAGTCTCGCTTTCTTCTCAGGAACACAACTACATATTAAATTCAGATCAGGAACCAAAAGGCAGGAATAGAGGGAGAGACAAGTCCGGAAGCTGGAAAGCTGGTCCGATGGCTTCACTCCTCCACTCAGGGCAGGTCTGTTACTCTCAGTCAGTTAACCCTCAGAGTTCGGAAGGAAATAGCCAACCAACTTCCTGCTTCAGGCTTCAACCCCTCTCTTTATCCTGTTCTCACATTCCTTTGGAACCCTCTTCTTGATGTTCTATCCAAGATTCCTTTTCATTACATCCTGCATCTTTTCCAACTCACCTTCCTCTTTTCCTATTTCAAATACCATCTAGTTGTGAAACTCTAGATAAGTCATTTATTAAATCTGTTTCCTAATCTGTCAAATGGGATGCTCACATAACATCTTTCACAGGGATGTTGTGAAGAAAGTACTTGGTGAACAGTAAAACATTATAAATTGAAGTTATTAAAATTATTTGTGTACTTAAATTGAAATATGCAGAAATTCTTAGTAATTCATATGTTAATAAGACCTATTAAACATAGGCATCATCTATTTTTTCTTGGCATAAAAAATATATCATCAATGGAGGGAAAACCTGGTATAGAAAATTGATATAAATCATAGATGAATTTAGAGATTTTACTAGATACAGATTTAGAGGCATGGTTACATAGGCCAAATCATATGATCATTATAATAAAATCTTTCCTTAAAAGAAGATTTCATTTTGAAATAATATTTGATAGAAACAAAACTTAATATGGACAATAATAGGTAGATTGTAGAGATACTTGGAAGTTGTTGTATCACTCCCATAAAATTAAAGTAGCAAAATGTTTAAAGGACTATCATACTAATTTTTATGTTCTAGATTATTTATATGACATCATTTAAGTCACATTTCATTCAGACCTTTGGAATGATACCATATTTAGAATATATGTCAGATAGTAAAGTAGGCTGTGTATATGGGAAGATGTACATTATGCTTATAAATACTTTCCTATTCTAAAAACTAATACATCCTGGGGATGGTTGTGGATACTTAAATGTATACCTGTTTTCAACCTTCTGACCTCAAATTTTGGTTAGACCTCTTCCTCTTATCTACTTGGCAAGACATGAGGAGGCCATATAGTTGAAATTCCCAGGAACTACATCAATTTCAAATATTAGTTGGATTGTTTTGGTATCCATACTTTAGTGAGGCTTGGAATAAACTGAGTTTCGTCGTAGAAGTGGTGGGAGTTTTAGCAAGTCAGTGTTCAAAGTCATTTTCTAATATTATCTCTCTCTTTTCTGTGTGAAACCTCAGAGGCATGTCAAGGACATCACTGAGCTGTTTATACATGTTGGTTATCACTGACTCTTCTTATCATTTACTTTTCCTATGCCTAGGTACAATCTTATCTTTTTAATATTTGCTGCCTTTGCTTCCAAATTTAGAATAATTATTTCAGATAGCACCTCATCATCACAGACCTAAACAAAAACTACCATCTATTTCCTATTGTTATGGTTGTTGAATCATGGTAATTACAAATATGGATAAACATTTATTCTAGCTGCATGTCTTAGATATGAATAAGGAATCAACACATACACATGAGAACAAATCTAATTTCAGAGTTTGATTGTACTTCCTCTTTCCAAAGAAATATTTGTTTTAAGCAATTCATTATTATTCTTCATATATTCAAAGGAAATAGTGGTAGGGGGCACAGCTAAAATGTTAGATAATGGAATCAAGTTCCAAAACTGGTATGATCAGCTGAGTCTGTAGAGATAAATATAAGATCACGTATTTAGGTTTAAAGAATCAAATTCATCAGCACAGGATGGGGGAAATGTATCTAAATGACAGGTTATATGCAAAAGGCTTTGAACTGTAAGATCAATTAGTAAACAGAGTGATATGGCAACCAAAAAAAGCAATCATTGGACTATAGTAATTAAAAATATATGGTGAAGACTTCTGGGTTAAGATGGAGGCAGAGTAAAAAGCAGGACTTAACCTCTCCTAACCGAAACACACAGGACTCCTCAAGGGGACATAAAAACAAATCCAGACAAACGGAGAGACCCCACAACAGGGCACAGCATGGAAGGTATGTGGAATTGGGGCATTTCCATGCTATAAAGGGGTAAAACAGCTCTCACTAAATCGCGGGCTGAGCAACCCCCCCCACCCCCACACACACACCACCTACAATGCCAAAGCCAGCTAAAAAGAAATAGAGCAAGTTTGGGGCACCCATTGACTCATTGGCAGCTCCAGGGCCTGTTCCTAAGAGCAGCAAGACTTAGGACCCCAAAAGGTTAAAGACTTTGAGCGAGGACACAGAGTGCAGGCTCAGGTGGAGGAGGACACAGGCACGAGCAAAGGCTCTGAAACCCTGAGTGGGGAACCAGTGCAGACGGGTATATGACTGTGGAAGCAGTGCCCTGAGACTTGTAAAGGAACCTCCAATAGAGGATCAAACAAGGGGGTCCACCAGGGGGCTTGACCTTGAGAACAACTAGACCTGAGACCTCAGGAGCCTAAAGAGTGCAGACAGACCCTTAGAGAGAGGATAAAGCTGAGAATGGGCTGGGCTAACAATGGCAACCCAGAATCAGGAAGGCCAAAAGAGAAAGATTAACAACAAGAAGAAGAAATCTTTAATACTCGACAACTTTTACACAGAGAAAATCCAGTCAACCGAGCAAACAGAAGAGGAGAACAAACAAGCAATCACATCCAAACACTCCCATAATGAAAACTGGTCACAAGCTCTTGAAGAGTTCAAATCTGAGATGACGAGAAAGTTGGAAAAGATTTGGCTAGAGAAATGGGAAATAGCTCAAAAGGAAATCAGGCAAGAAAATAACAGTTTAAAAGGCAGAATATTGCAATTGGAAAGTGAGGCTCAGAAATCAAATGAACTGCTAAGCAAATTGAACACAAGAAATGACCAGATTAAAAAGAAAAAGCAGTCCCTAAAGGCTAGAATTGAGCAATTAGAAGTTAATGATCTCTCAAGACAGCAAGAACAAATAAAACAAAGTCAAAAGACTAAAAAAAATAGAAGGAAACATGAAATATCTTAATGAGAAAGTGACAGACCAAGAAAACTGGTCAAGAAGAGACAATCTGAAAATCATTGGTCTCCCTGAAAAAGCAGAAATTAATAGAAATTTGGACTCCATACTAAAAGAAATTATTCAGCAAAATTGCCCTGAAGTTCTACAACAAGAGGGCAATATAGACATTGATAGGATCCATAGATCACCCTCTACACTAGACCCAGAAAAGACAACCCCCAGGAATATAATAGCCAAATTCAAGAGCTTCCAAGTAAAAGAAAAAAAATCTTACAAGAAGCCAGAAAGAGACAATTCAAATATCATGGAGCACCAATCAAGATCACACAGGATCTGGCAGCCTCCACGCTAAAAGACCTCAAGGCTTGGAATACGATATTCAGAAAGGCAAGAGAGCTGGGCTTTCAACCACAGATCATCTACCCATCAAAATTGACTATATACTTCCAGGGGAAAGTATGGGCATTCAACAAAATTGAAGATTTCCAAGTATTTGCACAGAAAAGACCAGGACTGAATGGAAATTTTGATATCCAAACACAAAAATCAAGAGAAATATGAAAAGGTAAATAAGAAACAGAGGGGAAAGAAAGAAAACTCATAATTTTTAAATTTGCCTTTTTAAGGGCCTCAGTAAGATCTAATTATCTGTATTCCTATGTGGAGAAATGCTATGTATAATTCTC